>NC_083106.1:66679379-67279379 GCF_949774975.1 Lagenorhynchus albirostris | reverse complement strand
AATTTTTTATTTTATATTGGAGTATAGTTGATTTACAATGTTGTGTTAGTTTCAGGTGTACAGCAAAGTGATTTAGTTATACATATACACATATCTATTCTTTTTCAGATTCTTTTCCCATATAGCTTATTACAGAGTATTGAGTAGAGTTCCCTGTGCTATAGAGTAGGTCCTTGTTGATTATCTATTTTATATGTAGTAGTGTGTATATGTTAATTCCAACTCCTAATTTATCCCTCCCCTTCATCTTAAGGTTTGGAAATATTTAATAATGTCACTCTAAAAGCATATGTTAAAATACTCTTTTAAAAATCAGATCACTTGAGTAAAATATATGAAAAGTATTTACAATATTTGCTTATATTCCTAAGTGTATTTTATATACTAGCTCTAGCTACTAAAAAAGGCCTAGAAACAGTGACAAAACCAATAACAATGAACACCTTTAGGACCCAGATTGTGGTCTCTAAATAACCATTTCCCACTAAAACAAAGACTTGCTGGAGAAATGGTTGGTTTCATGTCAAGGACAAGATAAGCCTGGCATATCATATGTGAAAGCCAGGAAGCTATTAAAATCTATTGGAGTTGTCTCAGAAAATCTCAGGTGCCAAGGTGAAGAGGCCTCTACACCCTCATGCAAAGATGGGATCATTGGAATATCAAATATATTAGATGCTCAAATTAAAACTCATCAAGCATATTTAAATTCTTACGTTCATAAGGACACTGAGGGGAAAACTCATCGTGGAAAAAAAAACTCACTGGTCAACTTTGGAGGAGACTAGGGAATCAATTCATTATTTTGAAAACTCGTAAATAAAGGGAAAGAGTCAAGCATTTATTTTGATTTTCCTATATAAACTACCACAGGGCAACCAAATGTTGGAAGAGGGTAAGTTTCTTTTTACAAAATTGCAGTAAATAATTGTAGAAGAAATAACTGGATTAGAATATCACCATTTTGCAATCCCTAATGAAATAACAGAGCTAGGCAATGATTATCATGAGCTGCTAACATCACAAAAGAGGCAAACAGACATTACGTGCCTCCTGATGGAAGTCACGCAACCAATCTTGATGTATTCCTGCCAAAAATTGAACCTGAATCAAATTAGTCTCTACATACAGGTACCAAATTACAGGAAATACATACATAGGATAGGGGAACATGTTAAACTACCTCACAGGGATGCAATCAGCAAATCGAGAAATTAACTGTACAGGACAAATAAACCAAAGCTCTTTTCAATAAATAAATTGCAAGGGAAAAGGAAAGGGAGGGGCACTTATTAAAATGAATGAGATTTGAGATATCAACCAATTGCAGTGCACTGACCTTATTTGATGCTGATTCAAACAAACCATTTTAACATTTTGGGATAAAAAAAGAAATTTGAACGCTAACAGGGTATTTGATGATAGCAAGGAATTACTGTTAATTTGCTTAGATGTGATCATAGTATTGTGGCTTTAATTTTTTCAAGAGGTCTTATCTTTTAGAATTATGTATTTGCAGGTAAGGTTTGCTTCAAAACAATCCTGGTGGTCAGCAGAGATTGGAGGTGTGAGCAGGGTTAGAGATGAAACACGTTTGACCCTGAGTTGATGATCATTGAAGCTGGTTGCTTGTCCACAAAGATTCACTATTCTACTTTCTCTACTCTTGCATGTGTTTGAAATTTTCCATAATTAAAACCTTAACAACTATTTGAAGATTTTTCTTAATTTCTTAATTTTTTCTTAATTTCTTAATTTTTCTTAATTTTTCTTAATTTCTTAATTTTTCTTAAAAATTTTCTTAAAAATTTCTTAAAAATTTTCTTACCTATGTATATTGAATTAAAAAAAAATGACCAAGTAAAACAATCTCCAGAAGAGATGACTCAGAAATCTTATTTCTATTAAATAGTAAACAGTCCAAACTAAGCTTTATTTCTGAAACTCTTTTTCCTCTGCCAAGACTTCTGTCAGTCATTGTCAACCCCGAGCATTTACAGAAGGCATGTACTTTTGTACTTTTCCAAAGGGAGACAAGCTTGGTTACAAAAGCAAGCTCTGTTGCTGTGACATGGAAAGTAACCTTTTACTCTCAGGTTTTTTCTCAGGAGCTCAGGAGGTGCTGAAGAGTAAGGATAATAATTTAATAATGTACATTCACTTAACAAATGGCCATTTAGTTAGACGTCTTCAGAAGAACATTTTCAAAGGGAAATATAAATATACTAACTGAACTCAAAATTTCAAAATGTCATAAGGGAAAACTTTGTCTATATATTTATTTATTCATATATCTAACCACAAACTTTCTTTGAGAACCTATCATATTGGTAAACAGGATAAAATCTCTGTCCTCAAAGAATTCATAGTCTTAAATAAAAAAAAAATCAATGATTACAATTTACTGTTATAAATATTATAATAGTGTCTACCTTTTCACCATTTTGCACCTAGCAATATCTGGCATGTGAAGAGTCTAAATATTTCATAGATGGATGGATGGATGGTATAAAAGAGGGATGTGGTAGGAGATAAGGCAGGAAAGAGAGAGGAAGGTCAGATCAAAAAGGGCCAGAAATACTGTGCTAGGAAAATAATCTTGATTTTGAAGACTAGGGTTTATTTGTTTTTAATAGACTTTATTTTTTAGAGCAGTAGTAGGCTCACCACAAAATTGAGAAGACGGTAAAGAGACATCCCGTATACTTGCCTTACACATGCACAGCTCCCCCGCGTTCTGTACCACGTGGTACAATTACTACAATCAGTGAACGTACATCATTATCACCCAAAGTCCGTAGTTTACATTAGGGTTCACTCTTGGTGTTGTACATTCTATGGGTTTGGACAAATGTATAATGACACATATTCATCATTATTGTATCAAACAGAATGGTTTCACTGCCCTAAAATATTCTCTGTGCTCTGCCTTTTCAGTCCTCCCTCCTCTAACCCCTGGCAACCACTGATTCTTCCACTGTCTCCATAGTTTTGCCTTTTCCAGAATGTCGTATAGTCAGAGTCACACAGTATGTAGCCTTTCCAGATGGGTTTCTCTCACTTAGTAATATGCATTTAAGTTTCCTCCATGTCTTTTCATGGCTTGACAGCTCATTCCTTTTTAGAATTGAATAATACTCCATTGTCTGGATGTAACACAGTTTATTTACCCACCTACTGAAGGACATCTTGGTGGTTTCCAAGTTTGGCCCATTATAAATAAAACTGCTATAAACATCCATGAGCAGGTTTGTGTGCGGACATAAGTTTTTGATCCATTTGAGTAAATATCAAGGAGTGCAACTGCTGGATCATAAGGTATGTGTAGTTTTGTAAGGAATTGCCAAACTGTCTTCCAAAGTAGCTGTACCATTTTGCTTTCCCACCAGCACTGAATGAAGAGCTCCTGTTGTTCCACATCCTTGTCAGCATTTGGTGTTCTCAGTGTTAATGGGTTTTGGTCGTTCTCATAGGTACAGAGTGGCATCTCATTGTTGTTTAAGATTGTAGTTTCCTAATGACATATGATGTGGAGCGTCTTTTCATATCCTTATTTGCCATCTGTATATCTTCTTTGGTGAGGTGTCTATTCAATCTTTTGCCAATTTTTAAAATTAAGTTGTTCATTTTCTTATTGTTGAGTTTTAGAGTTCTTTGTATATTTTGGATAACAGTCCCTTATCAGATATGTCTTCTGCAAATATTTTTTTCCCACTCTGTGGCTTGTCTTCTTATGCTCTTGACAGGATTTTTCTCAGAGCAGAAGTTTACATTTTAATGAAGCCCAGTTTATAAATTGTTTCATTCACAGATTGTGCCTTTGGTGTTATATCTGAAAGGTTATCTCCATACCCAAGGTCATATAGATTTTCTCCTATGTTATGTTCCAGGAGTTTTGTAGTTTTTGCATTTAGGCCTGTGATCACTTTTGAGTTAATTTTTGTGAAGGGTGTAACGTCTGTGTCTAGATTCATTCATTTTGCATGTAGAGATCCAGTTGTTCCAGCACCATTTGCTGAAAAGACTTAGAAGGGATTTTTTTTTTCTTTTAATTTTAGGAACAAGATGATATCTCTTAAGAAACCAAAGGAGAAACTTTTAAACGATCTTTCATTTAATGTTTCAGGGTAAAAATATACTCTTCATAATCAAATAAGGAACTAACATCAGTATTAGGCATTAAAGCAATTAAGTTGTCTATTCCATTTCTCCCAAAATGCTTATTTATTCTACTGTCCTCAAAACAGAGGTGACCTCACAGTTTCTACATGTTATAATGGGCTGAGGCATATTATTATGAATTTAAAATATATGATTCAATTAATAAAGAAACAGCCACATATGAGATTTCTAACTCAAAACAATACAAATATTTTTAAAACTAAATTACAGGAAAACTGTGGATTCACAGTATGATTGTCGCTCATAGTAACTGTTTTAAATAACAACATGAGATTTTAATTTTATTAAGTAAAAATGCAAGCTATAAAAGATCATTCTTTCTAATAAATTTATTATCATTAATAACATGGAATTGTTAGTGCCACTCAGAAACTACAGTAGAAGTGCTAACTCCGCTATGCTAAGGTATACTAAGGAGAGACAAAGACATTACCATTAAATACAATTCATATGGCACCGTGATCTCAGACTGCAAAACTTAAAGTTCACATTTACAGTTACTGTAAATACAATATAGATAAAGCTAGTTCATAACATGATCGATTCTTTCCACTAAGATTTGGGAACAAAAAGTAATATTCATTCATTGATTCAATATTTATTATGTCCCTACCACAACTAGATAAATGAAGAGACAGTATTAACAGTAAATACAAAGATATATTAGCCAGAGTTCCACTCTCAAGGAGCAAATATTCTGCAAGAGTAGATAAGAACCTACAGAAATGACTTACAGTTCGAATAGAAAATGATCTGAAGATAAAAGAGGCACAAATTCATTGCTAGAGATATCAGGGAAGAAATGAATTATTTCCAGGTGGGAAAATCAGGATATACTCCATGGAGGAGAAAATATTTGAGTTAAATCTTAGAAAAGGAAGAGACCTTATCATCTCTCACCGTCCTTTCATATGGAGTCTGCTTGTTTTCCAGATGCCAAATAAATCTGTGTGAGGAGATGGGATTGGCGTCTTCTTCTTGCATCCCATTCTTGCTTCTACACCATTAGTATTCCTCCATCTTGTAAGAGCTCTGTTCCTCTGACGCTCATGCCATTGTATTTTCTACCTTACCCCCATCCTTGTTGCTGTCAAATAACAGCCTCTGGTCACTGTCTTTTAATCACTGCCAATATTGGTTCCTGGAATATTTTCCTCTTCACCCTGACTTCCTATTATCCTTCCTGGATTCAACACATACCGACAGGGCTGCTGCCTAGACTTTCACAAGTCCAGGGGATGGTATCCTTCAACATCTCTAACATTGATTATCTTTGTTATTTTGACAATTTTGACAGATGATGGTAAAGTGTCTTAAGGAAGAGGTGACATTTTCTAATTTGCACAAAGTCACCATAGTGACTAGTAGCAGGGTTGTATACGGATAATTCATTCAATACCTGGCCCCTTTGTTCTTTGACCTCCTCTCCACCAGTTACCTCGACCATCGCTACACCATACGGTCCCACAATCACACCCTGGATTTTATCCCCCACACACACAGAGGTTAGACTACCTTACAATGACTCTAGAGACCCTGTTTTCCTACTGTATCCTCCTACTGTGTTTTTAGCTCAATTACTCAAGTGTTTCTTTGAAACAGTTTTTCTATGGATACCATTAATTCCATCTCTCTTCTATATTTTTCTGTTCATTAGTTCCAGTCATTTATTCTTTCTTATCTAGCTTAGATTTCATGATCTATTCTGATAGATCTATTAGAACTATTCTGTTACAAATACTCTCAACATTCTTGCCCTCTCTCCCTCCTTCACATTCCCTAGGGGGAAAAAAGCAATCCTGGATGAACCCAACATCTGCCTTCTCTGGACTAACACTCGTGCAAGAGTGTGGGAGAAAGCCCACAACCACTGCAGGGTTATCTCCCTCCCTAGTTCCGTAGCAGACTTCCCCTCACTCATGCAGTTTCAGCCATGCCTTTTCTTAGATCCTACAACAAGCTCTATTGCCTTTGTACATTCTGTTCCTTCTTCTTGGAATGCTTTTCCCCCAAACTCTTAGCCTGGTTCACCCTTACTTGGCCATCAAGTCTCAGCTTAATAATAATACTCATTAGTAGCTAATATTTACTGAGCACGTTCTTTGTGCCAGGAGTTTTATATAAATTAGTTCAATCTCAGTATCATTAGGAATAGATGGTGTTATCATCTTCATTTTAGAAAGGAGAAAATTAAGGATTAGAGAGGTCAAGTAACTTACTTAAGTCACACATGTAGAGAGTAGTAACTAGAATTTGGATCCGTGCTAGTTGACTATAGGGCCTGTGTATTTATGTAACCTACTATTCTCTTTCCCTGTTCTGGGCTGTCTCCTACTCTCTTCTGTTATTCCTCCACAGAGAGAGCTTCCAATGACACCCTAAAAATATTTTATAATAATTTTCTCCATTTGTAACTGTACATTTATTTACCTCCTTATGCCTTGTATTTTCATTGTCTCCTTCCTCTAACTAGACTTAAGCTCCATATGTCCATTTCACCTTCACTAGCAACGTGTCTGGCCTATGACAACCATCAGTCAGTGTTTGTTAAATGAATGGAGAAAATTGAGAACAAGTAAGACAGAGTAGGGCACTGTGGCAGAGCTAAGCATGAACAAAGGCTGGGCAGGAAGATTTGGGACACGCTGATGTGATGACCTCATGTAGTTGGGACATAAGAGACTTTTCCACCCTGGCATCAATGAGAATAATGAGGCTAAAGAATTGACAAATACCATGTGAAACTAAAAAGTATAAGGCATCCTATCTTCCAGGGCTGAGGAGCATTTGTGAGGTCCCTGTCATTGCTGGGGAAGATGGGGCCAGGTCACTCCACCCTGAGTTGTGGGCTGAAGTGATATCAGAGTTTCCTCCTTCAGCCTCCCACGGGGTCCAGCTGAGACTCAAGGGCACTTCCCAAACAAGCACAGATAGAGCTATCAGGGCACAGATCGCCTCAGTGGCACCTTCTGTAGAGTAGGCAGGAAGTGTGAGGTGGAGAAGAGAAGCAAGATAAGTAAGCTACAATCTGGTAAAACTTCATTACATTTGACCAAAAGTCATTCCAACACACTTAACACAGCAAAAGGAAAGTACAGGTAATCTTTAAAATAACTTACAAGATCAAAACAGAGCAAAGCTAAAGGGAATTCTGGGTGTACAGAAAGGTGACAATTGCAGCATTAATGTTATGAGAGGAATCTTCAAGGCAATAGTATATCACCAGGTCATTTTAACTGCCATGTCTAACAAGCTTTAACTCTAAATTTTAAAGTAGCAGGTGCAAAAAGAGAGTCTCTAAAAGTTACGTACATATTTATGTGCTACAATAAGTCACTTATCTTTTCCGATCTTTCTAAAGAGTGATCACGGTTTTACAAAGTCCTCAAGAAAACTGCAGCTTGCTACCACATATATAGGGCAGAATAAAAGGTACTGAGGAGGTGTGGGCTTCATAGGGTAAGGAAACATAGAATCAACCTGGGGTTGTAGTAAACATTAAAGCAGAGAAGACAGCAGGATGTGTCTCAGAGTTGATTAAACCAGAGTGCTCAGATTTCCACCCACATCTTGTGCAGAGCTGCAACTTGCACTGTGGAATCCAGAACTCGTCTTGGCTACCAACAATGTCTTCTGTGAGAATGAGGTCCTCAGGAGTCTAATTTGCCTTGGCTTCCAGGAGGGGTTTATGAAGAAGAGGAATAAGAAGAGTCCAGGGAAACTTACCACAGGTCTGCCTTCCCATTGATGACACCAAATACCATGGAAGGTGGACAGTGCTTCTGAATGCTGCCTCTGTGCTGGTGTGTGCCTGGGAGATTACATCTGGAATGCAGAAGACCCCATCCTTGTCTGACCATAGCTCCATGGTCTTATTCCTACAAGCATCTGCAACTCTTGGCCACAGGAGTGTGCTTGGCCCAGGCAGGGCAGGCCAAGTGTTGGGGAGCAAGTGCCCATGGGAGCATCCCTCAAACAATGTCAGCTGGGAGATGGTAGAGAAAATCCATCTCTCTGGGACATCACTGAGGTGTGTTGTACCCTGAAAGATTGAGCCCCATACACCACAGCAGTCCCCTCTCACTCCTTTATGCTTGCTTCCTTCCACCCTCATCCCTGTCTCATTTCCCCACTGCCCCTGCTCTTGCTCCCTGAGATCACCTCCCAAACAAACAGGCTGCACTTGAATCCTTGCCTCAGGCTCCACTTCTGGGGGAATCCAACCTCGGACAAGAAGCAAACAAACATGAATTTGAAGGAAAGAAATTTGAAGGAAAAGAAGTAGAAGCATTTGTCTTTGTAATTTTGCAAGTAGTGGTAAGGTTCTAGTGATCTGCCATAACTCTATGGTTAGAGTGTACTTGTCTTAGTCTGTTTGAGCTGCTATAACAAAGCATAGATTGGGTGGCTTATAAACAACAGAAACATTTCTCATACTTCTGGAGGCTGAGAAGTCCAAGGTCAAGGGGCCAGAAGATTTGGCTGTCTTCTCGCTGCGTCCTTACATGGCAGAAGGGATGATGGAGCTCTCCAGGGTCTCTTTTTTTTTTTATTTTATTATTTTATTTTTGCTGTGTTGGGTCTTCGTTTCTGTGCAAGGGCTTTCTCTAGTTGTGGCAAGCGGGGGCCACTCTTCATCGCGGTGCGCGGGCCTCTCACCGTCGCGGCCTCTCTTGTTGCGGAGCACAGGCTCCAGACGTGCAGGCTCAGTAGTTGTGGCTCACGGGCCTAGTTGCTCCGCAGCATATGGGATCCTCCCAGACCCGGCCTCGAACCCGTGTCCCCTGCATTAGCAGGCAGACTCTCAACCACTGCGCCACCAGGGAAGCCCCCAGGGTCTCTTTTATAAGGGCACTAATTCCATTCATGAGAGCTCCAATCTCATGACCTAATCACCTCCCAAAGTCCCCACCTCCAAATACCATCACATTAGGGGTTAGTTTTCAACATGTGAATTTTGGGGGGAAACTTTCCATTTCTAGCAGTACCTTTCCTTTTTCTTTTCCTTCTTTCCTGTCTTTCTTTCTTTTTCTTTGCTTTTCTTTCTTTCTTATAGGTTCTTCTTCAGTAGATTGGCAGTAACCTGTTACCAATGGAACAAAGTCAGTGTGGTATTTGTTTTGACACTTGAGGGTTTTGTTTTGACACTTGATTTCTAGGGGTTCCTAAGTGAGAGTTTTGACAGCTGAGGACGGGGTCTCAAAAGTGATTTTGGTAAAACAAACAGAAACTTATGAAAGTTAATCAACCTTCTTTTCTCTCTCAGGTATTATCATCATTTTTGCAAATATGGAAAATAAGTCTTAATAAGGTAAAGTAAGTTAATTTTTAAAAATAGCTTTATTGAGATATAAGTTACATACTATACAATTCACCCATGTAAAGTGTACAACTCAGTGATTTTTAGTGTATTCACAGAGTCATGCATCCATCACCAGAATTTAATTTTAGACCATTTTTTGTCACTCCAAATGGACTTTGTTTCTGCAATAATCTCTGTGTGAAATCCTGAGCCAGAATGTGTGCCAGGCACTGGGTCTTGGGGGTGAACATGAAAGACACGTTCCAACCCTCACGCAGCCTGAATCCCAGTGGGAGGGACGGGTGCTTACAAACGAAAATGGGGTAACAAGAGAATTGTAGGCTGTGGTAATAAACAGGATGAATAAGAGCAAGAAAAATAAGGACAAAGCTTTATATTACAGAGTCAAGGACAACTTCTCTGAGGAGATAACATTTAAGCAAGGCCAAAAAATGTTAAGGAAGCATCAGGTAGGTGCAGACAGGGATAAGAATGTTCCAGACTCAGAGAACAGCAAGAGCAGAGGGTGGAGAGTGGCCTGAATTGACCTTGGAGAAATAAGAAGAAGGCATCATTCCATCATGAGAAGGAATTTGAGTTTTTTTCTAAGTGCTTTGAGATGCCACTGAAATACTGTTTTCTGGGCAACTACGACACTACTTGCCAAGAAGTAATTTGCTTGGCAAATCTCTCTCTAAATTTGAAGGCATTCGAAGTCAAACCTAGAGGAAGCAGTATTTTCAACTCTTTTTGTTATCTACGACTCACAGATCTGCCCAGAGTGGTAGAAAAGTGTGTGGCAAAGAACTCTTAAGGTTCCACGAGGCCAGACTCCAGCCAGCTGGGTTTGTTGGAGGAACTCGGGCTGACAAGGCTGCTGGTGACTTTGCCAGGGCTGTGGGCAGGTTGGGGAGGAGCTGGGGCAACCTTCACATGCAGGCCATGGGATCCACTTTGGAGATCGAGTCCCCTCCGGGAAATGTGTGACTCCCTGACAGTTCCTTCAGCGGGGGGCAGCCCTTTCCAGAGGCAACATTTCCAGATGTTACTGAATTGGCTTTTTTTCAAGTTCCTCTGGACAGGCGGGTCAAACACATGCAGGTCACCAGGAGTAGTGCTGTCACCTCCTAGAACACCCTGACCTTGACTTGGGTAGGCCTTGGTGAGGGGTTCTGCTCTGCCCTAGCTCCGATGCTCTTCTCACCCTCATTCTCGAAAAGACCCTGTCCTGGCTCTGCAGGCATTATCAGAGCATCCTGACTGCTCTGTTATTCAATGCCATGAGGCAGTGGGGCAACTCACACAACACATCTGCAGACATACAAACATATTCCAGCATGGCAGAAATAAACAAAAGAAAGATATCTCCTTGCAATCGTTTACAGACAAAAGTTTTATTAATTCTCATGAATTGTATTATTTAGCAAAGAAATGTTTAATAATTTATTCAATGAATATTTAAGGAGCACACCATTTGCCAAACACTGCAAGGTGCTGGTAAAATAAAAAAGAGTATGATTCCCACTGTCTTCTGGAAAAGACAAATAATTATGGTAGTAAATGCCCACCGTAATGGAATTAACTGTAAGAGTTATGGATGCAAAAAAGCAAGTGATGAACTCTGTCACAGAAACTCAGTGATGATTTCATAGAAGAGAGTGGACTGAGCAGGGCCGTGACAGATGCATAGGAGTTTGCTAGGTAGAGAAGTGGCAAAAGCATTTTCTGGGTTTATGAGAAAGTGTACAAAGCCATGGAGACCTTAAAGGAGTCAATGTGTCTGAGACGCAGATACTTGAGTATGCCCTGGGTATGGGGCAGGCCCAGAGACAGGCAGGGAGGAGGCTGGGAAGGGTGCTTGGGTCTAGATTGTTACTTTCTATGCTAAGGGTACTGCTGAAGATTTCTAAGCAAAGAGAGAAACAGGATCTGACTAGAATTTTAAGAATATCCCTGTAGCAGAAGAGGCTTAAAGTGAAGCTGGGAGATCTTAAGGAAAACTGTCACCATGGCCCGAAAGATGCCACTGTGCTAGGTAAGGCAGGTGCGGGGCAACGGGAGAAAGGGAGATAGAGACCTGGAGGGGTTAGATTGAAAGATCTGAAGAAGACTGGCTATGGAGGGCGAGGGAAGATTGACTAGTTTTCTGTTTTGGTGACTAAAAGTAAATCACAAGACCCTGAACTAAAAAAAGTGATAAGGGAAGAGAAGCTGGTTTAAAGAGAAAGAAGCTTAGGATTTAATAATTATGTGTGCAAACATCTGAGCACATGTGCTGTATTTAATATCGACATATAGATATTACCAAGACTTTTACATTTCATTTGATAGTCTTTTTGGCCACCATTGATTTTGAGTTCTTTTTCTAGAAATAAAGATAGATTTGCATTGAGTCTTCTCCACTCACCTGTCCTTCTCCTTTGTAGTCACATCTGTGCAAAATCTGGGACCAAGACCAGGACTGTAATCCATGGAGGAGAAAAATCACCACAAGTGATGGACCCCCAGCCTTCTAGAGGCTTCCTCACCATCCTCTCCCCAGGGGTTAATTGACTATGGATAATATCACAAACAGTGCATTCCTATTGCCACTGGATTTTTTTTTTAAAATAAGCATTCTGCTATTTCCACATCAAAGCTTATATGAAATAAGCTGTAAGTGGGTTTCACACCATTTAAGAAGCTCCTGACATTTTCGAAGTTCCCCTGGGGTTTACAATGAGAACCTTTCTAGGAACACTGATCTCTGGGAAATGAGAGGAAAATTCCTTGCAAAATTTTGTCTAAATGAAATAACAAAAGGTATACTCAGTATTCAAACTCTTCAAAGGAATTGCATTTAAAAAAATAAAAGCGTAATAGTGGCTGCGGGTTGCAACTTGCGTTTTGCTTTTGCTTTTTTGCAGGGAGTGGGGAATTTGATGAGAAGGGATTGAGTATAATGAGCAGAAAATTGCGGGTGATCAATCTGTTATACACATTATCTCAGTGCCTAAGTGAAGAAGGGGGTGGTGAAATTATCCTTTGAATTCAAAACCATGCTAATCGTTCATCTAGATAATTTTTCCAGTGGTGTGTTTTGTTTGCTTAATTATCCAAACTGGCCATCCAGTGACTTCAAATCCATTATGAACTGCACAGCCCCCTGCTTTGTTCTTGTTGAGTAGACGAGTATTTCGTCTTTCCTTTCAAACAAGGGTGTGCTTTTGATGTGCTGACTTAATACTTAGCTGTCAGAGTATGATTGAGTAAGCAGGGAGTTTACAATGTTTTATCAAGTTCTTGAACTAGGAAAAAATATTGAGAGATCATATAACGCATGCTTAGTTTGTGCTAATCGTTATTCAGGGAAAGGTCCATGAGTGTATCTGTGCTACTCATTACTGTACAAGCAGCACTTAGCACAGTGCCTGGCACGTGGTAGAACCTCAGTGAACTTTGTTGAATGAGTGAAGAAATGAATGAATGAATGAATGGTGACTGGCTGCTCCTGCTCTCTACACCCACAATTGTTCCAAATATTATCACCAACAAGAGATATTCATTTGTTGATTTTCTTCACAGAGTATCTTAATAAGGTGAGCATATGATTTATAGTCCAAACCAGGACACCTTTGAGAGTGAAAGGGATGCTGTTAACGATTACACCAGAGCAACTGGCATAAACTGGACCATCTCAGGCAAATTGGGACATATGGTGACTCTATACACAGAGAATTACAAAACCCTGGAGGGCCAGAGAGCATTTTTCTTGCCCATATCTCATGTCTTGTCTATTTTCTTGACACCTTACTTGGCTTGATAGAATTGATCTGACCTTTTGAGCTGATTACTAAATGTTCCCTAAACTGAATCATTTTTCTTTTTTTGCCTTTAGATTCAATTTTTGCACTAATGTGGCAGAAAAATAAGTTTTATGAGGAGAGGCAAAGAGCCTTTTGGGGCACTATTGTAATCCTCATGACTAGCTGTGTTTGATACATAGTTGGCTCAAGAAATTGTTGCTTAAAAAAAAAAAGAATATAGTTCTGATTTCAAAGTGGCCAAATGTAGAATGAATAAATACTGCTCCCGTGTAAAATCCATTAAAATGATTAAAAATACATAAAAATTGAGAAATTTTACTTGACAAGGAACCAATGAAAACTTGAAAAGTGGAAAGCACGTGGTTTAAGACGAAATTGGAAAATCACTTCTCAGAACATGTATAGGAGTAGCGAAGGAACTCCATTGCTAGAAGTGGTTAGAGGTAGAGGACAGGAAGGAGACCCGGGGCAATTAGCAAGGGTACCAGCATAGCAGCAGCCATACACATTGACCCCCTACACGCGCGCACGCACGCGCGCGCGCACACACACACACACACACACACACACACTGCGTATCTGTCTTTACCCAGGAGCAGTAGGAGCTGGGGATAGAGTGACAAGGCAGTTCTCCCAAGTGTCTACAGCATCTCAGAGGAATCAGGTATGTCTCTACCTCGCCTAGTGCCCTGGCTCATTCCTCTATCACTCTCACTGAAAATAAAGCAAGCCTCTCTCTCACCAGGCTGTGCAAAGAGAGTTAGAAAGTTCAATAAAGAAGCTCAGCTACCAATAAAAAAATTCATAAGAAAGATGCAAATATTCTCAAAGTTTGAGGAACACAAACACTTTAAAAGGGTGACTTTTCTCAAAAAAACTAGAAACTAGACATATGAAAGAATTTACCCTAGTGGAAGTAGTGCAGGACTGTAACATAAGCTTATTTTTATATCATCTGGAAAATAAAGAAAAATATTGCCTTCAAAAAACTAGGATGAATGATTATGAAAAAGAACCAATTAGATATTATGGAAACACAATAAATAAACCTTTTGAAATAAAAAAATCTCAAAAGTGGGCTGAATAACAATAAACACAATTGAAGAACAAATTAGTGATCTGAAAGACTGCATCAAGAAATTATCCCAGAATGTATCAAAAATGGGGGGAAAAAAGCACAAAAGAAAAGTTAAAAACAAACCAACAAACATGAAGAACAGGTCTGGAAATCAACATCAATCTATTAGGGAGTCCAAATGGAGAGGATATGGAGAATGCAAGGAAACAATATTTAGTGACATAAAAGCCAAAACATTTCTAGACCTGAAGAAAGACTTAAGTCTTAAAATTGAAAGGGCCTACCAGGGAAAAAAATATAACAACAATAGCAACAATGCTGACAAAACCCAACTCTAGACATTTCAAAGTTATGTCAAGTCTAAATGAAAATCCTAAAAGCTAGCACAGAGAAAAAAATCAGAATACCTACCAAAACATTAGAATCATACTGACACCATACTCAGCAGCAGCATCATTGGACATAGTATTGGAACATCTTCAAAGAGCTAAGGGGAAGTAGCCTTGAGTCTCTACCTTTATATACAATGAAACTGTCACTCAAATATGAGGGCAGAGTAAAACATTTTCATACATGTCCTCCGAAAGCATATTCCTCATAAATCTTTTCATAAGATTTACTAGAGGATATACCCCAGGAAGAAGAAAATAAATTCCAGGAGGAAACAGTTGAATGCATTAATTGTGTAATTTACAACTGATAATAAAAATGACATTTTTCCTAGGGAAATCATGTTTAATTTTTTAAATTGTAAACATGAAATTAGATACAATTAGAATTCTATTAATATAATTTGCTCCAATTATACAATATGTCACAAGCCCATCAAGGTACACACATCAGAGTGTGTACCATCTGATTAAACCAGACCATGCTCTTAGGGGAGTCCCCACTTGTCCTGATGCCAGAGAAGGGGGTGGCCAGAGTCCAGGACCAAAGCAAGATCTAAACTCTCCACATAGAAGACATGAGAACTAATGTAGCAGAGTAGCACTGACACAGAGCCACCTCTAATACTTAACAGAGCTTCGTGAAGATCTATATTTTTAATTTCTGTCAACAACTAGTTTTTTCTCTATGCCATTTTCAAGGACTCTTCCAAGGTTAGCAGGATTTTTATAGAGTGTACATATGATAAACCAAATTGAGTATTAGCAGAATATTGAGATCCCAGAAATGCTTTGAGTTGAACTATAACTCTTTACCTAACTTTCCTCACTCTTTCCAAGTGAAGACATGAGGAGTTCTGAATTGAAACTGTATACAAGCTCCTGTGTCCCTGTCCCTTGAAGTAAAAGACTTTTGCTTTAGTCCCCCAGGTCTCCCCTGAGTCTCAAAAGGCTGGCTCAAGAGTCAATGAGGGCTTCCCTGGTGGCGCAGTGGTTGAGAGTCCGCCTGCTGATGCAGGGGACACGGGTTCGTGCCCCGGTCCAGGAAGATCCCACATGCCGCGGAGCAGCTGGGCCCGTGAGCCATGGCCGCTGAGCCTGCACGTCCGGAGCCTGTGCTCCGCAACGGGAGAGGCCACAACAGTGAGAGGCCCGCGTACCGCAAGAAAAAAAAAAAAAAGAGTCAATGATTAGGAAATGTGAAGATATAAAAACAAAGAATAGCTATTGGGCTGGGAAACTGGTAACAATTTAGACAATAAACCAGCCACATTGCAGATTCACCTAACTCCCAGTTCCCTGAAAGTTATAGAGAAAGGTCTCACACACATTCCTAAGTTATTTTTATAGGAAGCAGACCCCCACCAGAAGAAAATTGCTGACTGCAAACATGTAGACCCCCGCCCCCAGACCGGTTGAAACCAGAAGACTGGCGACGTTCGAAACTTCACCTTGATGTCAACCAGTCTGAATTGTGTGCGCTGATCACACACACTTACAGTCCCCTCTCTCACACTCCCTTTAAAAAGCCTTCCCTGAAAGTCATCAGGGAGTTTGGGTCTTTTGAGCATGAGCTGCCCATCCTCCTTGCGCTTGGCACCTGCAATAAGTGCTGTACTTTCCTTCACCCCAACTTGGCGTGAGTAGATGCGTGAGCAGAACCAAGTCCAGATTTAGTAAGAGAATGATACAATTTTTCTTTCCTTTGGGCATTGCCCCCTACTATCCAGGTGACAGATGGCCTCAAGGGAAGAGTTCTTTCTCTTAGCATCATGGTGTAAAAGCAGAAGTTTGGTAAACAAGTGTTGCTTGTAATTACTGCCCAAGTCAGTAGAATGTTAGGTTTCCCTCTCATTAATGTCATGCTGGCATCATTCCTTTGGTGGACCTCTGTTGTTTGAAACACCTGGCTCATCTCCATCATCCTGAAAGCACTGCCCCACATCTTCTCCCTTTCTCACAGCAGGAGCTGCCCTGATCCTGCCTCCCAGGCCTCAGTGATTGGCCCAGGAGATGAGCTCTTACTCTGTGGGCCAAAATTCTTGTCCAGATCTTTCTGTGCACCCCTAGAATTGAGAGAGGAGGGGGCTCTTCTTCTCTGGAAATCTGTGAGGGTGTGATCCTGGCACCAACTCTATCTCCCAGTACATGGAAGAAGAAAGTGTGCGGATGAAGGGAATGAAGCCTGAGAGACAGGGATAAGGGGCAGAGGGATGGAGTCCTGGTGGAACAGGTCCCTGGCTCCTGTGTCATTAGTTATACCCCTACCTAACCTGGATCCTGGGCCAGTAAATTCACCCTCATACCTAGCTAGTTCAAATCGACATTCTATCATTTGCAGCCAGAAAAGTCCTGTCTAGTTCAATGCCTTCCCCAGAACAGGTGCACAATAGAGGTCACTGGATCCAGAGGAGCAGGCCAATAATTACTTCAGCATGAGATCAGGCTCCGGAAGAGGAAGGTGAGTGGGCCAGAGCATCCTTCTAGGGGCACGTGTGTGGGGGCAGGGGTAGACCATGTGGGAACAATTTTGCCAACAGGAGGCAAATAACCTAGCACATGGCAGCAGCTCATGCCAACAGAGCACAGCAGAGGTGACAGGAGGTCCCAGTAGGAAAAGGTCTTTTATCCAAAAATTGAAAATGACATTTGGGGACTTCTGTTTTGAGTATTGTAGGATTGGGGACAGCTGTGAGCTTTCTATGGCTGAATATTTGATTTGCGTTGCTTTTCCTTTCTCTTAATAAGGCTCTTTTCTTATCTTGTGCCAAAATTCTTATGTGCAAGTTTCTGGGTGTAATTCCAGAGGAAAAGGAGAGAATTGATGTGCCAAACTGTTGGGCTTCCTGGTGAAGAAAGGATTCCCAGGTTTCTGGGTGAGGAATCTAGCCAAGAAGAGTGTAACCACCCAGAAGGTGATTCCAGCACTTGAGGGCACAAGAATCTCTGACCAAGGGTCACCTCTAACCTTTAGTGTGACTCTCTTTGGAGCTACATTTTGCATTTGTGACAACAACTAATACTTCCTCTATGCCAGTTTCAGTGATCATTCAAAGACTGGTGGGATTTTTATAGGAGGAATATTGTATGAATCAAATAAAATTGACTATTAGAGGACTGTTTAGATTCTGGAAGTCCTTTGACTGGTCATATATTTCTTATGCACTTTTTTGCCTCCATTTCTTCATTTGTTTATAGGTGTTAATCAGCTTTGATCTGAACCAGGAGAATGGTAGAGCAATGATTATTTAACAGGATGTTAGGATGGGACTCCTTCTGTCTCAGTTTTGAGTCAAGTGCCAATAGAAAACCAGAGTGAGTGAGAAACAAACTCGCATCTGCAGAATTTACAAAGGAAATTATAAAGAACTACTACGACTTACAGAACCCTCAACCAAATGAGAGCCATAAATAGAGAAAGAACATGAAAAGGGGAGAAAATTTGGTGATGACATTTCTTTGAAAGAGCTGTTGCCACTCTGTTCCCTACAAGAGGGAGTGAGTTCTAGCCCCATCATCTCAAGCTTTGTGGAAAAGGGTCTTATGGAATGACTTGGAGTATTTTGAAATGTGTGTGGAGGTGGGATACACAAATACTAATGCCTGAGAAAGTTAAGGTATCCCGGTGTCAGCATCAGGAGCAGCCTGAACTTCCAGAGTTTTCTGAGCCAACAGATATGTGAGTGTTTCCTGTGGATCATATATGAGTCATATAGGAGACAGAATTAATGTGGGGTCATCTTATGTCCTGTCCAAAAGGGCCACACAGAGGGATATTCCCAATAACAAACTGGAGGTGAATTCAGAATTCTTAGGGGCTGTAAGAGTAGTTGGAACTGGACTTCCCTAGTGGTGCAGTGGTTAAGAACCCACCTGCCAATGCAGGGGTCACGGGTTCGAGCCCTGGTCCCGGAAGATCCCACATGCCGTGGAGCAACTGGGCCCATGCACCACAACTACTGAGCCTGCGCCTCTAGAACCCATGAGCCACAACTACTGAGCATATGCACCACAACTAATGATGCCCATGTGCCTAGAGCCCATGCTCTGCAGCAAGAGAAGCCACTGCAATGAGAAGCCCAGGCATCGCAACGAAGAGTAGCCTCCACTCGCTGCAACTAGAAAAAGCCCACGTGCAGCAACGAAGACCCAATGCAGCCAAAAATAGATAAATAAATTTATTAAACAAACAAAAAAAGAGTAGTTGCAACTGACATCCCGGAAATGAGCTGCAACTACCACGTGATAAAAAATGCCATCAGAGAGGGCTTCCCTGGTGGCGCAGTGGTTGAGAGTCCACCTGCCGATGCAGGGGACACGGGTTCGTGCCCCGGTCCGGGAGGATCCCACATGCCGCAGAGCGGCTGGGCCCGTGAGCCATGGCCGCTGAGCCTGCGCGTCCGGAGCCTGTGCTCCGCAGCGGGAGAGGCCACAGCTGTGAGAGGCCCGCGTGCCGCAAAAATAAAAAAGTGCCATCAGAGAGGTCGATCACGGAACCTCTGAAGAGACCATGAAAACATCTTCTGGCACAAAGAGCTGGCTTTTCTCATCAGCCAGGCTCAGAGAACATGAGGCTTACAACAGTAATAATGTGAGTAAGACCTTTTCTATTCACCACTCATCTTTCTCCCCATAGAAGGGTCACGAATTGGCTAGTAAGTGAGAATGAGGGAAGAAGAAGCCCAATGTGTGGAAAAATGGAGAAAATTCCATCCTGTCCCTCCCTCTACATTGCAGGCTTCCAGGCTCAGGCAGCTCCAAGCTAAAGAAGGGGAAAATACTTCCAGTTTAATGCTAAATTAAGTTTAGTGATTTAAATAATATCTCAGACTGGATGTTGTAACTTTTGAATTAATATTGTTTGGGGACTTCAGGTGACTCTAGAGCTGTCCATTACTTTAGAATGAGTACAAAGTCAGGGCTCTTGACCAAGTTTCCATCCTCAGGCAGGTTAGAATTAACCCCACTTAATGCATTTAAAAAATACAGTTGCATATTGAATGCACTGTCACTTAGATTTGTTTAACACGGCAGTTGAAGCAACACATATAAAACCAAACAAATGTAATACTGACTGAAATATGTGAGCAATCTTGTCAATAAGCATAAAGAGGTCATTTTAGTTATTCTCAGAATTAGTCTGGCATTCTTTCAGATGTTGTATTTATTCCTGGGCTTTATAACTTAAATCAGTTTGCCTTTAGAAGCATGATGAGAGGACAGAAAATTAAGCCCAGGAAGAAAAGCTAGAGGACTTGGCTTATTTAACCGAGAGAAATGAAACTTCTAATGCCACCAATTCTTAAAAGTTCCGTGTCACCTAGGGTTATAAGCACCAAAGCAGTGCACCCATATGTCACAGATGAACTTTAATTACATTCCTAATATAGTGCTGCACTAAACAATCCAAAGAGCTTCAGATATGGCAATAGTGAGGAAGAAAAATCATAGAACCATCAAGTATCCACGGATCATAATTGACAGCTTATAATTAGTTGGTTGCCAACGTCCATTATTTATTTATTTAGCAATTATTATATACCAGGCTCTGCAGATAAAGAGGCAGAGAGGTACAAAGTGACCAAAGAGTTAGAAAGGAATACCAAGTGGATACAAGAGGTGTGAGAGTCACTGTGGACAATGGGACAGCCGTACAGGGGAAACTGTCTTAATCTGCCTCTATTCAACTGACTAGCTAGACTGATACACCGTCTTGTTCCCTCTGCAAAACATACTGACTGAGCACTCTGAAGTGATTTCAGCTAATCGCTAATATGCTTATACACATCTGTTCTCATCTATTGAGTTTCTGCTGTTGTTATTGACCAAGAGTTAGTTATGTTCATTTCCCAAATTTATTTATGCTGATTATACTTATTATTGTAATGAAGAAATTAAAACAAATAATATACAATACAACAAAATATGAATATAAAAATAAGTACAATTGTTGCTTTTGAAAATGGAATTGAATGCTTTGGAAAGGTACAATAGAGGCAAGTCACTAAAAAGATCACTGTTTAATAATCCAGATTCTTAGATAGTTCTTGAAGGTTTACAACTAAATGGCAGAACGTTCCTGCCATTCTCTTAACTTTTCTACCTAAAATGCAGTGTGAATGAGCCAATTTTGTAGCTCTGTTCAACACCAAAACAGAACAAACACTGGCAGAGAACATACTGTCATCTTCTCACATAGAGGAACACCGTCAGTTGCAAAGCCATTGTCTTGGCCACCAGCTAGGAAAAGTAATAACCTCAAGAAATTCTATTATTTGTGTGCCAGTAGGGCCATATGACCATTGCAAGGCAAGTCTTTCAGCATCTCCCATCCCATACTTCATGTCAGTTCATTCATTCATTCAATTAATATTGATTGGGCTCCCACAGGGAAACTGGCAGAGAGACAATGCCTCTTACTGAATGAGCAAGAGAGAGGATCCCGTGACCCATCTGACTCCATCAGTATGCTTCAGTGGAGGAATCCTGAAAAAGGATATAGCTTGTGATATCTCCTCTCTTATGATGAAGCTCACTGTGCTGGAAGGGTTACTATCCCAAGACTGGCTTCTAGGGTTTAGCATTCAATGATTTATATCCACTCTAGCCTCTTCCTGGTGGGAGGATAGGCTTCACCACAACACAATGGAGTGTTGATTACATAGGAGCTTACACACCCCTGGGAACGGCCCCCAGCCTGACTGGTAGTGCAGAGCCAAGAAGCCCAGCCCAGGTAGTAGTAGTAGAGAGTCATCTTAGTGACTCTGAGTGTACAAAGGCACAGCTGGTTCTTACGCGTAAAGCAAATTTTATCATCAACTTCTATAGCACTGATCAATTTCTATTGAATGTTAATTTTCCATGACACTCTACGTTTATGAAATGTTGAAAAATTCTCATAAATATTCATGATAGAGGCTGTAAGATTACTGACTTTTAGTTAACTCTGTTTCTAACAGAGTTAGAAAGATGACTTAGATACATGCAGAATTATAGGTCAAACCCTTTCCAATCTCAGGAGGGGTTTTAAAGACTGAGACCTTATTCACATAGCACATATAACTTCTTTGAGACAGGAATTAACTAAATGAAAAATAAATTGATATAAGGATTTGTAAATAATAGATAGATTTGGGAATTTAAAAATAATTCCACCTCTGTGTGTTATATGTTTCTAAATATGAAATACAATGTCTTAAATTTGGGAGATTGGGATTGACATATATACACTGATATGTATAAAATAGATAACTAATAAGAACCTGCTGTATTAAAAAAAAAAGAACCTGTTTTATAAAATTAAATAAATTAAATTAAATTAAAAAAAATAGGTCCTGAGGCTACATCCTATTTATCTCAAATCATGTGACTACAAGTTTTTATTTTGAACAAAGATCATTAGGATAGACAAAATTAGGAAGGATATTCCACCACCTCTGTGCGTTGTCTCAAGTCAGCTTTTAAAGTAGAGCAAATCAAATTGTCCTAATGTTTTCCTACTATTAATATTAATTTCAAATTCTCTTAGAGTTCTTTCTCAGTTTGTTACATGCCTATATATATAGGATGAACTTTATTTGTAAGAACACTGGATTCTTACCAAATGTGTATTTGGTGATGGGAGGGAGGAATGAGTAGGGATATCCAGATACTAGATACTCCTGGTGATCAGCAATCCACACTGGTTCTCTCATCTGCTCATTAATGGACTCATTCTATGCAAGTTGTGGCTTATGGAAGAGAAACAGAGGGGTTGAGGAACTCCTTTAGCTCATTCCTGACTCAGGACCTTCAAAAGAGGGATCAGAAGGAAGAGTATGCAAACACGAGCATGGAAAATTAGGCTACACTTTATTCTGATGTGACCTTGCACCCCTATTTGTCTTTGCCCAGTCTCTCCTGGTTAGCCTCGTGTTACCGTGAAAATGCAAGAGTTCCTATATTTCGCCTTAGTCCCTCTTCTAGGTTCTTCCCTCCTCTGGGTGAACTCAGAGGTGCTTACTGTGGTGTCGAGGCTGTGAGGAAGCCTAGGAGGGCATGTCTGTGCATCTACTCTCCTTGAATGGAGGGGACCATTCTGGTAGGAGAAAGTACACTTGCATACACACACAGAGGACATGGAAAAGGTGATCAGGAAAACTCTAGCTAGGCAGAATTAGAGACAGGCATTTTTTAATGTGGTTGTGTGGCAGTCAGCAGTAATTGTAAGTGAAAAGAAAGAATGTATAAAACTACTGTATGGGAGCATTTGATAGCTGCCAGGGGCAGTACTACAGGTGTTACACACACAATCACATTCTGTCCACACAACGTCCCCATGAGGTGGGTATTTTTTTCTAGTTTGGTATTATTTTTATGGCCACAAGGCAACTAAAGGCCAGAGAGTCTACATAAGGCCCTGTAACTAAGAAAAGGAGAATCTTGACAAAAGGACAGAACAATTTGAATTCAAAATCCACACTATTGACTTATACCAGGGATTATAACTAAATGGGAAAGACTCCAAAAGCAATATTCATCATGAAAAGATTTCTCTAATCCAAAACCATGGAGGTATTCATTAGGTTGAAACATACAATATTGACAATGTTCAACTGTCTGACTCTCAAAAGTGGCCGTTTCGTAGGGTTCAGTCTGGTATTTATAACTTCTTCTGCAGAAGATATTCATAGATGGGGGCTACACTGCAAAACATATTCATATTGAGGAACCCCCTACATTTCCTATGACTCACAGACTTTTATTGTATAAAGTGAAAAGGAAAATAACCATAGCAACACAAATTCACTTAATGAAATCTATATAATTACGGCCGAAAGTTTCTATGCATTAAAAATGAAAGTTATTCCATTTGGCGGTAAAAACTGGGAACACTTTGTAATGAATATATCAACTCTGATAAAAACTGACAGTTTGACATAGAGTAGCCCAGAATACCAAAGTAGGACAACAAAACAAGATTATCTAAACCAGGCCTAGAGAAGAGATGCTTCTCCGGCCGCTATTTGTTAGAGTTATTTATAATTTACTATGCATTTGTTCGTGACTAACTTAACTGTTTAATAACATGAATACAGTTCTTTATACACACCTTCACAATACACATCTAGTTAATTTTAGTTCATGTTTTGTCCTTATAAATTTTCAAGGTAAAAGAGTCCTTTCAAGTACTGTGGTTGTCATTCATGCTATTGGCCAAATATGTCGCTTTTCTCTCTTTCAGACACAAGAATATGGGAATGGCATTTCCGAGGCCCCTGTGGCTGGGTGCGCCCTGTGATTAATTCTGGCTGGTGAGTTGTGAGCAGAAGTAACATATGTCACTTCTGGGCTAAATGTTGAATTGCTGGTGTGAGACCTTCCAGAGCTCTCTTTTTCCTCTGGCATGGTGGTTGACAACATTTGACACATGGCTGCTTTCTCAGCCTAGATCCTGGGAGGGGAAGATCTGAAGTGCAGCTCTTAGCCCATCTGAAGTGCAGAAGAGACAAATAAGCTTTATTATAGTCATTAGGTCATTAGGATTTGGGGTTGCTTATTATGGAAGCATACCTTAGCCTACCCTGATTGATACAGATGTTTTGAATGACCCAACTATTCAATACATTTTTTTTTTTTTTTTTTTTTTGGTACGCGGGTCTCTCACTGTTGTGGCCTCTCCCGCCATGGAGCACAGGCTCCGGACACGCAGGCCCAGCAGCCATGGCTCACAGGCCCAGCCGCTCCGCGGCATGTGGGATCTTCCAGGACCGGGGCACGAACCCGTGTCCCCTGCATCGGCAGGCGGACTCTCAACCACTGCGCCACCAGGGAAGCCCAATTCAATACATTTTTGATTCCCATTCTGAAAATTAAGATCGGGTCTATTTGGTTCGGATATTTCTACTGATTCTGAAGGACAGACCAGAGTTACAAAATACTGCCTGAAAAGCTCATATTTCAGCATGGGTGTAGTTACCCTTTCTACCTCAAAGTAGGAGCCTTCATGTCCAATGACCAGTTCCCCAAATGAAGTACCTACTGATTGAAGCAAAGCCTTCACAAAGGTAGGAAGAGTAGAAAGTTTTATAAGAAATAAAATTTCAGAGGAAACAGCAGCTCCATCTGGGAGGGAATATTGCTCCCCCCTGCAACTACCATGGAGTCAGATGATCTCCATCCATATCTCTTATTTAATCTGCAACACTGTTAGCAGAAGAGTGTGATAACAAAGATGATGCCTAGAAAGTTGGAAGTCCAACCTAACCCATTAATATATTAGCAAGAGTTGTTTATTAACTAGAAATCCTTAGAGCCTAGAGGGAATAAAATATCTTATAAATAAATCCTAATGCAAGAAAGAGCAACTGAAGGTTCTAAGCACCGGGGGTCTACCCAAATGAACTGATCCCACACTGTGAACAATAACACTGGAGACGTGGGGGACCAGGAAAAACTGATTTTGCTAACTTCATGATTTCACCTTGGAGAAAAGCCAGTTTTAACATTGATTCCAAATGAGGTTTTTCTTGAAAAAAAATCCCTGTAATTGGAGATGTATTATCAGTTAATGTGTTAGAAGGGGGGAAACAGCTTTTTGTTAAGATCTCTGAGTCTCTACAAATGAATTTATATATTTGCTGCCAAATATGCAGCATTTATTCCAACTGATAGAAAATTTCTGTTAAAAGGTGTAGCTTTAGGCCTGCCTCTGGAGCTTCTGTTCAGTAGAACAGCATATCTTGTCATAATGCCTTGATACCTGCAAGTTTCAAAGTACTATTACAGGTCAGACCATGCCTAGCAATCATGTGATGAATTGGAGCATATCACAAAAAATAAAATATTTACGAAGACAACATTCATCTCAAAAAAAAGCATGGACTAAAACATGACAAACATACTTTGTTGACAAGAAAAAGTGGAGCGAGCGAGCGAGCGAGCGAGCGAGCGAGCGAGAGAGAGAGAGAGAGAGAGAGAGAGAGAGAGATTCCTTTTCTCCTCCCCACACTCACCATATCTGCCAGCAGGGATCATTGAAAGAGCTTGCCATTGCAATAGGTAATTTATGCAGCTCTTGTCACACCCAGACACTAATTCAAATTCCCTACTTGAGAATGCTGACCTTCATAGCACCAAACCAGGGACCAGCAATCAGAAATCTCCCTTCAATCTTGCGTGGAAGAGTCACATTTAACTGTCATTTAACTGTCATTAATATAGCTTTTAGAATTTAAATTGAATAGCATATAAAATACTCCTTAACAGCGGGTAAGTGTAGTTTATAATTTGTTTCCTCCTTTGAATGTTTCGCTACACGATTCTGAGCCTTATGCATTGGTTTTGATTGTGAGTTCTCAGCTTTGAGGGATCGGTCAAGAAATAAGATTGTATAAAAAAACAAAGGTTAAACCTTTAGATCCTAAAAGTTTTGACTTAAATCTCATGGAATTTTTAAAAATATATTACACTTGTTTTTAACTGCCTTGGTGTAATATGTAAAATGTAATATTTTGCTGTGGCCGCCATAACAGAATACCAAAAGCTGGGTGGCTTAAACAACAGAAATTTATTTTCTCATAGTTTTGGAGGCTAGAAGTCCAAGATCAGGGTGTCAGCAGCCTTGGTTTCTTCTGAGGCCTCTCTCTTTGGCTTGCAGATGGCCGCCTTCCCTCTGGGTCCTCACATGGCCTTTTCTCTGTGCGAGCACATCCCTGGTGTCTTTCTGTGTGTCCTAATCTCCTCTTTTTATAAAGACACCAGTCAGCTTGGATTAAGGCCCAACCCAACAGACTCATTTAACTTAATCACCGCTTTAAAGACTGTCTCCAAAACAGTCACATTCTGACATCCTGGGGGATTAGGGTTTCAACACATGAAAGGGGTTGGGTACATAATTCAGCTCATAGCATTTAGCAAGTGTATTTCACCAAATGAAATACATTGTAGCCTTTTTTTGATTACTCAGGTTTAAGCTTTGAATGTTCATGTATTTTTCTGTGGCATTGATATCTCTAGAAAGAGTGAAGAGTAAGGGGGGTTATAAAATGTGCTTTTCAGAGAAGTCCCTAGAGTTCTTTTGTCACCTGAAAGTCCTAGGGCTTTGCTATGGGCCAAATAACTAGCCCATAAATAACACAGCAATCACTAGCCACATGTGGTTATTTATATTTAAATTAGTTAAACTTAAATAAAATTAAAACTTCACCTCTTCGTTTGCACTGGCCACAATTCAAGTGTTCAGTAACCACCTGTGGTAGTGCCCCAAAATGGGTAGTGCAAACACTGAACATTTCTAAATTTATCACAGAATTCTACTAGGCTGCCCTGCTGGACTGTTACTATTGTCCTGTTGACAGGAACTCACCCCTTTTGGCTCTGTGATACCCTCAGGAGAGCTTGACACAGCTGGAGTCTTGGAGAACTGCCCCCGTTTTAGCTGCTGTTTCTTTCCTTTTGTCTTCATCACATTCATCGCATTCCCTCACTGCCATTGTTTTTGGTCACTGCCTTTACTCTTTAGCACATTTTCTCCTAAATCCTCTCTCTTGCCTTTTAATTTCCTGTTGTTTTTTTTCCTTACCACCCATTTCTTTGTCTTCATCTGCTCCTATCCTTTTTGTTGATGGAACGGTGAATTTTGCTCTGAAAGGTTTTGCCAGAGAATGAGAAATCTCCTCACTTCTAATCAGTAAATGCCATTCATCATCATGTCTTTGGCCTCTCTTGGCATTTTTATTGGTGTTTCATTCAGATACATCTTAGCGTAAGTGGGCCTGTTGCCTGACAGTGGATAAGATGGAGCCACTTAGTCTATCTGGAAAGCACAGCAATCACAGGAAGTTTCCTGTTATTCTTCTACTATCATCTCTTGGGAGGTGGGCTAGCCTAATAGTTGAGGACTTTGAAGTCAGCCTGCCTGAGTTCAAATTGTGGGGTCATCACCTGTTAGTTATTTGGCCCCGACCAAATGTCTTAACTTCGGTTTCTTCACCTGTGTTGTATAAGATTTACATCTTCATATGTTCCTACTGCCTTGACATCCCGACAAGCAGGTTCTGAGCACCCGCCCAAGTGACCAGGTGCACCAGTGTGATAAGGCTGACCCCTGTGACAGGTTCCCCTCTTGCCTCCCCTAACTGTGACCTATGATGTTCAAATGCACCAGTGAAACCCCCACTTGCCTTTTGCTCATGTACCCTACCCTGAGCCCCCAACTAACCAGAACATGAAATAACCCCTGTGTACAGGAAGACTTAATAGTTCATGATTCTTCTAGGTGAGTGTACATGAGGAGAGAGTCAAGCAATCACTTTATCTCAAGTTGACATTCATTTGATACCCACAATACACTAAAGAAATATACCTGGCATTTTGAAGTATATAATAGAAATATAAGAAATATCTTCATCTTCAAATGGTAATAGCACACTTAGGCAAAGGAAAATAACGAAATAATGTTGAAGAGTTTATGTTTAAATGACAAAGTGAATAGTAGAGCATTAAATGATATAAAAGCTTATTAATAGAAGACATTAATGAAGTGAGGAATAGTTAGAAGTATCGTCATAAGAGTTGCTGATATGTGAGTATACCTCAAAAATGTGTAGCATTTGATTAGGTGAAAAGAAAAAGACTATTCTTTTTGGTAGCAAAAAGTATTATGAATAGACCGCAGAGGCAAGAATAAGCCATGGCTGTCCTGGACTGCATGAAAAATAGAGGGCAGGATCACACTGAGAAATCCCAGAAGATAAGGTTTTGGGATAGCAAGTTAAAAGAGGGCCTTCAATGCCAGATTAATATTTCTTTCTCTGAAAGACAAATTCTCAATAAGTCTTTACTCCAGGTGCCTAAGCATGACTCCTTGACAAAGTCATAGAAATGTTCCAAATGATTCAAAGTGCCTGTTGTAATGCAGAGTATAAGTGTCAGGTATTACAGTTTTTTAACAAGTGCCCCTTCTCAAAATTAATAGTCTGGGATAGAGAGCTGTATCTCCTAGAATATACTCTCCTTAGTAGCACCTCAGATACCAGTTAGTTTTGTCCAATTTTGCTTTATCCATCTTAACATTTCTCTTAAATTCTCATCTTTTTCAGTTTTATTTTCCTATTTGTTTCTTATCCAGCTGCCTTTTCACCATACGTCTCCCTTAGCATCTAGAGACATCCAAGGGCATTTTTAGCTCCAAACTGAAGAAATTCCTTCTCCCTGATTCATTTATTCAGCAAATATTTATTGAACACCTTCAGTGTTCTGAAAAACTAGTCTAACTGCTTGGATAGATTAGTGAACAAGACAGATAAATCCCTACCTCAGATGGCTTTCATTTTGGTTAGTAGAGAGAGACAATAAAAGTAAACCACAAGAGATACTCATTATTATCCCATTTTGCAGGTAAAGAAACATATTCAGAGAGATAGATGAATTTCCCAAGATTATACAGTTACTGAGTGGTAAAATAAAACTAAAACTCTTTCGTCTTCAATCACAGTAACTGTGAAGTAACTGACTACTAAAATGTAGAAATACAACTTTTCAGTTGGCTTTTGGCATCTAAGATGCACATCTTTTTGCTCTCACCAATTCTATTCATTCTCTATGTCTTGGTTTTGAAATATTGGAGCTAGTTTGTGTCAAACGCTCGATGGGAAGTAGCATGAAGATCTCCAGGGTTTGAGTCTATTACTAATCCTTAGCCTCTGGAAAATGCACATATTGAGAACAGGTGGTATTTTGATCTCTGATCATGAACTCATTGACCACTTAGCTCCACACTTGTCAGTTACTGGCCATCAGTACCATGGACAGCTGCTCTCCTTCCAGACTGATTCAAACAGATTTTACAGAAAATATTGCACAGTCTTCTGTTTCTTGCACTTTAAGTATCCTATGGCTATTATGACAATTGTTTAAACATTTTTCTATAATTCATCATTCAGAACATTTATTACCTCTACATTCTCAATTAGGAAGCTGCAAATAGTATATGAGAGTCATTTGAAATTAACATTCCAAACAGAACATCTGGGGTTTTCGTTGCTGTTGTCATGTGTATGTGTTAACCAAATAGTAAAATTTACACATTCTATAGGACATTATGTTATATTTTTATTATTACACTATTTCTGTTTACTGAGCATGGTTGTCCTAAATGAATTATCAAAATATTAAAGTTCAAACAAATATTTGGATGTAGAAGTCAGATGCCAAGGAAATCCCTTGATCTAAGTATACTCTATAAATATGAACGTTCTCAGCATCATTTCACTGGCTGGCCTAAGATTATAATTTAGGTGACTTCACTGCAGTGAGATTATTAAATAAAGCCATTGCAAAAGGGAGGCCAACTTCCCAAAGTAGAAGGGACTGTTTACAGAGAAACTCAGGAAATGAATGCAAGATAATTGGTTTTCTTCATTTTTGATTTGGTGGCTAGGGAATTCTTCATTATTTGTAAGTGGAGAAGTAGACTTTCATGTTGGCATTTTGATAAATGATAGAATTAGTGGAGAGAAAGCCTGTGAATGTCAAGCAAGAACTTCTATCAGTTACTGCATGGTCATTCATTTCCGGAAGGAATGCTTTTCCAAACAACCCATGCTATGGTCTGACCTTTGTGGTTGGCTGTGGTGTGATTTACACATAGAAGAACTGATGTTTGTAACTTTTAGAATGCAGGTACACATGCATATAAATCCTTGCTGAAAGATAGGTAAGTAAGCTAGTCAATGCAAAAGAAAGGAAGAAAGGAAGGAAGGGGAAAGAAGGAAGGAAAGAAGGAAGGAATGGAGGAAGGAAGGAAGGAAGGAAGGATCTTATCTTCCATTGTGGAGAAACCATAGTAGCAAAATGAATGAAATCAATTTTCTTATTTCTGCAGTGTCATCTAGTTTCATGTGCATTATGTGTACAACAAATGATTTTAAGTACCAATATGTGTCAGGCACTATTGAGAACAGTGTAAAAGTTGTTATATAACCTGCAAAAATGTTTTTGCAGCCCTGAAATCTGTTTCTTTCATCTACTGGTTGCTTTGATAGAGTAGACAACTGACCATTTCCAAGGCTGGTGATGCCCTTGCATACGATCAGCATCTCAGAGAGGGCCTTCAATCATCCTATAACCTAGAGGGGCAATATGACCATGAATCAGCTGTGGGATTGGGCACTAGGATGTCATGACTGTGTTTATGCACTTGAGCTTTCCTGCAAGTAGTGCCAGTGAGGACTTGTGGTGACAACTGAAAGCAGAAATTAAAGGGGACTGATCTTTCAAGCAGTTCAAAGTGTAGAAATGCCATCCATTGATTCATGGCGCAGCCCCGGGGAGGGGGGCAAATATGAACAGGAGAAGTCATTTAGAAAAAACAAATACCTTTGACTTGGTTTGGAATAGTAGAGCTGTTTCTTCCTAGCCATGACCCTTTGACAGTCTTGAGACCTCAGGGAGCTTCTTCACCTGCAGTCATACCTACCTCAATACCCCACTGTGAGGATTACATAAAACTGTTTGTGTGAAAGCACTATGTAAATTCTAAATCACTCTAGAAATATCATGAGAGATAGTATATGCCTGAGAGATAAGCAGAAAGGTTAAGGTATAAATAGGACAGTGTTCCTTTGCATTTTTTATTTCATTACAAAATGCACTGAAAATTTCAGGCCTCCGCTTTTACCATGGCTTTTAAGTAATACGCAATATGGGTGGAGAGTTTGGAAATATCAAGTCCAAATATCCATTACAAATTTTTGTCAATGCATACAGTGGAGAAAAAGGAATGAAATGATGGAAAATTCTTCTGAGTCCCTTTCATTTATTTATCTTAGGCTAACAAGTGATTGCGTATAGAAATGTGTGTGTGTATCTGATGCTTATATGTGTGTGAGTGTGTGTGTATGGCTACGTGTGCATGTGTGTGGTGTGTATGCTTAAGTATATATGTGTGTGTATGGCTACGTGTGCATGTGTGTGGTGTGTATGCTTAAGTATATATGTGTGTCTGTGATTTATGTGTTTGCATGGTTGTGGTATCTGTTTCTGTGTGTGTGTGGTAGATGTGTGCCTGGTACCTGTGGCATGAGGGTGTGCGTGTGTGTCTTTGTATGTATGTGGGGAGGTCTTCTTGTGGGACATGTGTGTGGCCACGTCTGATGTGAGGCTCTGGAGTTGACATTTTAATTAAATTCAAATGTTCTACAGGAACAGGATTTCCATGGCTCCACATCGTTTTTATTTCTGGTGTCACAACTTGAATTCTACTCATTTCCCATGTCCTTGGGCCTAAAGTTGCCCTGGCCTAGCAACCGTAAACAGTCAACCTCTAAATTAAACATGAAGGTTTGACCTTTTTTCTCCCATTCCATAAAGGATGCATAAGAGCTAAATACTAAGACTGTGTGAATAAAGCCTTTCCTAAATGTTCCTGAAAAATATCCTAAACTTTTATCACCTTCAAACCAAATAGTTAATTTAATTCATGCAAGGGGAAAGACAACTGAGAGAATTTAGCAGACATTTGTTTAACATGTGTATTTTTCAAATTTCTACTGAATAAACATTAAAATGATACGGGGCTCTAACTTTTCTAGAAGATGGTTTCTTTTTCCATTCTCTTTCTCTGATTTATTTCCTGGAGTAAATAACTATTGATTGATAGTCTTATAGCATGAAGTAGTAAAATGATGCACTTAACACTTCTAGCACTAAAGAAAGAGTTTAAATATATTTCTTGATAGTAACCATTCCCTCTTTTATTTTAAAATTCGTATTTCTGAAAATTACATCCTTCTGATCTCAAGTGGCAACCTATTCAGCTCTCATGCAACAGTAAGCACCGAATTGAGGTAGAAAGTACATGCGCAGAGTTTATTTTTTATTAGAGATTTTTAAAGGGCACCATAGAAAGTAGTCAACAGAAAGTATGATTTAGACTGTGCATTTGTTTGAAACATTAGGCAAAGTAAATGGAGCTCCTTTACTGATTTAGCCATTGTATAGACTGGTGGCTTTATCCTTATTATATCAGTATCCAAGATCATACATTCTTTGGTAACACTGTACCAGTGACTGATGTAATATTTCCAAAATCCTTGTAGCCTCAAGAAAGGTCAGAAAATGTCCTCAAGATAGACCAGCGTAAATATTCCTAGCCTAGGATTTCCTTTCAGTTATTGCAATGTATACATACACATTAATACACGTTCATTAGGAAATCAGATATTTTCTAAGTGGTATTGTCGAGATGAACGACCAAAAGATCATATTCCTTTGTCCTAACGCATTGCTGATTCTGTGTGTGTGTGTGTGTGTGCACGTGTGTGTGTGTGCATGCATGCATGTTTGTTGTATTATTTCACCCTTATTCTTTACTCTGTTTTCAACTATGACTACTGCCAAAGATACCTTGGGGTCCAAACCTATTTTCCAAAACAAAACTATTTTCTATATCTTTTGATAAACAAATTGATAACTTCTATAAACTCAGTAAGTACATTTTCTTCCCTTATTTAAACAACCAATTAAAGGGTTAGAACAAACACAAAAAGGCTTAACTATGCTGTGTATACTAAGCCTAACATTCTGGCTGCCAAATGGCAAAAAGCATTAGCAAGTCCCATCAATGGGACAAAATATTCATTACTTATGCCTGGTGGGCATAGATAAAGAATGCAGGCCATTAAAAAAGCTAAGTTTCCATTTTCTTCATACCAGACAGTCTAGGGGATACATCTTCCCAATTTCCTTCACTGCTCTTCAATTTTTTCTTCAAAATAAAAATCTAAAGATAAATATTCATAAAACTGTTGGGAAGTGGTAAATGAAGGTAGTTTCAAATCCCAAGGCACAAGTGCAGTAATTTGTCCTGTGGTGAACGGAGCAATGACACTGGGTTTCATTTTACTCAAGTCCTTCATCTACATCTACAGATTTTATAATTTCCATGTGTTCATACTAAGAGATGCTTCTCTGATTTTTTTTTTTTTTTTGCCGTACGCGAGCCTCTCACTGTTGTGGCCTCTCCTGTTGCGGAGCACAGGATCCGGACGCGCAGGCTCATCGGCCATGGCTCACGGGCCTAGCCGCTCTGCGGCATGTGGGATCTTCCCAGACCGGGGCACGAACCCGTGTCCCCTGCATCGGCAGGTGGACTCTCAACCACTGCGCCACCAGGGAAGCCCTTCTCTGATATTTTTAACACCTGAGGGTCACAAGTGTTTTGGAGATTACAACATGATTATTGGTTGATTGTTAAGAACACCAGTTCTTTCTCTCCCCACCCACTTACAGTTACCCCCGAATCATGTGCACACACCTCATTTTTTTCCTCTAAAGGATCCACATGGCAAAGACAGACAAGCTACTAACTAAATCCATTTTCCTGTCTTCTTGGGCTCACAGATCGACTGTATTTCTCAGCTTCCCTCATAGCTAAATAAGGTTATCTGATTAAATTCTGGCCAAAGTAGTGTGGGGAGAAGTGATGACACCCATACCAGGCATGGCCCATAAATACCTTCAGTGGGATCCTCCACTCTCGCTCTTTTTCCCCATCTGCTAGCTCTATTGATACCAGGTCCATCTAGGAATCTATGTGTTGAAAATGGTAGAACATTTGTCAGCCTGAGTCTCTGAATAGCTGTGTGGAGCAGAGATTCTTTTCTACCACAGATTAGACTTCATACAAACAAGAAAAAATTGTCACCTGTGTTAAGCCATTGAGATGCCAGCATTGACTGTTATAGCAGCTAATATTATCTTAACCCACACAATAGACCACACTCAAATGAAACTAATAAATGGGTCACCTAGTGCTTGGTACACAGAAGATGCTTAATAAATTAGAGTTCCTATTATTATATAAATACAGGAAAATATTATTTGACCTATCTTGATCGCACAAGCCTCTATAAGATTGTAGCATATTATAATAGTAGGAGACAGAGGCATGCAGCCACATGGGGTTCTGCTTTGCTGTCATTCATGGAGGTTTCAGAATCTATTATAAGTAAAATGGGAAAATAAATACAAATGGGCACAGTCAGGGTTAATATCCAGCCCCTTTGTGGTGCATTTTATATAGTAAGATACTAATAATTTCTTTTCCATTGCACCGATGAAAATAACCATAAATGCCTCCATTGTGCCCCTCATTCTCCAGCCATTAGATTGTGATGTGGTAACTTCTGCAACAGACTGTCCAGAAGCCTGAATGGCTATGGTGAACCTAGGAGCTTAATTAGAAGCAAGGGCTTCAAATACAAAAATATAATTTTATATTAGTAGCAGAAAACAGTTGTTATGGTTGACCTTTAAATCATATCTAAGTATAAGGCCCCCAACACAAAAAATAGTACATAAAGTCATAATTGAGAAAATGTCAAAATTCATAGCTTATTTTCACTTGGGAGAGGCATTTTGTCAAAAAACTGAAATACTTCTTCCAGGTTTGGTTGTGTCAGATAACCTAAATTCACACAAAGTGAACATTCAGTGTTAAAGTTTCCTTTCTTCACAATATATTGCATTGGAAACATAGAGCAGCCATTGTTGTCTTAACACACCAGCTCTGCATGTTCAAACAGGGGTATTAGGGTTAGGGTTAAGGTTAGGGTTAGGCTATCAGACAAGAGCCTTTTTGAACAGAAGTTTTAAATGCATTGACCTATTAGACGGGAAGATTATTTTTGACAAACCAGGATTTTTCACTTAAAATAACAAAGCAATTATCCAACAGACTCTGCAGTTTGGTTATTATTTACCATTCCTTGACATACAACTGGTTCCCCAAAGGGAAGTAATACACTGTTGTTTGAATTTGTTACTATAACATGTATTGCTTTTTTGTGGTGTAAACTTTTTATTGACATGTAACACATATAGAAGAGTGTACAAATCATAAATACGCAACTTGAATTTTGCAAAGCCAATCCACCAAAGTAACCAGTACTCAGATTGAAAATAGGACATTATCAGCATCCTAGAAGCTTGTACCTCCTTCCAGTCATTAACTGCTTCATCTCAAGCATAACAACTGCCCTGACCTCTCAAACTGCTAATGCTTTTGTTTCTTTTTGAACTTTATGTAAATGGCACCATACAGTAGCTTTAATATATATTGGCTATTTTCCAAAGTGATTGCACCTAATTATACTATCAGCTGTGCATGAGAGTTCCAGTTGCCCCCATCCTTACCAAGACTTGATAGTGTTCATATATTACTTTAATAATACTGATGGTTTATAATTATAAAAGCATCTCGGTTTGGAGGGAAAATAGGAGACAGACCATTTATAAGAAAATATAGTAAAAATCATACTCAAGACCCCAACTATTTTATTTGAATTTTTAAAAAATGTATTATGAATATGTTTATACATATAGAAAATTAGAGAAAATCATCTATATTTAATAATAGCTAACATGTTACCATAATGCTTCAACTTTTTTTGCTGAAATATTAAATTACAGGTATTAGGACATTTCAACCTAAATATTTCAGTATACATCTCTAAAAAGAAAAATTTCCTACAGAACCACAATGCTATGATGACATCCAACAAAACTTACAATTCCCTTGTAACAGCCAATACGTAATCTCTATTCAAATTTCCCTTACTTATTTAAAATATATCTTTGACAGTTGATTTATTGAGCAAGGATTTACTCAAGGACCACGTGTTCCATTTGGTTGTTATGTTTCTGAAGTCCCTTCATCTGAGTCCATGCTCCGCCCCAATTTTTTAATGACAACAACTGATTTGTTGAGTCAACAAAGCCAGGTGTCCTGTAGGATATCCCACCTGCTGGATTTACCTGTTTCCTCACAGTCTCACTCAGCTTGTTCTTCTATCCCGTGGATTCAAGTAAACTGAAAGTTAGATCAAGAACGCTTTACAGAGGGGCAGCAACCTTCACATCTCATCGCCCAGGAGGCAGACACCAACTCGTATCTCACCATCAGAGATGCTAAGACTGATCATTGGGTTAAGATGGTGACCCCCAGATCTTTCATTGTAAAATTACACATTTATCCTTCCAGTCTTCAATTAATCTGGAGAATGACTCCAACTATCTTTATATTAACAAAAAAATATATTTTAAGGAATATTAAGATGTTCCCTGGCAAAATTGTCAGGAGTTTATCTACAGTATATGTTTCCCCAAATTTCGTCTCTTTGACCCTTCTTTTTCTTCTTCCCCAACACCTCCTATGCTCCCTCCTTACTTCCTAGGTGTATAGTGGTGCTAGAGAGAAGATGACAACTAGGTAGGAAAGGTATACCAGAAGAACTCTGGCTCTAAACTCCTAAATACAACCTCCACAGGCTGGGAAAAGATATGAACATCCTTTTGCATTTATTGCCTGTGCAGTGGTCTTCATTCTCAAGATGTTTTACAAACATGGTTTGTTGGAGCAAACCACTTTCCTTACATGTAACAATGTTCTCTAAAAACAATTTATTTTATAAATATGGAATGAGCTGTTAACTATTAAAGATGATAATTATTATTAATCCCACAAGAATACCACCATCTGATGGGACCAATAATGATATAAGACATAAGAGCATAAAGAGTGTTGGGTTGGGGTTTTTTTAATAGTGTTTCCATAGTTCTGAAGAAGCTGTAGTAAGAAGACAAGATTCCGATTCTGCCAGTACACATGAGCTGCACATTCTGCCAGTACACATGAGCTGAACATTGTGTTTTCAATGCACTGTGTCGATTCTTGATGTTGTTTTATTGTCTCATGAGGCATATTACTCGGTCTCAAGGGTAGAAAAATGCTAGAAGAATATTAAGCCCAGAACATGAATGATGGACATTTACCATGTGCTGAGCAGCCTGGAAATTATTGTTTAATATTAATTTATTAGATGATTGCTGCCAAAAGGACACAATATCCATTATGTAAATGTTCAGTCATGGACACTGTGCCCCAACACTTATTAACTCCAAGCTGAATATTGAATGACGTGCATCCAGAACTAAACATGTTCAAATAGACAAGGACTTTGTCATGAAAAAGCAACACCATTCAGTAAGGAGTACATGATATCCTACAAATGAGAGAGGGTTTTTTCTTGAACAATATTAAAGGCTCAAGCCAGAAAAAGTGGGCACTGAAGGAAAAAGCAAATAATGAGGTGGAAAAGAAACAGCAGTGGGCTTCCCTGGTGGCGCTGTGGTTGAGAGTCCGCCTGCCAATGCAGGGGACACGGGTTCGAGCCCTGGTCTGGGAAGATCCCACATGCCGCGGAGCAACTAAGCCTGTGAGCCACAACTACTGAGGCTGCGCGTCTGGAGCCTGTGCTCCGCAACAAGAGAGGCCGCGATAGTGAGAGGCCCGCGCACTGCGATGAAGAGTGGCCCCCACTTGCCACAACTAGAGAAAGCCCTCGCACAGAAATGAAGACCCAACACAGCCATAAATAAATAAATTTAAAAAAACAACAACAGCATTTCATTACTATACATTAGTTCACATTTTCTCCTTTTCTCCTGCCTCTATATGAACAAATGTTCTAAAGGTGCAGAGAAATTCCACGTGCAGAGGGCTTGAAATTACACTCTGCAAGTCTTTCAAGGGTTTAGAAAAGAAATTGTCCTCTTTGTAATGCTATACATGACAGTAGCACTGTATAATTCACTGGTTTATCTGCTCACTTTAGCATTTTCAGAAATGAATTTGTGACCCTGTGATGCAATTTTTGTGGAGCCTTGAGTTTTATGTAGTTGACCTGACAACCTTTTATATATAGTTGCCCACAGACAACAAAGAGATTTTTCTATTTTATGAGTCTTCCTGTGGCTCTGAGGGAGTCCCTATTACACAGAATTGCCTGCATTAGTTAAAAAACCTATACATCTTTATTTATTTATTTATTTATTTATTTAAAGTTAAATCTTCTTTACTATTATTATTAAACTAACAGTATCACTAAAATCTGTAAATACTTCACAAATGACTGTACTTTATCATCAAATCATTGGTTTATCTTACTCTTTGTTGATCAAGTAATATGAACAAATAAACCCCATAAAAAGGTTTTGAGGTTATTTACACCAGCAATTTTGCAAAGTTGTAAGTTGTTATATAGTTCAGTCACCAAAACCAGATTATATAATGTTAAGATTATGACAGAGAAAAAACCTATACATCTTTAAATGACCAGTGCAGGAAGAACTTTTTGCCCCTGTTTCCCATACCCAAGGCTTATCTTTCTTTTTAGATTCTAGTACAGTGTTTAGCATGAAACAGGTGTCAGCGGAATGACTGTTGAATGAACACATGAGAAAATGTATTGCATGATGTTAATTCAGGAGTGTGTGTTCAGGGCAACTCTTAAAGCTTAGATGGCAAGAATGTAAACAATTTGGCCAGTTTAATAATTTAATAATTCCTGAGCGATTTTCAATTTAGTCCTTCAGATGATGCCTTTCAGTGGTCGTGGGGGCAGGGTGTATAAGTAGAGTGCCCTAAGGGTGCTATTTTATAATTATGTTATTTTGCTCTCGGAAGGAAGCGCAGCATGCCTGTGGATCTCATATGGGCAACTTGTGCTTTCAGAAAACATGCAGTGACACGTGACCTAGAAGGAAAGAGCAGGCATGAGAATTTTATTGGTGGAAGAGCTGATGAGCAGACATGGCAGATAGATGCATGACTTTGCCATGCATTTTCTGGGGAGGAGACGCCCTACCCCTGCAAACTTTTGTGGCTCTGTGTCTTACCTCCTGGAGAAGACTCTCTCTTGTGGCCTTCAGCTAGATCTCTCCAGGACTGACTGTCTCCTTCTGGTTTTGCTGAGAGCCATTCAAATCATCTGTCATAGGCCACATCAGTCCTTTAGGTCCCGACCAGCTCTCAACTTTCTAGATGGCGAATTGGCCGGGATGGGAGATAACGACCATTTCTGGAGGAATCTATTGAATACATTGTTACTATCTACTTTATTTGGGGTGTAATTCCTACCTGCCCTGTATAAACTGTAACATCCCATTAACCCTGCTCCACCTTGCCATGTTCACTGGCCCCTGGCATCCACTGCCGGGCTTGCCATCCCTTGGTCAGTGACATGCCAGGGGCTCCACAGTGAAAAGTGTGCTTACCTCTTCAAGCCCATTTGGATCCTACCAGTAACGCAGCATAAAGAGGTGTTGGATTACATGTTAGGTCTGTCCTTCATTTGTTGGTTGTGATTATAATAAAACCACCACTTTCTGGAGACCAGCCTTCCAAAATCAGTCAGGAGAAGAAGAGAGAATGTGCATATAAAGAGCCTCTGAACACCCCAAAAGAAATGATGAATTCAAGAACCAAAGGCCTAAATATTATAAAATTGCTGCACAGTAAAAGAGAAATCTCTTGACCAGTGGCCAGTGTCTCTAAAAATGAATCTTCTGATGTGAGCCCAAAAGTAAGAAGCAGTAGATAGGAGAGAAGTTGGCAGGGGGAGAAAATGGGAATAAATCAATGAAACTTAGCAGTAAATGTGGGACTGGTCAATTAGAAGTGGTGATGGTGGCCGTGAGAAGGGATCTTTTTGACCATTGGAAGAAAGAGAGCTAATGGGCAGAGAGAGAGAGAGCTTGGGGCCACTCGGGCTGAAACTTGGAAGTGTTTGAGGGGAGGGCTGGGACAATTTGTTAATCACATGGAAAAAGCTGAAAATATATCTCTACTTCACAGTATACAGAAAACAAATTCCACATGGATTAAGGACTTTAAGGTGATAGCCAACACTTTAAAACTTTTAGAAGAAAACATAGGATACAATTTTATGACTTCAGGGCAGGGAACGACTTATTAAACAAGTTATAAAAAGTGTACAGCTCTTACAGGAAAAAATTGATGTTTGACTCCCTTAAAATTAAGAATTTCTGTTCCTCAAAAGACACCCAAAAGGGGAGTAGAAAGATAAAACACCAACCAGAAGAAAGTATTTACAACACATATGAATAAAAATGTTATTCAAAAGATTTAACAAGTATTGGCATCACCAATTAGAATGGATGCCAACCATAAACTACAAATGCATGCATCCCAGCTTGGTATCCCTACATACCGCAAAGGATTAATACCCGGAGTATATAAAGAAGTCATAAATATATATATATATATATATATATATATATATATATATATATATATGTTACACATACAAGTAGAAAAGTGGGCAAAAGATCTAAACAGGCATTTCACAGAAGAGGGAACACGAAACACCAAAATAATATATGAAAAGCCAGCTAACCTCATTAGTAATCATGAAAACATAAATAATAACCCACACTAAAGCCCCATTTCTCAGCCACCAGATGCAAAATTGTTAAAAAGTTTAGCCAACGGCAGTGCTAGCACAAGTGTAAAGTAATAGTAATGCTCTTTCATGTTGATAGAAAGGTAAACTAGTCCAGTTACTTTGGAAAATAACTTGGCATTACCAAGAACATTTGGGCATGCATGGCATTCCCACTCTTAGGTCTAAACCTGGAAAAATTCTTGCCCATGTGTATTGGAGTACACTTACAGAACTATCTTTAAAGCATTGATTGTAATGGAAAAATGGAAGCAATTGAAATGTCCATTGGTATTAAAGTGGGTAAATAAATTGTGGGATTATATATTTATACAGTGGAAACTCTACATAAAACAGCAGAAATGAATGAACTATGGCTACATGAAGGAGTCTCAACAGCATATCATTGAATGAAAAAGTAAGTCATAGAATATATATATTCATTCCATTTCTAGAAAGTCAAAAGCAACAAAAACGAAATAATAACTGTATAGGGAGATGTGCAAAAAACAAAAATTAGTTGAAGAAACACAATAGGGATAGTGGCTAACTCTGGGGACAGGAGGGTAGGGAAGGAGGTAGCGAGATGTAGGATGGGAACCCATAAATTGGGTGGGGAGATAGGGTGTTTTATTATTATCATTATTCATATGTGATCTTATTCAAATATACATATGCATATTCAGATATACATATATATGCACTTTAGAATGTTCACATTTAGAATTGATCACTTTTTAAAAATAAAATAAAGCAAAACAAAAAATAAAAGGGTGGTTGTAGAAAAGTGGATATAATATAAACTATTAGCCAATAAATGCATCAGCATAAAATGCATTAAAAATAATCAGAACAGGGATTCCCTGGTGGCGCAGTGGTTGAGAGTCCGCCTGCCGATGCAGGGAACACGGGTTCGTGCCCCGGTCCGGGAAGATCCCACATGCCGCGGAGCGGCTGGGCCCGTGAGCCATGGCCGCTGAGCCTGCGCGTCCGGAGCCTGTGCTCAGCAACGGGAAAGGCCACAACGGTGAGAGGCCCGCGTACTGCAAAAAAAAAAAAAAAAAAAAAAATCAAAACAGTAACTACCTGTGAGAAGGGAGAGTGGGAGAATCATGGAAGACTAATAGGATGGGGTAGGTACAAAATGGACTTTGTGTCTGTAAGATTTTATTTCTTTAATAAACTCTGCAGGAAATATGGGGAAACATTATGATTTTTAAATTTAGATGTGTGACTAGACTCATGCTTGCTACATTATTTTCTACACTTTTCTTTGTATTTTAGTAAAAAAGAAGAATTCCATTAAATAAAAGCCAAAGCGTTGATGTTTTGGCAATTGAGCAATGAAGTCTCAATGCTTTGGAAAACTCACATATCTAGAATGACTTGATCAAGAGATCAGGAAGACTGGTGTGGGGAGGTAGACGATAGTTCTGCAAGAAATCAATCTTTCAAATGTGATATGTATTTCATCATCCAATTCACAGAGTCATCAATTTAAATAAAATTGCAGTTGGTTGAATTTAAGAATTTTGTTCATTTTACACATATTATTTTGGTCCCAACAAGTCAATGTGAATACCATTTTAAAATCCAATTTGCATTATTAATTAAAATATATCACCTTTATTGGTTCTTTGCTTTATAACTAATCCTTTTTATTATCATTTTGATCATAATTTAAGACAAGTTTTTAAAATTTTTAGACCCCTTGCAGCCAGCGTGACATGCATGTCTTTAAAATTTTTATCTTAAATTGTTCTTTCTATATTTTAAATAAGGAAAATAATTTTTAGATTTGTGCATTGGGTGACTTCAGTATTTAATGCATACCATTATATATCTATTTTTTAAAGGTTAGACTGTCTCAGCTTAAAATTAACATTCACAATTTATATGTAAAAGTTTAACATGTTTATTCACAGCTAACATAATTATTTTTAACTTAATTTAATTTCTAGTGTTGAATATTTCATTGCTTTCATGAGATACTTTAAAGGTTAGATCATTTTCAATTACTTGAAGAAATCTATTAAAAATTTGACATTGCTCTTAATTCTAAGATAAGTTTATTTGCCAACTGATGACAATTTTAATCTTTCTGTATTCAACATGGAATTAACTGGCTTGATAGAAGATGCTCAAATTGCAAATTGATTTATTAAGTATGAAATTAACATTTACTACATATCTATTAAAGTGAGCTTAAAAATATGTAAGGCAATTATTTTTAAATTATTGTAAATAAAAAGATGTAGGGACTTCCCTGGTGACGCAGTGGTTAAGAATCCGCCTGCCAATGCAGGGGACACAGGTTCAATTCCCGGTCTGGGAAGATCCCACATGCCGCGGAGCAACTAAGGCCACACACTGCCACTACTGAAACTGCGCGCCACAACTACTGACACCCGCTCACCCTAGAGCCCGCGTGCCGCAACTACTGAGCCCATGCGCCACAACTACCAAAGCCCACGCACTCTAGGGCCCACGTGCTGCCAACTACTGAAGCCTGCGTGCCACAACTAGAGAAAACCTGCATGCAGCAACAAAGACCCAACACAGCCAAAAAAAAAAAAAAAAAGAAATGTAGACACATACCTAGAAATATATGCTTATAATGATGTTTTCCCCACCTCATGAAAAATAAGTAAAGAAAAAGAAGTCTACCTGTATTGCTCTAATAAACTGACATGTTTGAGTCTTAGCTTTGATCTAGGATGGGGAGAAAGTTTGTAGTGCTTTCAAGATTTGAATAAATTTATTTTACATTTCTATAAAATATTAGTTTAATACTTTGTAACTAACTGATTTATAATTTCCAATATGCTAAAAGCATAGTATGCCATGAAATACCCCCATTTTAATTTACAGATGATTTTCTTCTTACATTTATGAGACGTAGACCATTTGCAATGCAGTGGCATTGTTATATTTCACCTTTTAATGTTTTTATGATGAAAAGGCAATGATCATTGTGTTCTCAATTTTCCATTACCAGACAGGTAATTTTATTCTGGCGTTCAAGCATTATGTCTCTTCCAGAAGTGTTGAAAAACTGTCATGTTGTACATGCCTTTTATTCTTACTAAGTCTGGCATTTGGAAACTCCAGAATATACTGTAAGTGAAGCTATTATCAAATGCAGAATCAATTCTCTACAGAAACAGATTGAGATCTGGGACAAGTGAAAGAAAGAAGACCTACCCTATGGAAATTAAAATAGCCTCTGAAAAACTCAACAATGAAGCAGCTCAAATTACACTCCCAGGCAGAAACACTGCAAATGGCTCCTGGCTCACAAAGAAAATCAATCCAAGAAGATGTGCTGATTTACATAACTGATATGGCTGGAAAATGGACATGGGGAGGACAGAGCTTTCAACACAAAAAAAAACCAGGGGAAGAATTAGATTTGTGCTAGGAGATGCATAACAGAGAAAGAGCTCTTCAGAGTGAGTGCCATGCAAAAGGGACGTGGTCTGGAGCTAGGGCGAGGGCAGCTCTTCCTGTGTCCCAGCCTGAGAGCTGCTCTAAGAAACCCCTGGTGAAAATGATGCTTTAAGAGGGATTCATTAAGCTCCGTAATGGGCACCCAGAGGTGATCATAAACTTGCAAAGAAATTCTGTCACTTAGTGCTGTCTTATTGTTATGCAATTTGCCATTCCTCTGACAGACTGCAAAAGCACACTTTGATGTCCCTTTTTTAAATTTCACTGGCTTTTAAATTGTCTGAACTGTGGAGACCCACTATAATGTATCAGCCTGTTCATTACCGTTCTTGTCTATTCACAGTTTCTGGAGAATGAATGAAACAGCCTAGAAATGGAAATATGTACCATCGTTAAATTACCCATATGGACAGTTTGCCTGCGTCAGTAAATGTACAGGGATATATACATGTAGAAACTGAAGCATAAAGAAATTAAGCACCTTCCTGGAACTTACACAGCTTTAAGAGGCTGAGCTTGGACAGCAAACAGGTATTGGGCTCCCAGTGTGTACTCTTTACCTCTACTTTCTATTACATGGGATGTTCGCAGCATCAGCCTCATTGAGCTGTTGTGGACCTTTGGTGACTCAGTGACTGTACAGGCTATCACTGCTGGGGTTGCTGTGGTCACTGTCAAGAGCACAGCTTACCCGTTCTGCAAGGCAAGGCTGTAACCCATGGAACTCAGACCCAGATGATGCCCATCCACACACCCAGCCTGTGCCTCAAGGGAAGGAAGGATGAAGCATCCCTATTGAACTTCCCTCCCCATCTGCCAATTCCCACTTCAGATCAGTCCCACCCTCCCATTTCCATCACTGTTTTTTTTTTTTTAATTTTTATTGGCGTATAGTTGATTTACAATGTTGTGTTAGTTTCAGGTGTACAGCAGAGTGATTCAGTTTTACATATACATATACACATATCCACTCTTTTTTAGATTCTTTTCCCATATAGGTCATTATAGAGTATTGAGTAGAGTTCCCTGTGCTATACAATAGGTCCTTCTTAGTTATCTATTTTATATATAGTAGTATGTGTATTTCAATCCCAATCTCCCAAATTATTCCTCCCCCCCTTACTCCCCCGTAACTGATTCAAAGATTCAGAAAAATCAAAAAAAGACTACATATTCAGAAACAGAAAGGGACTTGATACAGAGCCAGTGGTCCCCCAAATTTGGTTGCACATAGTAATTACCTAGGGAGGTTGACAATAACACCTCGTGCCCAGGACCCTCACCCAGAGGTTCTGATTTAACTGGGGTAAGACCAGCGTACTAGGATTTTTTCAAAGCCTCTCAATGTGGTTCTAACATGCAGCCAAGGTTTGGAATCACTGACTTAAGACATCTTTTCTGCAATAATCTATCAGTTCATGTGATGTTCATACAGTTTACTAATTATTATAGTTTACTGATTAAATTAGGGTGCTATTTTTATGTCACTACAAGGTAACTAACCTAAAATTTACTCAGTAAAAATAAACTGGAGCTTCCCTAGTGGCGCAGTGGTTGGGAATCCGCCTGCCAGTGCAGGGGACACGGGTTCGAGCCCTGGTCCGGGTAGATCCCACATGCCGCGGAGCAACTAAGCCCGTGTGCCACAACTACTGAGCCTGTGCTCTAGAGCCCGTGAGCCATAACTAGAACCCGTGCGCGTAGAGCCCATGCTCCACAACAAGAGAAGCCACCGCAATGAGAAGCCCGTGCACCGCAACAAAGAATAGCCCCTGCTCACCGCAACTATAGAAAGCCCGGGCGCAGCAACGAAGACCCAATGCAGCCAAAAATAAATAAATAAATAAATTAGTTAATTAATTAAAAAGTAACCTATAATCATTTGGCAATTGAAAGTGTACAGAAGGGAATGAACGCAAGAAAGAAGAATTAGAGTTTAGATTTGCTCTTTTCATGAATGCTGCCCAGAGGGTGATCCAATTTCAGATGAATAGCCCTGGTACTCTGAACAGAAACTCAGCAACAGTGGACCAGGGGTGGTTTACCAAGTGAAAAATTAAAATAGAGACTTCAATGTCTAAAGATAAGGGATTGACTAAATAAAGTAAAGGTCATATTCTGAAACACCCTGCTCCCATCAAGGGGGTTATTCTGAAGTAAATACTCTGACACATAAAAATTCTCACAATGTGTTATTCAATGAAAAAAAAATCGTTGCGAAATCGTATGTTCCCAAACGTTTTTTTCTTTTCTTTCTAAAGTAAAAATACATATCCATAGAAAAACATCTAGAAGGATGTATCCCAAAATGTTAAGAGTGGTAATTGCTGGATCCTGGGGTTGAAAGTGATTTTTTTCTTCTTCCTGCCTCTTGATATCTTATAATTCCTCCATGATACTTAAGTATGACTTGTGTAACAAAAAGTATAATTAAAAATAGAAAGCCAACTCTCTTGTTCTAATTTCATGTTCATAAAAGCGTTCTTTGGGTCTATAATTTAATGGATCTAACCCCACACCAATTTAATGGCTCTAACCCCACACAAAAGGACTATCTTAGCTGGCCTCATTCATCCAATCTCGGGTTGCTTAAAACTACCAGTATAGTTTTTAGGGTGAATTTCTGCTGCTGTCAAGATCGGGTCTGCACAAGTCAATGAACCGGGGTCTAATCCCCCAGCCTGCATGGGGGTACCTCTCTGGGAAGCTGCCTTAAAGCAGCCAAGGCGTCTCTCCTTCCCTCTTTACACACTTGATCACAGGCACGTGGCTCTGTGTGTACTTTCATTTAGAGACCTCTCTTCAGCATTTGTTCTCCTGGTTGGGCCACTTGAAGATTCAGGCCACTTCAGCATGAGGTTCATTTTGAACTAGATATGGGCTTTGCTTTCCTGTTAAAGGAAATAGTAAAAGCAGCTAAAGACTTGCTGCTGGAAACGACACCATCAAAATAGAGAAAGCCAGCTTTCGCATCAGCAGTCTTTTATTCTGAAAGCCAGTGCCTAGTAAAACCATATCACCAACACAGAGCTTTGCATGAGATCAATATTCCATGAATGAATAAATGAATGAATGAGCAAACCAACAAACATAATCAAAAGTCATCCGTGAAGAATGAAAATGACTCTTGCCTCGTGTGGGGCAGCCCCTCAGTGAGCCAGGCTTATCTTTTTTTGCACTTTTAGATACAGACTTCTTCACAGATGAGTGACAAGGGACTCCTGTGGTTAGAAGCAATTCACAGACTCCTGGTGCCAGAGTTCATATGAGGAGCCATGTGAAAATACCTTCTAAAGAAAAGGAAATGTGGAGAAACACCCTTTCTCTACAATACGTGCGTTTGTGGGATTGTTGCATCCTTTTCAGAAGCAGTTTTTGTGCTCTGATACATTAACATGCATTATTCTCCAATACTGACTTAGTCACCACATTCAAGAATTAGAAGTATCTCCAGAAAGTCATTTATTTCATCTACCCATGTCTGCCCCTCCCCCATCTGTGAAGAAAAACACCTAGCCTCTTATACACAGGATGTCTGATTGAATCTCAAAGACTTCCCAGGAAGGAGATCCTATCATTTTTTCCTAGTAACCTTTACCAAAGTCTTATTTATCAAAGTGAAATTAAGGGTTTATTAATTTGATCCCAGGTATCATGGTTTATAATCATCATCATATGTTATCATCTTATTGAAAAAAACTAAAAATAATTTCCTTAATATGGTCTTTCTAATCTGAGTCAAATCTAAAATTAATCATCTATAATGATCAAACCTAATTTAATTAAAACTAGCTGTTCACCATCTGGTCTTATTTGTGTAAATTTAAGAATCTACCATTTCATAAGAAATTCCTTTATTTAACCAATTATGTTAAGCATAATTATTATGTAATTAATCTCAGTTCAAATTACATTTGTTGTCACTTGACAGAAAAGTAATTTATGTGATAAAAAAGCGGTTGACCAACTAATTACTCTGCCAAATTGGGGTCTTTTATCTCAGTGTCTCACCATTTTTGTAAAAAAAGGTATTTATAGGAAAACAGTCCTTTTGAAATATGAGACTAGCTATTGTCAGGGCAAAAAAAACGTAAGAAATAATATTTGGAATGAATCATCATTATGTTTTGTAGTTTTAAGACCTTTATCCAGATAAATTAGGAAGGAAAGGAAGAAATAAATGGTGGAAACAATACAAATTATAAAGTTAAATACAGTAAACCAAGAAAATTCATAAGGAAATAGGAACTAGGTAAGAATGTATGTACTCCCCAAAGCAAGCCTCCTGCAGGATTTTTGATTGCCACTACTTTCAGACACCGGTTTCCCTCCCTGTGATGGATAAACCTGCTAATAGAAGAGATGAATAGTTGCTGATTATGAAAAAGATACCTTTATAAATAATGCTTATTTCTATGCATTTCCTTTTGAAGACTTCCAGAAAATCAATGACACTATCCTGAGGAATCCAAAGAGTACATGCTGTTCATCTAAAATGTTATCCTATGGGAGGGAGTTTGATCCCTGAAAGAGTGGATGGATTTCTGAATGAGAAGAAACAATTGTAAAGACAAGACTGTCTTGCTTGAATACGGGCTGGGAAGAGAAACCAGAGGTTAAGGCAGAAAAAATAATAAAACATTTAAGCTGCAACCTTGCACTAGGTAAGTGGGGACAAAAAGGGAAGGAGAGAAGTAAGAAATTGATATGTGCCCAAATCTGAGAGACACTCTGTAAGACAAAGGAAGAACTTCTTTCTACAAGGTCAATAAGAAGTCAAGTGTACAGTGTTTCTCTATTCGTTCCATACTTATTTTGTGCTACAAGTTGGGATAAGTGTACTGGGCATTCAAAAGTTTCAAGTTTCCATAGAAGAGGTCAAGAAGGGTTATAAAAATTTTTACCAACCTGATTAAACTCAGAAACATGGTGGAGAATTTTTTGTAACTTTAGCCCTGGTTTTAAGTCTTAAAAATTTGAACTACATGTTAGATAATAGTTTTATATCAACATTAAATCTCCTGAATTTGATAATTGCGTTGCGGTTATATAAAAGAATGTCTTTCCCTTAGGAAATATACACTGAAGTATTTAGGGGTAAATGGGGTAAATTTTTAAAAAGTAACTCCCAAATTGATCAAGATAAATATATGTAAAGCAAATGTGCCAAAATGTAAGTCATTAATGAGCCTAGGTGAAGGATATACAGGAGTTCTTTGTACAGTTCTTATAATTCTGTAATTTGAAATTATTTCTGAATAAAACACTAACAAATAAAGAGGATGACCTGTAAGAGCCGTCCACCACTAAAAAACTAAAAATTCATGATCAGTGTATTAGTCTAAATCATGGAAGAGCTTTAGGTTCTGTGGTTGGAGCGGTTATTCTCACTTCCTCTTTCTCCAACCTACATCCCAGCCCCGCTCCATAGAGTGTAGTGAGCTTCCTAACAGTTCTGCTAAAACAACCCTAACAATAAAGGTATAAGCTATGAGAAAATTTGATACAAAGAACACAACAGCTGATGCTCTGTCCCTAATGGGAGCGGAAAATGTTCCATTTTTTTCTCTGAACACGCATCTCAGCGGTAAAACATAGACCCCCCACTTTTCTACCGGCTTCCGTGAAAACCAGATGGCATCTCTCGGATAGAATACTCATGACTACAAAGGTGGCATATGGGTCAGTGCCAAGATGATCACTTACACGGCATCTGCAGATGGTGGTCCACCGCATCCTGAGGCGGGAATAATGAGAACAACATCCACTTCATCATCTGCATATCCAAACAAACACCGGGGGAAAGTTAATGAAAACAGCACCAGGGCAGGTCCCAGGAGGGGAGTCGGGGGTAGGCTGGCCTACCTGAGATGAAATGAGAACTGCAGCAAAACATATGCAAAATACTGAGTTTGGCTTTTAATTGAGAATTAAGGAAGATAGATCTAAAAACGAGTGTTGCAAACTGTAAAGCACTACACAGAAGGAAGAAATTATTTCTATGAAGCTGAAAAATGAAAACAAGTACTTCTCTCAAATGTTGCAGAAGTCAGTAAATCTTCTCTAAAATTAATAATGAAGACACTTCATCAAGAAAGAGTTGACGGATTTAATATACTTTCAGAACTGAAATGGCAGTTGCCACAATGTGTACTAGTCACGCAAATGGTAAACTGAAAATGTTATTGAATGAAGCTTGATAATTATAGCTGACTGTCTTTAGTTCTGAACTGCAGTATGATAAACTAACTAGATGGCTATCAGGACCATAATAAATGATGTAATTATACATCCTCCGACTTGCCTGAAATCACACACCAAAATGCATCCTTGATTTCCAGTGCTATTTATTTTTACTTCTGATTATCAACAAGCAATTTTTGCTGGAGAGGAAGAATAAAAGGATTATTGGATGGATGAATGGGCAGATAGATGGATGAATGGATGAAGGGATGGATAGAAGGATGGATGAATTGAAGGATGGGTGGGTGCTAAAATGGATGGATGGAAAGATGATGGGTTGATAGGTGAATGCAAGGATAGAAAGATAGATTAAAGGATGGAAAGATGGATGGAAGAATAGATGGAAAGAGGCTGTGTCTAACAGCACAATGGATTTTAACAAAGCACATTTTTTGGATGAAGTATAGTTCTCAAATAATCCATTGTTTGTATACTAATAAAGCTGAACTGGCAGTGAAATCATCCAAGGGGAATGGCTACGGGTTTAGCAGAGGTTCTGCTTTTGTCTCAATACTTTTTCAATTTCCATTTTCCTTGGTTTTCTTTCAGTTACACAAATCATTTGTTCAATACAACATGATATACTGCCTTTGTGAAAGATCTATGCCTATATTTCAATTTCTTCAGTTAAAATTATCCATTCATTTGTTCATTTGACATTTTATTCAATAAATATCGAGTGCCTACTCTGTACCAGGTACTACTGTGTCAGGCCTGGAGATACGATGGTAAGCACACAAAATCACTCCTTCTCCCACTGAGCTTAGTTGTGGGGTGGGAGGAGAGGGGACAGGTGCTAATCAAAAATTCATATAAAAGAATGCTTAGTTACAAATCTTGATAAATGCTATGAAGAAGTGGCGTATTGAAATTGAATAAGGTAATGGGTTTTCAAGAAATCTGCTTGAGACATCAATTCACAATCAATCCAAGGTTATTTTTAACTAAACCTGTCTTTGGTGAGCTGAATTTACACACCAGTTGAAATGCTAAATCGCTTCTATTTCCCAGGGCGTTATGTATTACTGTGGTGTCTTCCACGATTTCATGATGGTTTAGGCATATACTTGATTCATAATCATGAAGCTATCCATGAAAACAAATGTTACAATCAGCTAGGTCAAGTCAATATTATTGTTTCTTGCAGTGGAAAGATAATCCAAACTGTCAAATTGTATATTTGCTTTATACAAATATACAAATGTGTATATTGCTTTAATGTCTGGCCCTCCTTTTTCCCCTTGAAACTGAATCTGTGTTTGTTTTTTTCTGGCTTTTCCCACCTCACCTTGACAAGACCTCCTTTTTAAGATACTTGCTACACAAAAAGTTCTGAGAGTCCTCTCTTCTCTCCCTAGGCTTTGAGAACATGTCTGCCTGTTTTCGTCTTTTTATTTGTATTGTTTTCTGGTCCAGGCTATAGCTCATATTTCTTTCTGTTGACTTAATTTTTTTCAAAGATGACTGTCTATCCAATGTCAACTTCTCCCTTACCAACTCCAGCCCACCCACACTACTTCTTACTCTAGGATTCAGCCTACAGATTTCCATCAATACTTAAATCTGCCTTTTAATAGTGTGATGGAAAGAGCACAGGATTAAGGGTCTGGAGACTTGGGTTAAATTGATTAGTAAATCTTTATGAGTCACTTAACCTCTGTACAACTTACTTGTCAGATGTAGATAGGGCCTTTCGTAGAGCTATTGTAATCAATAAGATAAAGTATATTCAAATCCTTGAAAAGAAATATGCTGGGGCATTTATAATGTAATTATTATTTGTTTATATTCCTTTCCACTGCCTTTGCCCATTTTCATTAAAGAGATTCAGCAGCCTTTAACAGAGTAGCACAGTACCGACCACATCATAGGCACTCAACAAGTATTAACTTCCTCCTCCTTCCCTATTAAAAATGTCAAGTGTCAACTCTCGTGTAGAATAAACATAGATTAATGGAGTTAGCTGCATTAATTCCCTTAAGATATCCTCTGGATGCAATTTTTTTCTACTAGCAGGTAGGTGTATAAATATGGCATTTGGCCACAGCCAAACAGCGTAGATGCTAGCATATATGGCATTTCTGTGCAAATATCAAGAAGATGTCTCTTCCTTCCAGCTCAGCTCTGTGCCAGTTTCAGTGTCACTAGCATCCAGATGAGCCTTTGTTCAGTGCACAACCTGCACAACCACAGATGGCAACACTGTAACCACCCTAGAAGCTTCTGCCATTTAGCCATCACAATAATATCATTCAGGCTAAAAATATTGGCCCAGATATTCCTAATTATATGGATCTTTCACAGACCCTTCTCTCTTACATCTGTTGACTTAAAGCCATACCATATATATATATATATATATATATAAAAAATGTCATATATATATATATATATATATATATATATATAAGCGTCTAAGACAAGATTGTTTGTCCCATCATGGAACTTTATCTTTTGATATATTTCTCTGTCATTTTATACTATGATAGCCATCAGAATGCTGCCTTATTATTGAAACAGAATTAGTTGAAATTAACAAGTGTGCCTTTCACTTGATTGTTCTCCCAAAAAGTGAAATCATCCCCTCTATTGAAACAACATAAGAATTTGCAGTGGAGGAATATTACATGGAGACCTCTAACTTACAAACCTCCCACTGAAAATATTAACTCATGTGCCTGTTTGGTCTGTGCTAAGGAAAGGAATTTCCTACTCACTAAGGTTTTGACAGGAACCAGACCCCTTAAGTCCTTTGATTACTTCCTCTGGCCCCTCCCTCACAGGAGCTGGAGTTTCTAAGAGTCATGATAGAAGCATTCCCTAATGGTTTATCTCCTTATGGAAAAAGAGATCTACCATAGAAGCTGCAGGAGTGGAAGGGATTTCACCACAAGGCTTACCCTTTTCAAGAATTTATTTTCAGGGACTCACCACAACCCAAGCAGGAGGTACAGGACAAATAGAGAGGAGCTAAGGACTTCCAGTGCAGTGTGTGCTGGGTACAGGGCAGACAGGCACGTGGATATTCCAAGCAGCCATAGTCCTGATCATGGAGAGGACATGGAGAGGACACAGCCACTATCTGAGGCTCCAAGAGTCCTTTGTCCCAAGGACACAGAAGCCCAAATGATCCCCCAGCCTCTGAAGTCCTTCCTTTTACTACATGGCAACACTACAAAGTGGTTAGGTCTGGGACCACCCTGCACAAGCCAATATTTCAGTCACTTTGGGTAAAGTAGTCTTTATCAGGTATGCTGGGAATTTCACCACCATTCGTATCATTTTTTCTACAGGAAAATATGCCATGCATTTCAAAAACTAATTTACAAGTGGATTTCAGAGCACAGCACATGAGTAAATTGGAATTTACTTTAAAAAATAATCCCCATTCAGGGTGGAATTAAATAAGCACTTGAATATGATTATGAACTTATTTGCTCTTCCTTACACACTAAAAATTCTAACTTTTGATTCTCAGCACCAAAAAAATGTTAATACTTGCATCGATAATTTAGGGTATTTTTAGTTCATGGTACCCTTTGATATCTGAAATTTTCACAACAACTGAGTAAACTAGGTGACTGTTCTTCCTATTGCGTAAGTGAGGAAACTGAAAGAGAGGTTGCTCAGCATTGTACAAGCATTAAGCGAATAGAACGGGAACTCAACCCCAGATTCGGTGGCAAATCCCACGCAGGCTGCTTCTACAACATCCCACTGTATTGCACAAACCTTCGATGGTAAGAGAGCGAGAGAAATCAGATGATGCTGTTGTCTAAAGGGAAGTCCTTGATCACTTTTTCCAACCAGAAAACTGTTAGCAGTTGCTTCATTAACTAGCTGGAAGCCTCCTTTCCTTATAATCAACACTTGGCTCGCTCTTGTACCACATCCTTTCCTGAGCAATCAGCAGCTTGCCTCTGATGCAGAGCTAGAGCATCTTCTGAAAGCAGAAGTATATTTTCAATAATGAACTATTCAAAATGGCATTTAAACCAAAAACTTCAGGCTTCTAAACAGAGTCTTAGAGCCACTTATTTCCCTTTGAGCAATATCCACATCCTTCTCTGGTTACCAACACGCAACGTTAATAGAAGGCTTTGCCTCCAGCAAATGTACTCAGAGGTCACCCACAGACATGGATCCCCGTGTGAAAACCAATTGAAACAAGAGAGAGGTAAATGGATTGGGAGGTGCACTGACTCTTATTAGTATGATTTTGCTTTGGTCCTGAACTTACTGCTTATTTCATGAATAATCAAACTTATTCTTAAAAATGTTCAAGGAAGGAGACTCTGTAAGCAAGTAACATACCCTATTCCATTATTTGACAGATGTTGCCGTCAACGAGCTCATCTTTACTGAATTTATTTCTCTACAAATAAAAGCAGATTTCTTAATCTTTTTATCTGTGAAGTAAGCAGATCAGAAAATCAGAATTCTTGTTTTAAAAATTTACTTGATAATCTTTTTTGTTTTAAATGTGAGAACCTTGATTATCTCTTTATCTCCACTGACCTTTGTCTAGCATGTAGCATGCACTGGCTAAATAACTGTTGATCGAATGAATGTTGATATTACTTATTAATTCAGTAAGTATTTATTCATGCTATACTATCAGTACATCCTATACAAGATATTGGAGTCAGAGAGAACAATAAGAAAGTTATCGTTACAGAAGCTTCAACGGAGTGGTGACAATGACAGTCAATGAATGTGAGAGGTATTGCAAAGGCAGAACAACTCTACAATTGAATCTAGAAGGGTAAAGAGGGAGAAATCCAAGATAGTCAATCTCTTTGAGCCGGGGTGACTAGGAAGACAGCGATACTAACAGCAGAGTCAGGGAACATAAAATGAGAAGCCGATCTTGTGATGGGGGAAACAATTCTTTTCTAACCCCCTTAAGCTTGAGGTGCCATGGGGACATCCAGGGAGAGTGTCTAGTGGGCCAGTGTGAAGATGGAGCTGGGAAAGAACTCAGAGCAAGGCGGTGATTTGGGCCTCTCTCCACTGAGGTGTCAGACATCCTGAAATTGTGTAAGATAGCTATGTGAAGGAGTGAAGAGAGAAGACAGATGGTGACACCAATGCTGAGAGGCAGAAGGAGAAGAAAGGGCCAGAGAAGGAGGGGAAACAGCAGAGCTGAGGGCCACAGAAACCAGAGGAGACAACCATGCCCTGCAGTTTCTAGTGAGCAGTGGCCAACAGGGAAATGCGTGAGAAAAAGCCCGTGGGAAAGAGACCTGGGTAGCCTTCTGCAGAGTGATCTCCAGGGATAATGGAAGCTGAAACAGAGGACAGGGAATGAATGGTGAGGATGTGACAGCAGTGTAGATTGCTCTCAAATCACTCAGAGATTCAGGGAAAAAGATAAAGGATGTCTCAGAGATGACCCCAGAAACCTCAGGCATATCCACTATTCTAAAGGTTTGCTTCTCTAATGTTCCAACATAACTTTTACTACATCCTCTTTGTAAATCTTTTTTTTCAAAGTCTCCTTTTATAATCCTTTAAAATGTTCCCCCTTTCCATTCTGTTTCCCAGCAATTGCCACATTTGCATTCCTTTCCCGTAGTATTATTCTAAAATAATTTTCTTCCTCAGCCTCACAGCCAAGACATTCTTCTGCCCTTATTATTTCTCCCCTTGAATACTGCAACCTCCTGCTTTACTGTTTTTTTCCTGCTCCGGACTCTTCCCTATGAAACTCTGCCCACCTCTTTGGGGATGGATTCTACTTCCAATTACACCCCTCCTTAAACCTTGGCTGCGTATGTACATTAAATCCTATTCATGACCCTTTGAAGTTTAGCCTAAAAGCGCTAGAGAATGATAAAATTGATTATTGACCTTTCTAATCATTGCATTTGCTTTCTAGACTTTGCAGAACCAACATAATAAATATTTACTGGGAATAAAATTTAGGCAAATACAATCTCACTAATGCATCGGGGTAAGCGCTGACCTTCCACACTTTCTGAATCATCTGTCTTTAGCGCTTAAGAATTATTTGTAGAAAAATAAGGCCACATAGTAGTATCATCTAGTTTTTAGTGTGATTTTTATCCATTCTTTAACAAAAGAATTAACTAGTAGACTATTTGAGCTAATAGAAACTTACCAGTCTATCAGTTTTGAATTTTGTAGCATAACTTGTCCTTCTTTAAAGACACAGACATGGACTGTGTATTACAGGACCAAAAAGATTGGTGTCAAATTTCTATAATTGAAATAGTTAATACTTTGAACTTTCTTTTCTATAAAAAGATAATATTCAAATTTTGCTTTTAAATAACAATCTCATTGACTATTTTGTCTTTTATAAGCACTCCTAATTTTTCTTCAGTTTTTAGGAGACTTGAAGCCAAAACACAGATAATGATGATTAGACATAAACAACTTTGAAATATTACAGGATCTGGAGAGTGGATGCAGTATATTAATAAGCACAAAGGATATCTGGATTGCAACCATATTATGTAAATTCAGAAGTATTTTGTAAATTTTATCTCTGGGGAATATTTCACAAAAGGGACCTTCTCCTACTCTGGATTAGCACTTAACAATTGTAAAAGTTGATTTTCCCCTTGTAAATGACTCAAAACTCTTCTTTACTTTTGCATCCCTGGAGATAGAAAAATGTTTTATTAAAAACTCAGCTGTAGAATTTATTCCAGGCTAATTTTCACTGCAAGATTTTCTGAAGAGTAACTTGCAGCCAGGTTTATCATTGCTTCATAGTTTACTGTTAGCATACACTAATGAATCTGAAATAAACCTGGTCCTAACATGTTAGGAGACAAAGCTCCATTATTACCCAGCTCTAAGCTATCATTTATTCACTGGGAAAAAAAAAAAAAAACTTGGGAAGAAGCTTGCCAACAAACCAGATGTCACCATCAGTAGACAATTATGTTCCACAGTTTGGCACCTGGGGCCCACCGTCATCGTCCAAGGAGGAGGAGAAATAAAAAGTAGAGCATTCTGGTGGGCTCCAGATGAAAAGATTCCAAATGGCTTGTAGGAAAATGGAGGCTGAAGGGCTGCTTCTTTCATTCTCAACAAGGAGACCCCAGGACGCAGACCTGTTCTCTCCTACTTGCTGAGGATGTCTTGAGCCTGACTGACAACCCAGAGTCTTAAAAAGGCATCTGATGCTCACAAGGGCTGCCACGAAGCGGGTATGTCTGTGTTTCACACCCCGTAAAGTTTGCCACCTTGTATAAAAAACAGACTCTTTGGGGGTAGATTATCAGTGGAATCTAAGATGTTCTCTTCTTTGATAAAGTTTAAGGAATGAAAGGAAGGAGCTGTGATTTGGACCTCGCTTCCATGAAGCACTGTCCAGAACATGTGGGACTGCACTGCATAAAACACCTTGTTAAAGCCTGTCTCATGCCATAATTAATCTATGATTAAGAAATCAAAGATTGACACTGAGAATCTCATCAAGGCCTCCCACAGGGTCAGCTGAGAAAAAGAAAATGAACTTCCTCTTTTGAAATGTATTTCCGTCTAAGATAGAGATTTTATAATCCTGTCATGGCTCCAAATGAATACCTAGATGACCTAATACATATATCTTTCTTACTTTTATGTAATCTAAGAATTAAGTAAGTTGAAATAATTCATTTTTCTTAAATTTTTGCTAAACACTTCTTGGTATATGTATATACCAGTTTACCCTTACAGGAAAACGGCCCATCTGCCCATATTCAGATAAAAATGAAGGATTGTCACTAGGTTTATTGGTTACATCTGCACGTAAACATAATAAACAGAATCCTGGTCAAGTGGAAACAACTTTTTCTATCTTTCCCTGCCTTTAACCAAATCCTGGATAGCACAAAATACAGTATAATTTAGTTTAAAGATTATGTTTATTGTGCTTTTCATATATTTCCATGATCAAAATCATAGTTTTATAAATTGAGGAAATATTTTTGTGAGTTTTGAATAGTTCTTAATGTTTTGTTTCAATACATCTAACCGGCCCACTTAAATTAGTCTATGAATTCACAAACAGATCTTGTCCACAAATGAACCTTACCACGTTTCCTAAACTATACTACACTTTGGGCAAGGGGGCAGATTTTCCTTTATGTATGATGTATATTGTACTAAGCATCTAGTTAATTAATAGGTATTAACTAATATAAATATATATAATACATATTGTGTAATTAATGTAAACAATATAATTAATTATATATGAATATATGTCTAAAGGTTGTTGTTCTACAGTATATCTTTCAGGCTTTCAATAATTACATTTGTTAATTCAGGATGAGGTAGCACATTAGTTTGTTGCTGGAAATGCCATGCTTTTAATGCAGTGGTTTTCAAATGCTTTGGTTTGTGAATCATTTTATCAAGGGTTAAAAACAAAACAGTGGGTCACAAGTCCCGCTATTACCATCACCTCCCACTTCCGTGCCATCAGCATCCCTCCCGCCCCCTCCCTCACCGAAACCCTCCACGAGCATTACTAGCAAGAACATCGCAGGGTGTGTAAACAATACACGAGTTATATCATAAATAATTTTCTAGTTTGTCACCGATGTGAATAAACATTATGATCTTCTGACGACCGTCAACATTAATGTTATTGGCCTGCGTGGCACACTTGATAGATGGGACACTGTTTGCCTAGTGACTGAAAACAACAAGCTGAGAATCAGAAGTCCCCAGTTCTATGTCAGGATTTGCACGATCACATACAGAGCCTTTCCGTGCATCTGGGTTTCCTCAGTTTACACGGAGAATCGTTCATCCTGCCCCTAATTCACAGCACAGAAATAAGGAACCGCATTCCCAGGGCAGTGGAGAGCGCTGGTCCTTCCGCAGATATGCGGAAGTTGAGAGGGGATTAGGAACAGCTCCACAGCAGTCCCTGGGTCTTGCTGCTGAAGCCTCACGACCCCACATCTGTCTAGGCTATTTCTAAAGTGAAGGGAAAATGCCTGGAGTTAATGGCCACACTCATCACCAGCTCCATCAGAACGATTCTTGGAATTAATGGGAAAATAAAAGAAGGACCGCTTTTGCTCCCCTTCAGCTCCCGCGGGAACTCTGTGGCCTTCAAGGTCAAGGAGAATACTGAAGTGGGTGGAGAGTTTCTGCAAAACACTTCAAGGCCCACTGATAACTGAAAAGAACATATAATAGTACACTCAGTATTGTAAACTCTTTTGCAAAGTTTCTTGACAGAAAATGACAACTTTGTCTTGACAGACAATGACTGTGTATCTCTGATACATAGTCTAGAAGTGTAGGGAAAAGGCTAAAATAAAAGACAAAAATAGTATTTAGCCATTCACGTCAGCTTTTTAAAAATCAGTATACATAATCTTTGATTTAAGGAATTTCTACCCTTAGTTTGAAGCTCCATGGTGAATTTCTTTATATAAGTTACAATCTAAAATGCTATTAGAAGTTGTGCTTCCCTATGGCTGACTAGTTTTCGGTAGAGGAGGGGAAGGACAAAGGAAAGTTTTAAAAACCTACATGGAACTAACTATATGGTACGATGTTTTCTGACATTAAGAAGATGACTTTCTCAACTTCTCAGTTTCTTATCCTGTAAAATGAGAGTAACTGGGATAAATGCAGGGAATTCTTCATAGTATAGTGGAAAGTAGGAGAAATCAAGAGACCTGGATTTTGCTTCCTGCAACATCATCATCTGTATGTCATTGGGAAAGCCATAAACCTCTCCAGACCCTAGTCTGTTACACTGTAATATAACTGACTCATTTATTCATTCATGGGAAAACATTTGTTAGGCACTCACTAGAGTGAGGCACTGTGCTAGGCTCTGAAATTAAAAAGCCAAATAAGATGCTTTCCTTGTCTTCAAAGAGCATGTGGCCAAGCAGGAGGTGACAGCAACATAACCAGGTACAGGACAGAGATAGATACTCTCATGGAAAAGTTGATGGGGAACCAGGGCAACCCAGGAGACACATGGGTTAGAGTGAGCATGGAGTCATTTCTAGGGTTGGTGAGTCTAGAATTAAGGCTTTAAAATACATAGGTTTGAGGACTGCGGTAGAGAATTGACCTGGGGGATGCCAAAGGACTTTGCAAGTGCAAGAAGTAGTAAGAAAAAAAGAATGGAGATGTGAAAGCATGTGGCCTGCTAGGAAATCCACAGGGGTTCAGTGTAGCCAGAGGGGAAGTTAGGAGCCAGATGGTAGAGCAAACTAAAGGTTTTGGGTTTTAGTCTATGGGCATAACTATTCAACGTGGTCAAGCAGAGCAGATCTGCATTTGGAATGATAATACCAGTAATAAAATGGAGGAGATCTGAAGGCAAAATTAAAAGCGGCATGGTCTTGCCTCATCTTCCAACCATTCTAGAAAAAGCTGCCCCACCCACTGCCCCTGTTAGAAGCAAATCAGCAATATTATCTACCATGTGACTCCAGCCTTCCCTGGCTATACATGATTGAACGAGGTCCAGGCACCTGATCCAAGAGTGACTTATTCTGGATCTGACTGAATTGGCTTGGAAAAAGCTGTGTTACAGGTCCCCTTTGGCCAAACACAGAAAGCACTATCATAAGTACTCACGAGGACATAGGAAAATGGGAACCCTCAAGCACTGGAGGGTAGGAATGTAAGTTGGTAAGTCTTTCTGGAGAATAAGTTGGCAATATTTAGCAAAATTAATTATGCACATATCTAGCGATCTTACTGCCGTATATGTAAAGCAGAAGATTGATGTCACCCATCAATAAATGGACTTATACAAAGTTGTTTGCTGCAGCATTATTTTGGAAGCAGGGAGTGATGTCTGTCACTATTGGGAATGGATAAATAAAATATGATAGATGCATACACCGAAAAAGCCTGCAGCAGTCAGGGCTAGATGTATATATGGAAACAAGAATTTTAAAAGCAGTATTGACTGAAAAAAGAAAAAAATAGAAAGCGAGCAATAATGTAGCATCATTTATATATATTTCAAAAACACATACCATCCAAGGACATATGTTATATACATCAGGGTCAATGCTTTTGATGCATTTTCATTAAAAGATGGAAAGAGTGAGGATGAGAATTGAGAGAAAAAATTAAAACAAATAATTTGGCCTTGCATAAACAACTTGTGGCGTGCCTGAGTATGATTAACTCAATTCCATGCACTTGAGGTCAGGAAAAAAAGTAAAATATGAATTTAAGGAGTCATATTCTCTCTTAAGAAACTAAGAAATAAGGCAAGAATACGCATTTCTAAGAAGTTTAACAGGGACGTGATTAAGTCACGATGGGACATCAGAATGAAGATCTGCAAGTCTGCACACTCTTGCCTCTAGCCTCCAGAGCCTTCTTAAAGGCAGAACTACCCTCCAGCTCCAGTCTCCTTGAGGTCTTTCCCTGCTGTAGCTTCTGTTTCCTGAACAATCTTGAGTAGTTCTCTGTTCCTGCTCACAAAAGAGCCAAAATAAAATAAAAATGTGCACAAATATGGCCACAGTCAGGGATACCTATCAGGATTTTGCTGAGGAAATAATGAATAACTAAGGAGAGAGGTCAGTACTGGAGACGTACATTTGGGGGAATCAACAGATTACAGAAGATTATTGAAATCCTGTAAGAATAAGTAAGACCACAGTTATAAATGTAGAGAAGAGAGTAGCCTTTTAAGGACTATGTACGGAGAGAGAAACCAGCAAGAGACAAAAAGGCAATAGCTGGAGAGGGAGGGAGGGAACACCAGTATGGAAACCAAAAAAGAGAAAACAAGTGGCCGGTTTTGTTCACTGTTAAGCCACCAACTACGACCAACTACAAGTCAAAAGGTACCATCGATCTTCCAACTGCAAGGTCATGGTGACCTTTTCCAGAGTAGTTTTTGTGCTGTGATAGTGGCAGGAGTCCACCACCCCCCGAGTCCAGGGGGTCAGTAATCAATGGGGTGCCACTCTGGCCAGTACCCAGGCTGAGGTTGGCTTACTCGACCCCAAAGGGCAAAATCCAGCCCTCCCGCTTTCCTATGATGGCACAAGGAGGAAAACAACTGAGTAAATAAAACTTAATAAGATTAAATTAAATAAAGATACTTCTAATAAAAATGAAGTCAGAATTATTTTAAGTGTAACCAGGAGGTAAAGCATTGGAAACAATAAAGGTAGACTGTCCATTAAAGGATTTGGCTAGGAAAGTGGCACTTGAAGTCTAAGTCTCTTCCAATTCTGGTAGTGAATGATTATAGCTCTTAAACTGTAGCTGATAAACATGAAAATGAACTTAAATATGTTAAGAACTAAAACAATCATTTACTTCTTTATTTCAGGATGCTTATTATAAAAGGAATACATGCTCACGGTAAATTTAAGCAACACAGAAATGTATCGAGTCAAAATTAAGTTCTCACTTCCACTTTTACCCCACCCACATCTCACTCCCTAGAGAGACCACATTTTCTAGGCACATACAAACATACATGTATATGTACATAATATTTTATGAAATAGAATCAGTCACTCCATTAAAAAATATAATATGTATAGGATGAGTGATATTAAGAGTATTTTTTAAATCAGTGTGATGGGGCACCTACTAATTGGAATGGATGCCGGTGGTAAGTAGCTAGTCTGCCTGGTGTACCATACTTCCTTTCACCAGTCTCAGCAGAGACGCGGGACAGGTGGCATGGTGGTGAGAGCCATGGTGACCTCTCCAATGGAGCCATCCTCTGTGTGGTTTGGACACGTTCCTGGCTGCAGAGCCTCCCAGCTTTACTCTCTGGTTCTCTAAGATTCTTCTACGTCATACATGACATACTTTAATAAATTCCCTTTCTATGGAAATTAGAGTAGTTTGGTTTTCTGCAAGCAAAAACAGAGGTATATGAAGACAATTAAAAGCCAGATTCTCACCTCATTTAAACCAAGAGTTTTGAAGACCAGGAAACTTTGTGATCTGTGGCTATCTGCAAGGAAGTGACCAAATCCCTGAGATCTGTACCTCTGTTTCTTTTCTTTTCCACATTGGCATGTGGCGGCTCTTGATTGCCAGATCCTAGTTGGAGATCGAACTGTGATCAGAACAATTATTTTGTACAAAACAATTTCTACCCTTTAGCTTTAAATTTTTTAAAAAATACATATTACCTTATTTTAGATTTTCCTTTTGTAATTTAAAAAGAAAAAGCAATCGAGAAAAATAAGGTAAGATCTGCGTTTGCATTTGTCTGCTCTGGAGGAAAAACCTACTCTTTCAAAAAATGTTTTTCTTGATTACATCAACAAAAGGCATTCAGGACACAGTGTTTTCAGATCACTGCTTCAGGTCCTGATTATTTTTGGAGTCTCCATGAAATAGTAGTTAAAGAAAAAGTGAAGAAAGAAAATTTCCAAATTTTCTCAAACATACCAACTATGCATACCTCCCTGTTAAGAAAATCAACTTTTTAATTTTTGATGTAATGTAATACACTGAGAATTGTTCTGTATATGAAGAAAAGTGGAAGGGAACATTCCAAGGGCAGAAATATATTTCATATGTTCATTGTCTTTGGTTTTGATATATGCTTAACTGTATTGCATTCTAGAAGCAACTAATTTCCATATAAAGTGTAACTACTTTCAATTTTGCTATGTGTTGTCTGCAGTGGAGGCTTTGATTTGTGTGCCTTAGGCTAGATCAGAGCAATACCTAATGTTTTTTTAAGTTCCTCTGTCATGCACAATCCCTGAGTTCCAACGCCAATTAGAACATGGATGTTCAGGAAGACATTGCCCAAAAGGGGAGGAAATAAGACAAATGGCATCAAGAAAGGTTAGTAAATCAAAGCAAAATGATCAGAGAGAACCTGATGGCAACTGTCCTGAACTGTATGCATTTGGGCATAGGCCCACATGGATCTCGCTCTGTTTTGGTGATGACAACAGTCATTTCAAGCCTAATAGCAGAAGGGAAATTGTGCAGGCATATCAAAGCCTCTGCCGTCATTCAGTCCTTGTATGATGGTTATTGCATGCTGGTGAGGGTTTTCTTTCTGACAGTGGTGTGCACACAGGATCATTGGTTTCATGGAGGTGTGACTCAGGCAATAGCATGACACTTCACCCCCAAATATTTCCTAATGGTGTTCTTTCACTCAATGTTCCTTCAGTTCCTCTTGAAGATGTGTACTTTTGAAGCAGATTAAGGAATGCTATTCCCTGGAGGGACAAAATCAACTAGTCACACAATATCAACCTTGCTATAACCTAATGACTTCTGATTACCATTTAATAGAAAGAGCTCCAAGCTGAGAATCAGGAGACCTGAATTTTAGGCCCTGCACTGTGGCCATGCACGTCTAGGCAAATCCCTGATCTTCTTTAGGTCTCAGTTTCTTCATCTCTAAAATGATGAGATGACCATGAAGATCTCTTATGGTTTGGAAATTCTGAGTTTGTGACTAGATTATCATCCTTGTAACTTAGCACCCTGAAAGAATGGGAATCAGAAGACTTCAATTTTGATGGATTTGGGCATGAGAGAGAGAAAACAGGAGGGAGTCATTCCCAGGTCAGGAGCAAGTAGGGATTTGTTAGGGAAGAGACACGAACATTGAAAAAATTAAAATTGGAGAAGAAAACAAACTTCCCTTGCTTCTACACCTTGAGTTGTCATATATTTTTGAAGTGTTTTTCCTTTTTGATAATATTAGTAACATTGGAATCTGGTTGATTTTCCTTTTGAAAAATCTTTATTGGGTTGGATTTATTAGTATTATTAGTTAAAAAAAGAAACTGTGTGTTCCCATCCTGATTATTGTGCATCCTACAAGATAATCATTGTTAACAGGTTGGAGTTTCTTCTTGCAGACTTTTTTTCATGCCAATATAATATGTAAGGAGATTGATACATATTTCTAAACTCCCCCTCCCATAACTTGGTCCTTTTCATTGAATGTTATAACAATATGATTCCTTCTTCCTATTATAAGGAATATTGCAGATGCACATCCCTGTATGTATATCTCTGACACATTTTAGTAAACTTGTCCACAGGAATGATTCCAGAAAGTAAGAATGCCAGGCTAGGCACACGCACTAAAGCACACTAGCTAGTACCTGCCTTAGCCGGTTTCCACAGAGCTTGAGACAAGGCTTCCATGTTAGTACTTTCTGGGGAGTGTGATCCCAGGGACCAAGAATGAGAGGAGGGAGTGACATGGGGAAGGAAGGAAAGCCTATACTAAGATGCCTTATTGAGTTGTTCACTGCTGCAGGTGTCTGGTTGCTTAAATCTGCAGAGATTTCTGAGAAGCCACATGAAATGTATTTCAAGACCATCTATTTGGGCAGGGGGCCGGGAAAGAGGAGAGGGAGAAACACTTAAGCATCAGTTCTGTCCCCCACTGCTCAGAGATTTGCCTCACAGTTTGTTCACTGCCCAGAACTTCCGGTTTGCACACGTGTTGTCCCTTGTGCTTATTCTTGTGGAGTCCTGAGTTGTGGGTCATCTGAGAAGCTCTGGGGTGGGGCAAGAGATAGGTCAACTTGCACCTGAGCCCACACTGAGTCACCACCAACTGTGACTGGAATAAGATACAGGTGAGGTCAAGAAGACCGGAAGTGGTACACAAAAAGTTTCAGATACACTAACAACCTGTTACAGAAAAAGGTACCAAGTTACACTTCCACCAACCATGCCAAAGTGTCAAAAATTTTTGCCTGTATGAGAGAGAATATTGGTATTGTTTCCTTTTCTTTTGCATTTCTGTATTATTGAGGTTGAATATCTTTGCATATGTATATTAGCCTTTGTATTCTGTCTTCTCTGCATTGTCTATTTTCTTTCCCTTTTTTCTATTGGGTTTTTCTTTCAGACCTCATTTTTTTAAACCAAGAAGACTGTTTTATGTAGTTCATTTTCATGTAACTTTGTAAGTACTCTCCTTTATAACCTAAAACATGAATGTACTGATCCCCACTTGCCCAATTTTTAACATCTAGTATGAACGGATGGCAGTATTTAATCACATATACATTTTTGTATTAGCACAGTGACTGCTGTATTTTTTTCAGTATTAGAATCAGAACGCATCATCTTTCATATGTAATAGCAGGTATGGTTTTTATTTAAGGATGAATGCATTCTACTTACAAATGCTTTCCAGAGCACCACAATTTTAAGCTCCTCTTTACATTCTTTGTTCCTTTGGATAACAACTGCATATTATTTTTCTTCCTCGCAGAGAAATCTATTATCCTGTCATGGTCCAACTCAGCTCGTATTTGCTACTTCTTAAATTGCTTCTGAAAGAAAACAAGGACTTTTCTATAACATGCTCATGATTTCACGTCAGATCTAATAGTGCAAATGCCACATATGATCTTGTCATTCAGTTATCAACCAACCAAGCAAGGTCTTCTTGGTTTGATCCCTTATTCTACAAATCTAACTTTTTGTTCTCCTCTGCTATTTCCATTGCACTACTAAAGTGTTAAGTGCCTGGAGTTTCAAGTGAAGCACACTTATTGCAGTAATATTATAAAAGATAAAAACAGGAGGAGCTCCCCTATAATTTTATAAACTGTATGTGTATTTGTGTGTGTGTAATTGTAAGAATGATGAACCTGATTTTCTAACTATGGGTTAGAACAAAACACTAGAGAGAAGAATTGTATGGGTGTCATTTAAAAAAAGTAAGTACATCCAGATAGCACACCTCCTAGGCAAATCCTTCTTTGATAAACACCATCTATGACAAATTCCTTTTCCTGGTCTAAAGAAGTTGGTTGTGACTCAAGGGAAGATGACCCTACCTCCAACTCCAGGTGTAAGAGTAATTCCATCTTCCTTGCCTGTTATTGGTTCAAGAGTGAGCTTGTTTCCCAACTCTGACTAGTAAGACAAAAACATAAAGTCATGCTGAGGGGCTTCTGGGAAAAATTTCCTTTTCCCTGAGAGAGAGGCACAGAAAGTTACTTTCTCTTTTTCTCTGTGGGCTGTCATTCTGGATATTTTGCCTGATATGGCTGTACTTGGCTTGCTACCGGTTTGAGGGTGAAGCTGATACTGAGAATAGCAGTGAGGGGGCATGGAAGGCACCTGGGTCTCTAATAACATCCGTGAGTCACTGAATCAACTGCCTTTGAAAGCTGCCTTATCTCTGGATATCCTGTGAGATGATACGTTTTCTTCTTGCTGGAGCCAGCCTGAGTTGTGATTTCTGTTTCTTACAACCCAAAGCACCTAACTAAATCAGTTCCTTTCCACATTGGATCAGAGGGATGTAGGATTAGTCTGCAGAAATATCTAGGTACACATTTTCTTTTGAGGTCCAGAGAGACCATGTACTGAAACTGACATATCACCAGGCTTACGGAGGATAGAGTCTGCAGACTTTCCCAAGATAAGACCACAAGACTCACACTTTGTTACTTAAGGCCTGTGTTACCTTGGGCAAATCACTCTGAGCTTCAGTTTTCAATTGCAACATAGACATAATCATCATAATAGATATCATTATCTATATCTTGTTATTTATCTTATATTCATATATAACATATTAAGAATTTTACATATGCTATGATTATTTCTCAATTGCAACATGGGAATAATAAAATCATGATAAAAATTATTATTAAGATATATAATAATAATAAAGTAAGAGGTGTCATAAATGTCTTACAGATTTTTTGAGAGGATCAAATAAGATAATATATGTGAAATAAATATACAAACCCAAAGCATTTATAACTTTTAATTATTAATTATAATGAAATGTTTCTTTAACTCTAAGATTTCATCAATTATAAGGCACACTATTAAGAAAGCTAAAATGCTGCCAATTTAACTATGCCTTTACATTGTTCAACCAGCATCTTCTGGCCTTGGCTTCCGTTTTCATGTATTCCAATGGATTTGACAATATCTCCTTCAGTCACCTTGGTTGGCATGTAATAGGCAATCCTTTTGTATGTATCTCAGGTGGGGATAAAAATAAAATAAAACTCAACTTCATCTATTTGTGGGTTCTTCCTCAAGTCCCATAAAGCACTGAGCCATTGCTTTGCAAATAAATGGAATTGTGGTTATTTCTCCAATAGTGAATATTTGCTTCATCAATATCAAATTTATGCCCTACTGTTTCCATTCATGTCTCTGTACACAAAACTTTCTATTTCAATCTCAAATTATAGTATTATCTTTTAAAATACATTTGAAATGACAAACTGAACTGCACACCGTTGACTGTAAGATGACAAATGTAAAGATCTGTGTCTTCAAATTGATGAAATAGGGTATTTAGGGAATGACCACAAGAGAAACGAAAGGGTCAAGTAACAGGGAGATACTCAAGTTTTTTTCCATTGTCCATTTTCTCAAGGGAGAATATTTAACTAATTGTGCAAAGATGTAGAAACAAATATAGATAAATAATTTTTTAAAAAGATTTTTTAAGAAAGATACCATTTTCCCCTCTACTAAATTAGCAAACATTAAGAAAATGAAAAATATTCAATTTGGTGCAGTAAAACAGAAAAGGACGTTTCTATGCAAGTATTAATTTTTATGGAAGAAAGAGCTGAAGCCTGCCTGACATAATTTCTTTTGTACTTGAGTACCTGACAGAATAATTTATTTGACCTTAATTTCTCTCTCTAATAGAAAATACAGAAAAGTACAGGTAATGAGGTGGAGAAGAATATTAACAAATGACACGGATTCTCAGGGAGAGGACCGCCTTTGGAAAGATGCTCCCACCCTGACACCATGTCCTGGGTGTGGGCAGGAGACCCGGCTTGAAGGAAGGGAAATTACTCTTGGTGAGGCAAGGGGAGGAATTTTTTATTTGTTCTTGAAGCTCCCTTCAAGAGGGAGAAAGTGGCAGACAGGAGAAGAGAGGGGAGGGAGAGAGCCAGAGAGGTGGAGAGCCACTGGAAGCAGGAAACCCACGGTGATGAGGGGACGCAGCACTCTAAGAATGAGGAGGACTAACGTTTGTCCTGAAGTCGTTTGTTCTTCCTCTCCACTTTCCCCAGGAAAGCCTCACTAAAGTCAGCTAAACCAACAAAGGCTTGCTGTCAGTGATTTCTGACGGCAGTTTCTGAGGAAACTGAAAAAGAGCCCTAGGACGTGTAAGGATTGCCACGTGCAGGACAGAACAGGGGGAACACAGTTAAAGCCCAACCCATCCCAACCTGCCCCCCCCAAGCCCCACACCCCTTTCCCAACCCCACCCCTGGTCAAATCTGCAGAAATGGGTGGGTGGGCTTTGTTCTGCCAGCTGTGCATTGGGCAGGAGGTTGATTCATTCATTCCATACCTATTTACTGATCACTGGCCGGCCGTGGGCCAGACACTCTTCTCAGTACCAGGAAGGGAGCAAAGGAGCTTCCATTCCTGTGAGAGAGACAGGTAATAAATCTGATCTAAGGTCCTGTTTTCACAGCTGCTATGCAGAAAGATAAGGCAGAGTCAGAGAATACAGATTGATGGGGTAAGTGAATGCCTCCCTGGGGAAGTGAGCTTTTTAGCCTCATACAGCAAGTACAAAGGCCCTGTGACAGGAACCACCGGATTGATGTGTGTAAGAGGAAGATCTGCAAGAAGGTGTGCAGGCAAACAGAAGAGAATTCTACTGTCTTAACAACTTTCCTATGTACCATACAGCAGTGTTACCTAGGGCCATCATGTTGTACATTACAGCCCTAGTACTTATTTATTTTATTAGAAGTTTGTACTTTTTGACCACTTTTCTCCAATTCCCCCATTGGGTGCAGATTATTTTCTCTAAATTATCCTGGCCTCTGGTGGCCCTTTTCAATGCCCAGTCTCATCTGAATGTCCTTCTCTTGGGTTATTGCTTTGGCTCATTTTCTCCTGTGTTCTTCCTTGGAAATTTGTATCATTTGTAGGCTTCACCTCTGTTATATATCCTTCAGGGTCAGTATTTTGCCTGTGTTTCCTTTTTTTTTAAGGTTTCTTTTTAAGTTAATTTTTCTCTTTAGCTCATCTTTTTTTTTTTCTTCAGAACTTACTAAAAGTTTGTAAGTAATAATTATCAGATATATTTGGTAATACTTTTTTTTTTTTTTTTTGCAGTACGCGGGCCTCTCACTGTTGTGGCCTCTCCCGTTGCGGAGCACAGGCTCCAGACGCGCAGGCTCAGCGGCCATGGCTCACGGGCCCCAGCAGCTCCGCGGCATGGGGGATCTTCCCGGACCGGGGCACGAACCCGTGTCCCCTGCATCGGCAGGCGGACTCTCAACCACTGCGCCACCAGGGAAGCCAAGGAGGATATCTTCTAAGGTATTCTTTATCTCACGGAGTAGGACTGGTTAGTAATTTTGATTCTACCATTGCATTTTTAGGTTCCTTTAATATGTATACTTCATCTTATCCTATATTCTTCCTGTCTAAGCCAACACCTAAGCCTGTTAGCTTCATATCAAATACAGCCATCTTTTCATTTCAACTCTGCAGAGAAACCGTATCTTTTTGTATTTAGCTTTTAGCCAAGTAAAAATATCTGGAAAAAAATTTCTTTTGCTTCTTGTGGCAAATAATTTTCAAAGATTTGTGTTCTTCCTCTTCATTTTTAGATAATGCTCCCTTTCTTAGGAGCCATGTCTTCCTCCTTTTTTGTTTTTTCTAATATCACTAACTTATCTTTTTAAAGGGGTGGGAAGTCCATATATAAATCTACCTTTGTAGGCAGACATAACCCGTGGAATGTCCCCCCACCCCAACTGACTGCTCTCAGCCACAGAACGATTGATTTCTAGTGTACATGCGCAGCCTCTCTCTCAGTTCCGTTTATTCACAGTCTCTGGAGGGCTGGATAAAATCTGCCCCTTTCTGGAAGCTGCCCATTAGAAGAAAAAGCATTCCTATGTTAAAAAAGCTGAGACTGTCTGTATTCCTTCTTTTAAAAATCACTGAACATGTAAGTTATATAATTACATGATACATTATAAATACATATAGAAATATCCCTAAATAGAAAATATGTCCTTATTATTAAAAAGTATAAATCAAGGCCATATTTTCTGATCATAGTTCAATATAAGTAGCTATGAATAATAAACTTTAAACAAATATCTCAACCTCCATTAGGATGTCTTGAGATACTTTATATGAAAGTGTAAATCCTTAAGTACTATTCAGATGTAAAGTACAATGAGTACTATGGTTATTATTAAATATAATAAATTTTTAGATGAGAAAATAGAACTTTTAAACGGCAAGTTAGTGATGAAATTTGAGTGAAATTGGAAGGTAGTAGTCATGCCGTTTTTAACATTAGAATAACAACCCACAAGTGTGTCAACATGAGTCTGGGGTGCTGCACCCTTGTTATGCTGGAAATATAATGGATTCTTTTATCCTGTTTACTCTTGACTAATGGTTCCCACACTCCCAAGTTCCTTAGCAAAACAGAACTTCAAATTGACATCAGAACGTAACTTTATATGTAAGTTATAATTTGTGTATTAATGCAGGTTCACTAATTCTCAGGTAAGCATTTTTCTGTCTCTTTTTTTATGTCCTCATTTGAAGAACCTCTCCAGGTGTTGTTACGGAGAGACATCTAGGCTGACAGAGGCCTTCCTGACTTTTTCAGTCAATATCCTGGTGTCCACACAGATTTCTAAGGCAGCAACAAGTTGCAACTGTCCATTTCAAAACCTCAGAAGACTATGGTTTTTAAAAAGCAGCACCAATTCCTAACGAGCATTTAGCAGCACAACCACGCTGCTTATAGAGAGACACAATAAAAGAAAAATCAGGCATCCATCATGATAGAGGGAAAATATTACATAACTTTGATGCATCAGAAGCACTTTTAGAAAAAAAAATTATTTTATTGAAGTATAGTTGATTTACAATGTTGTGTTAATTTCTGCTTTACAGTAAAGTGATCAGTTATACATGTGTATACATTCTTTTTCGTATTCTTTTCCATTATGGTTTATCACAAGATACTGAATATAGTTCCCTGTGCTATAGAGTAGGATCTTGTTGTTTATCCATCCTATATGTAATAGTTTGTATCTGCTAATCCCCAAACTCTCCCTCCATCCGTCCCGCAACCACAAGTCTGTTCTCTTTCAGAGACACTTTTTTTTCCTTGAAAATCTTATATTTTTGTCCTGTGGAACCTACGTCATAAATTTTAATAATCAAACAGCAGCAACCAAATAATGACAACAACAAATTCTAAAATCACTCATTCAGAAATGCAGACCAGAAGCTAAAACGGCATCCTGGGAAAGCAACTGCTTCTATCCAAGAGCTCTGACAGCTGAGAAACAAGATCAAATCAAGAAAATACAGAAAAGTAGAAATGGCACATACTGTTTAATTAAGCACCTAGCAGACAGCTCTTGATTCTCTGTGCAAATTAAGGAGATATAAGCCAATTCACTGTTAGTAATAAATATATTATTTAAGGATTCCTGAAGATCTCTTGCCCCAAGGGCCTCTGCCTCTGTACCAACTCTACTCCTTGAATGTTCTCACTGTTGATGCTTCTGCTTAAGGTACTAAAGGCTTCTGTTTAAATACAACTATATTAAAAAAAAACTATAACTCCTTCCCTCCCTCCCAGTTGTTTCCTAGAAGGGGTCATATTTTCAAAAATAATCATTCTTTAACCTCTTAGTTTATCAGGTTTGCTAGTCAGTCATCTACCAAGGACCTGAAGGAATGGATCCCTAAAGAAAAAACTTTTACATATAAAAAATCTTATTAAATTAATGCATGATGTGGTTAACAAAAATCAACAATACAGAAAGGCTTGTAATGAGAAGAGAAGCTACATTTTGATAGAGCTCTTTGGAGAAAGAAATAGTCTGGAGTATCCAGAAGGCTGCCTGAGTGCCCTATATAAGGTGAGGAGACACAAAAAGGCAATAGAGAAGTGTGGAGGTAAAATTTTACCTACTTAGCCATTTTGCCTGGATGTAGCTCTGAGGGAGAGAGACATAAGGAAAGTTAATTTGTTGTTGTTTCAACTATTTGGTGCAGTCTTCCCTAATTAGACCTATAAAGTGTTGTTTCACTTCTCTTACTTTCAGATAGATGTACTAATCTGCAGCAAAGTGATCTTAAGGCAGCCAGATAAGCAAGGAGAGGGCACAGAAAAATGCCCATGGTTACCTAGTGGAAGCAAGTGGTGCCCCTATTCTTATACCAGAGTAGTGTCAGCAGGGTCCAAGGGGCCACTGAGCCTCCAACCCCACCTAGAATCAGTGAGGTGGAATGAAGTAGCACAAGATGAGACTAACTGGCACTCTGCTGCCCCCATCTCCAGAGCCAGCCAGGCCCAGTGGGGAGCGGAGCCTCCACTGCCAACTTGTGTCAGCAAAATGGAAAGAGGAGAAGATATTTAGTACTCTGCTTCCTACCAGAAAGAAGTGGCACAACATTTTTTAAGCGCTGAAAGGAAAGAACAGTCAACCCTGAATTCTATACCTATCAAAAATGGCCTTTAGGAACAAAGGGAAAATCGAGACATTTTCATATGAAGGATAACTAAGAGAATGTGTTGCCAGCAGACTTGCCCTTAAAGAGGGGCTAAAGGATTTCTCTAAACAGAAAGTAACTTACAGAAGGAGAATGGGACTTCTAGAAGGGAGAAAGAACTATGCAATGGGCAAAATCGGGGTAAAAATAATAAACCATCCTTCTCTCAGGAGTTTTTAAAATTATGAGTTTAGTGCTTGAAGCAAAAATTATAACATCATCTGAGGTGGTGCTCAATACATGTAGCGGAAATACTTAAGATGTATTTTAAAAGTGGGGAGGGTTAAGGAGCCTAAATAAAGTAAGATTTCTGCACTTAACTTGAAGTGGTAAAATATCTAAGCCAGTCAACTGTGACATGTTACATATGTATACATAATATCAAGAACAACTTCTTATAAAAACTATAAGAGATATATTCAAAAGCACTATAGATCAAAATATAATTCAGAAAAATATTCACATAATCCCTAAGAAGACAAGAAAAGGAAACAGAGAAAAGAGACAGAATGAACAAACAGAAAAAATAATTAAATGGCATACTTAAACCCTAACATAGCGATAATTACTTTAAATGGTCTAATATGACAGCCAAAACAAGACTGGCAGAGTAGATTAAAAAACGTGACCCAACTATATGATGCCTGTAAGAAACTTCTCTAAACAAAACAACATAGGTTATTTGAATGGAAAAGGATGGGAAAATATATATCATGCAAATATTAAATTAAAAAGTAGGAGTCACTCTGTTAATAGCAGCTCAAGTAGAATTCGGAAGGAAGGAAATTAGCAAGGACAAAGGAACATTACACATGATAAAAGGATCAATCCACCATGAAGACTTAGGGACCCTAAATATGTACGCATCAACAACACAGTTCCAAAATACATAAAGCAACAATTGAGAGAGCTGAAAGAAAAATGCACATGGAATAAGAATGGCTGTTATTTGGATTTTTATTATTAATTGAAAATAATGAAGTAGTAATAAATTGCAAAGTCTTCTATGGCCATGGAAGGTTTAACAAGACTTCAGCTTTCTCATCTGCAGAACTAGACCAGCAATTATGATTTGTACTAGACACAAAATGGCACATGCCTAAACCCATGTATTGCCCAACTCTTCCCACAGTCATACCTGATATTGTGAATTTATACCTTTCACTTATTTGTCGAGTATTTTTGAAGCACCTGTTATGTGTTGGTGGTGATGCAGTGGTGCCAAAGGACGTGAAATGAGTGCTATGAAAGCAGATAGCAGGAGGTACAGAAGAAAGAAGTAAAGAGGATCCTACAAATTACCATAAAAGAGAAATCTCTGAGGACAAGAAGGCCTTAACAACCTGGGGGGTAGAAGAAATACTTACCTGAGACAGAGAAATATAATTGTGGATGAAGAAAACAGATAGAGGGTGAGCTTTTGAGCTCTGTTCTTTTCTGTACCCCACGTGACCTAGAGTAGTTCCCAGTTCCATTACTCCTATGGGAGAGCTAGCAGCATCAGCCGTCCAAATCACTTAGTGCTTGTGTTGAAGTGGAGTAACATCAGGTCAACCTGATTCAGGTGAGGATCTGATTGACAAAGTTTTTGCAGGGCAACAAGCATTCCCATCTCCTCCTCCTCCATATGCTCAGAGCTAGCAGATTAAATCAAAGGAGGTTATCAACTCAGAGTGTGCTATCTTAATGGGTTTAAGGGAAAGTCCATAAAGGACATGATCACTGAATAAGATGAGATCTAATATGAGTGCTGGGTACTTGAAGCTCTTTCTCCATGAGTCCATATTCCTTCCTCCTTAACCTCAACAAGGGAGATACAGGCTAGGACTTAGACTAAACCAGAGAGGACATATGCTGAGACATGTCACCTGAAAGATTGACTGATGTCACCAGAGGAACATGAGCTCATGGGAGAAAGTAACTAGACACTGGAGGATTACAGCTAACATAAAGGGATTACAGCTAACATAAAAGAACACTCTTCCACACCAAAAAGAAATAACAAAACAGGAAGATCAAAAATTTAAACAAAACATAATCCTTACCCTTAAAAAGATAAGAAAAGATATTGATAAGAAAAAGTAATTACAAGAAGTCAAAAAGATGAACATGACAATATTACTTATCTTTAAAACGTCATTCTCTTTGAAAGCAAGTATATTTCTGTGAATGCAGACTTAGGAAATAATGAAATATAAAGGAAAAAGAATAAGCTTAAAATTGGTAATCTCAGTAAGATATTTATTCTATATTATTATTTACACTATCTATTCTGACCCACTGGAACTTCCATAAAATTAATTTTAAGTGAAAAGTAAATAAATAAAATGCAAGAGTAAATATCAAGCATATAAAGCTTCAAAGGTTGCCACATAAAGACACTTTTTAAAACACTCTGTGAAGCAGTATCTCAATAAGATGAGAAAGAAATCTAGAAAGATGCTACAAGAGATATGGGAGCTTAAAGGAATCAAGTAACTTTAAAAATCTATTGTCTAAGAAAGTAAAGATCAAAATATTAAAAACTAAAACAAACAAATTCACAAAAAAAGTAACAGGACATCCATAACAATCCAGAGCTTAGGTTCTAGATGATAACATCTTGGAAGAGGGATTGATAGAGACACCAAAGAAGATGACAAAGTGCTTACGTGCTTGTTGCACTTGGGGAAAGAGATGATATGGATAGATTAATGGACACATTTGAGAAATTCAATTTTTTAATATTCATAAGTGTAAGTCTTAAGTAGTTAGGCAGAAACGTGAGAATGACAAAAATAGAATGTATAACTTTCAAACTAGAAGAATGAAATTTGATCTATCCAATGGAAGTTTCCAGAGCAGGAGAAAAAAATACAGTAAATGTAAAATATGAAGTAAGGTCATAGAAATAAACAGTAATATAATAATTAAAGTAAACATAAATGAGTTAAACTCATTCTGAAAACACAGAGACTCTCAGAATGGATTTAAAAGTAAAATCCAGTAACACACTGTCTATAAAAGACATACTTTTATAAAAAGAACATAGAAAAGTTGAAAAACAAAGAATGTGAAAAGAGACACCCAGCAAATATGAAAGGTAACAACTTTAGTATGTGACGATAGAATTCAAGACAAATATAAATCATAGAGAAAGACAAAGAAACATTATATTGGTAAAAGAAACAATATATTATGGGAGGTGTGGAAATATATTATGGGAGGTGTGGAAAAAGAAACAATATATTATGGGAGGTGTGGAAATAGAAACAATATATTATGGGAGGTGTGGAAATAGAGACAGGAAGTGTAGATAACTAAGGAAGTTTGCCTCTAAATCCTCCTTACGGGAGGATTGGGTGGTAGCTGGAGGGGGAAATAGCATATTTTTAGTATATAATGGTAGATGCTTCTTGAGAAGTTGACAGGACCAAACATTGGAGGAGAGATCATATTTCCACAGTAAAAGGAAAGGAAGAGGAAAAGACAGTGTGTGCAGAGGTGAGCCTACAGATTTAGTGGTAGAAGAATGTGGTCTTCTGCTTTGTTGAGCCTGGGTGGGCTTACTACCTGAAAACTAGGTTCCCCTTTTGGTGGGTGTCAAGCCAAAAGACACAACAAAGCCAAAGAGCGGGAGAAGGAAGGATTTATTATCTGCAGCAAGAAAGGAGAACCCCAGGGATCTTTCCCAAAGCAGTGTCTCCCCTAACAGCAAAATTGGGAAGTTTTAAGCTCAGGGTACATGCATATTCATGAAGGGGTTTAAGCAGAGGAGAATTCAGCACGGAACTGGGGCAAAGGTCAACAGAGTCCAAGGCTTAGATGATTGAAGTCGTGAAGGTCAACTTCATAATTCCACCCTCCACTTGGCTGAGGGCCTTAGTTCCTGCACAACTCAAAAATATGTTATTATGTATATCCGTTGAGGAGGAACTAGGACTCTGTTTCATCGCTGAACTATTGTTTCTTGACTGTTTTTTCTTTGTTCCTGCATTCCCTTGCTTCCCTGAAGATCATTGATCACTGAGACCGTTTCAAGGGCAAGTCTCGTGGCCAGGCTTCGATCACAAGATGGCTTGGACCAAAAATGGCTTTTTTTATGTCGAGAAAGCCATTGCTTGGTTCTCTTTCTCTGGGGACACCCCCATCCTATCAGCTTACAGGCTTTCACATACCTTTCAGCCCGGCATTTAGCCTGCAGTCAGATGAACCCTGTGTGCCATCCCCCATACATCTATGATGTTCAAAGATGAACTCCAGGAGTCTAAATGACTATTACCTGGAACAAGAAGCAAAAGAAAGAAAGAAACATTTTACATTCTGCAACCAAAATGCTTATCACATCTCAATAAGCTCACAAAGCTTGCTGTTTTCTCTCCTATTGACGTATATATTTTCCCCATTACTCTGGTCTCTCTGCTAGGTTTAAAGATTGAAAAACGGATTGTTTAAAATGCAGGCTAAGTCAAGAAGTATAAAATATAAAACCCAGATTTCCAATCCAGTTTTCAAATCCCAGAGGTGTTGCCAAGCTTTGAAAGCTTGGATATACATGCGAACTAAGCCTTTGAAACTTCTGACGTTTGCCATCTCCGATGGAAACGTCTGTCTCAGGAATCTCCTTTCTTACACTGAGAATGAAAATCATCCATTACAGTAAGTGGCCTGTTGTCTTCGTGAAATACACGAAGGAAATCTTGCCCAGTGAACCACAGTAATGGTGTGCTAGTGCGGAGGCACAAAAAACCAGGGACACAGAAGGCTTGGTCAGGCTTCCTTAGTCTAAAAAAAAAAAAAAAAAAAAAGGAGATTTTTTTTTTTTTTCCTGGAAACAAAAAACCAGTGCAACGCGCTGTGCCTGGAGGAGAGAACAAAGGTTGCTATTTTTCCTTAATGACGGCACTGCGTTCTGAAATTGAGCACAGCAGGTAGGAAGAGCGTGTGTAGATTTCCAAAGATATCTAAATGGTACCCGGGCATCTCCCTTATGAATGAACAGCGCAAAACGTATGAACAATTTTCTTTATTTTTCAACCCCAAACAAGACATTCTAAGAAAAAGAACCCCCTCTTCCTGCCTCTCTCTGCCTTGATTTACTGTCAGGAAGGAGAGATTTGACTCTGATGGAAGTTGGGGGCTGGGAAAGGCCGACCTGCCTGTCCTGGTAACTTCTCACCTTCAATTAATTCCCAGCCTCGGGGAGTGCCTCTCTTGCTTCTCTCTTTGTTTTTATAATTGTCATTCTTGTTTGCTAAATGTATCCTTCTGTGCTCTTTACTGCAATACACTGCTTCAGGGTCATACTGGATTCCTCTATGCCAGGACATTTCACAAATAAATCATGGAGATGGAGAAGTTCTATTTCCCAATCTTGATATTATTTGATGCATTTATAATAGACCCTAAGAAAGGAGATTTTTTTAAAAGCATTGATCAAATATCCAAAGTATAACAAAAATTAGGCAACTAGGTAACATTTTTGAAAGGATGTTTGTGACAAGAAAACTTGATCTGCATGAATTAGAGATGAGACGGAAGAGAATGGAATTTGTCAAAGTAGGTACGGAGGAATTCAAGGAAGACGTGAGAGTCCCATTCACTGCTGGATGTAAGAAACCAGAGGCTGTACCCGAACAGTGCATCAACAGCCTGTATTGATAGCTGGTGAAAAACAAAGATGAATATTCAATGCCATGTCATGACTGGCAGTGTAAACGTGGGGCTCAGAGGAGTGATTCCAGATGTTAGATATTTAAGAAAAGATGCTTTCCTTTATTTATTTATGGCTAGATCCGCAGACAGATGATGAGTTTTGTGGGAGGGAAGAAGCATGTCAAGTGCTTCTCTGAAAGGAGTGGCGGAGAGGGGTTATAAACGGTAAACGAATGAAATCCTTAGTGGTTAGGCTAAGAGAACAAATCATTCTGTCGAGGAAGAACTTAAATAGAGGTTTCCAAGTTAGGATGGATTCATTTTGCCACCATCAGATGAAATTAAATCATGAAAACATCTGTTTAGACAAGGGTGGAGTGGATAACAATGAAAATATGGAGACAGAAAAACAGGCGGATGAAGCAGGTACAAAGATCACCAAAGCGTAGGAATTAAAATGACTGGAGATTTCTAACACAGCCTGACAACTGCATTTTTGCGAAGGTCTACCGTTCCTATGGTAAGCTTCACTGTTCTCCCCTACCCCCAAAACGAGTAGGAGGGAAGTGTGAATGCCCAAGACATTCTTACAATCCCTGACAATTCTGTGACCTCTCTGTGCACAGATAGACTTCTTTTTCCCCATACTGCAGTGAGAAACTCCAGTCACGCTGAGTTTCTAACCTGCAGCTTATGTCCTCGGAATTGTGGAGTTCATATTCTAGGCTGGCTGTCTCTGAATGTGTGGGCATTCATTACGTCTATAAACCCATCTGGGGGAAGCGGGGTGACAGGGGAGATGTTTCAAATGGTGGCGCACAGAGGCAAAGCTACAGGACAAGGGGTATTTGATCTTGAGGAGGACTCTTCAGCCTAATTTGGCCTCCTAAGTTACCCTATTTTCTTTTTTATCTGTGAGGATTCTCAGATGAGGTGGACAGATGGTATATTGGGAAACAGGCTGAAAGGAATGGGAAAAAAAGTGGGTGGTACTTCAGTAGAAGGTGAAAAAGATGAGAGACTAAAGTGGACCAGATTCCCAGTCTCCTAGATATCATATGAGCAGCATCTGTTTGTTTTCAAATCAATTTCTTTCTTATTTCTTCCTCAATAAGACTTTGTAGACTGCTTTCGCTTTAGTGTTTAAGTGGAAAAAAAAAGAGCACCTGGGTTATCTAGTGCCTCACCTTAATGAAAAAAGATTGCCTTTAATATTTCCTGTGTGTTAACTGACTGCCTTTGCTCTTGCTGTGATGAAAACAGATTATCCAAAGGACCATTCCACTGAAGGTGGATACCATTGGACTGACTGTCCATTCGGATAATTCAGCCTCTCAGTTTGCCTCCAACAGAGGTTAAAACACTCAAAACAGAAGGAAAAATGGTAGTGGGGGTGGTGTGACAATTGTAGCTCCCATCCAGTGGTTAAAATTTCTCATAACACTATCACCGGAAACTTGTTTACTAGGTTTATGACAGTAATATCAAGATTTATCTTAAGGCTGAAAAATTACAATAATTTCTCTTCTTCTTTCCCAGGAAGTCAGCTAGGTAAACACTGTCATCTGCAAAGCAGATGTAACCTTCTGAAGGAGGGAAAAGCTATAGAGATGAGTATAGGACAAAGGGGCAGGCACCAGCAGAGGACGGGGCTGCCAGTTCAGCAGAGGGACCGCTCTCTCATGCCTCCCACTCAGGATGCCTTACAAGCTTGCCTTTGGTACCCTACTGGAACATGGTGCAATTACTCTGACTATGACCCTGCAAAATGGCTTAAAGGACTATCTTCGCAATACCACCCATCAGTTGCATGATGCCAGAAACTACGTAGAAATCTCTCCAGTAAGTGGTCTTGTTCAGAATTGAGTTATTTTTCCAGGATTAGTTTACTCTCTGTATTCGTTTCCCAGGGCTACTGTAACAAAGTACCACACACTGGGTGGCTTAAACAACAGAGCTGTATTGTCTCACAGTCCTGACATCTCGAAGTCCAAGAGCAAGGTGTCAGCACGGTTGGTTCCTCCCGAGAGCTGTCGGGGAGAACCTGTTCCATGCCTCTCCCCAAGCTTCTGGCAATCTTTGGCATTCTTTGGCTTGTAGGTGCAGCCCTCCAATTTCCGCCTTCACCTTCACTTGGCATTCTCCCTGTGTGCATGTCTCTGTATTCAAATTTCCCCTTTTTATAAGGAAACCTGTCATACTGGATTAGGATCCACACTATTGATCTCATTTTAACTTGATTAACTCTGTAAATACCCTAATTCCAAGTAAGGTCACGTTCTGATGTCCTGGGGGTTAGGATTCCAATGTGTCTTCTTTGGAGGACACAGTTCCATCCATGACACCACCTCAGTTAGCTGGGGATAATTCAGCTGTTTGTTTTTTTTTCAGCCATCCTTAAATAGGAATAACCACTTGCCCCTGAAAATGAGAATACCCACCGAGAATTCGAATGTAAAGCTGGCTCTCAAACGACTGGTTCCAAATCCTTCCAGAACTGAGCTGTGCCTCTTCTGGACCTAGGGAGCAAAGGTGAAAATGATTGGCATTAATCCCATGCCTCCTTTGCAGGTGGCTACCAGGGCTCCCTCCTTTCCAGTGCCTTGCCTCTGCTGACAATCAGAGGCGTCACGAGGGGCTGATGGTGGTAAAAGTGTGTAGTATCAGCCATGGGAGACCTACCTCTCCCACCAACAATGCCACCTCCACTGTTATAGTTGTTCACCGCCCTTTCTCTTGAGGTTGGAAAGGACCTCAATATTGGTACCTTGATGGTATCAGCTCTTGGAGATGTTAAAAAATAATCCCGTACCTTCAGCTTGTTAACGCCTCTACTAAGAATATTGAGAAAACTTCCCAGGATTGGGGGTGGGGATAGTTGAGGACATCATTTAATGTGTCTCTTCACCTGGTATTACTAAGGTAATGCAATATACCTCATGAGGCTCTTGAAAGCACAGCCATGACAAGTAGCCGGATAAGCTATATCTGGCTTGGACTTACAGGGAAGGAAGATGACATCACAGAGTTTCAAAGATGATTGCACGATGGCACGATGATAAAGTGCTGTGACAACACAAAGTAACTAGGCATCAGATGAGTCATCCCCTCATTATTGCACATAATTCTCCTCCTGTACTTGGGCCTCCTCGCTCAGTAACCAGAATGCTAACAAATTTGAAACAAGCGTGAAGACCTTTCCACGTGAGTGCCTGTGTATCACATTCTTATCTGTGTCCCAAGGCCAATGATTACAGCTTTTCCTTTAGCTCTTGACCTACCAATGCTCAGCCCCACAAACACTGAAAACACCACTGTGGAGACTTTGCATCCAGCAATTCAGGCATTTGGGAAATGGGAAATCAAGATGGAAACCTCAGAATGCTGGAGGGATTAGCTATGGGGTCACAAATACTGATTTTGGCGATCACTCGCCTTTGATAGTAATATATAATCTGAGTTCACCCAACCCAATGGCAATGAGGACGCTCTGCAGACGTTCAGAGAGCTGTGCGTGTGGGTTTTGGAAACCATAGTAATAAAAGTCAAACAGTCTTCTTTATCACTGTGGGAAGAAAGAGATATTTCTTGAGAAAAATGGCAGTTTTCCACTTCAATTATTCTTTTCATGAGTCAGATGGCTCTATCATGTGGGTTTTTAAAAAATATAGAGAAAGGTAGTAAAAAATAATATTACCAAGAGAAGAAAGCATGTTTCAGCTTCATCTTTTAAAACCTGTCTTGCAACTCGTACATTTTGTTTTTCTTGTAAATACAAGGCCATTATTTCTAGCAAAAGAAAAAGAATGCTTACTATTTGTGCTGAGATTCAAAGGAAGTAAGAAGGACTGCATTGCATTATCATTCAGTGAAAACTGGCTGCTTCTCTTGATTGACATCAAGAATTTTTCCTACAGTCTGTTACAAAGTCACCTGAAATAAGTAAAATAGATAAGCCAGGTTCTCAAGGTGAAGAGCCGAAGGTTGAGAGTTGAGTCTGTATACTGTTGCTGTGCCATCTATTTTCACGGTACTTAGAACAGATTCAGCAGGTACAAAAAAAACATACTTCTGTCTCAGTGATAAATGAAGCAGAATCAGTCATGCGAGGAAATAAAAGATAAAAGAGAGAGTACAGGAGAGATGCTGGGGAACCAGAGTTTTGAAGCACGTTCATTCTGATACTTCCCCGAGGCTGCTGAAAACTCCCTGTCGCCCAGGTCACCTCTGAACACAGAGGCTGAACAATAGTTACCGAGATGTCCTGCTTTGGGAAAGGAGCTATAGTAGCTTTATTCTTCGTTCCAGTCACAGGAGAGAAGGAGGGATCACAGGGAAGCCCACGTGGTGAGCAAGAGATAACAGAAAGGCTGCACATGGCAGAGCGAGATCCTGCCATCGCTTATTATTGGCAAGAGGAAGAGTGGCTAGAAGTGGCCCTTCTCTCAGAAAAGTGCTGGCCATCTGGTGTGGTGACTGAAACTCAGAAACCTTGAGAGGCAGGTCAAGTTCCATTACTACCAGTCGTGTGATCTTGGGCAGGTCACAGCTGGTTTTGAGTCTCAGTTTCCTTCTCTAATTCATTACACTTTATTGGTGAGACTCACTAATGAGGATTTGCAGGGACACACACACACACACACACAACAGTAGCAACAGGAGCGGAGACCACCTCATTGTTAGCGGGGTTAGTGCCTGTATCCCGTAGTAATCTGGACTGCAGCGTGTTGCTTAAGGTCAGTTAAATTTAATGGGTCTTCTCCCCTGCTCGAAGAGAAGTTCTTACTGTCATTCATTCCCTGGGGACCAGAATATGCAGGGTTTACACGTGAAAAAGAAAATTAAACTAGAGAAATGGCCAGCCTACTTCCCAAATCCAGAACTGGGCAAGCTTGCCCCACGAGGCTAGATGACAAAGTCCAGAGGTAGCATTCCTCTAATGCAAGTATCTTTTAAAACATGTTTACCCTGATCACCAGTAAGCTTGGCCCAGTCAGTATGGAATTTGGAGGTGATGGAGACGGGAGATGGAAGGGGCAGGAGATTTCCCATACATTCGTATACACCTACCTACTTATCTGAAAGGACTGTGGTTGTAATAAGATCCAATGGTAAGGTGAAATGCCTTTGTAAACTGTAAAGTACCATAGAACTATCATGGGTTATTATTGTCATCGCTGTGAGGGGCAAGAGAGATTTTGCTAATGAACCACCATGACAGAAACATGCCTTGACATATCACTGAGTCTCCCACTTTGAGAAATGGTAATCCAGTCTTAGTGGTGAACCTCTAGAAAAGGTTGGGTTTTCAATTCTATTGAGCAAACTAAAAGTAAGAGGTGATTACTTGAAAGCCCAGCTCCACACAATGACATTGACAGTGATATTAACTTTGACATGTAAAATTAGAGTTCTGGGACCAGGGACCTGCCCCTGAAGGGGCCCTTAAAGGAGGCTGATGCCATATACCGATAGAGAACCACGGTCTGCAGAGAAATGGAAGTGATTGGTTCCTTGGATACTTTACTCTGCGGAGCAATTCTAATTTACTATTCAAATGTAAGGGTATTGAAATTTAACATTTGAATATGACATTCCCTATTATTCCCTTGGCTTTCTCTTTTCTTTGTTATCAAAAAGACTTCAGGAATTAGAGCCAATCCAAATGTTGAACCACATAGAAGTGGGTAAATGTGCTAATGTCACATCCATACATTGGAATACCATGCAACCAGATAGGAGGTGATTGTGTTATAATAGCGTAAGTGAGAAACACAACTTACAACACAGGGGGTAGGCTTTCATTTAATTTTAGTAAGACAAACAAAACCCATAGCTAGATGGGAAAAAAAGCTAAAAGTATATACATACACACAAATGTTAACAGTAGTTACTTACGGATATGAAATATTTATTTTCTTTTCATTTTTCTGCATATTCCATATTTTCTATAAAGAATATATAGAATCACTTTATTATCAAAAAGAAATAACCATTACCTTACAAATAATACAGTTTTAAAAAGACATAAATCTGGTTGTACTCATGAAACCGTAACTTCAATTCTAAAGTGAATCTTGGCAAATGTGGCACCTCAAACCATCACACTTCTCAGATCAATTTATACTAACCTGAAAGACACATCGTCCACACACAAGTAGCCCTACAACTTGGGGCCTGATGGCTGGGTCTGAAGAGTGGCAATGAGGAGTGAGGTAACTTCTGGAGAGGCTGGGAGAAGCCTGACCTGAAAGCCTCTAGCATGACCCCAGGGAGAGCCAGTGGGGTTCTCAAGTAAGATTCTCCCTTGTGCTCTGAAAGAGCTCAGAGTATGCCAATCTACAGTACGCCACTCTGACACAAGGGTTATTTTGAGCTGAAGGCAACTGAGAAAAAGCAGATACAGGATGGGCTGTCAGTCCCTGCCCTCTTTGCTCCATCTGCCTGAAATCAGAACATAAATTCCCCTTGCGAAAGTGTCCCCTGAAACTTCCCACACTAGGAAGGGGATAAAAACCTTATCACTGGAGACAGAATGACATTGAGAAAGAATCTGCCCAAACCTTTCCAACTAGCCCTTATCTTCCACGAGTTGCCCCATATATCCGCCTTCCCACAATTTGCCAGCCCCAGAAGCTCAAAGCCCTTTTCTGTTGTCTTGTCATTTATCTACAAATAGATTGTTCTTTGCTAAGATGCCATATAAGCCCCAGTTCTAGCTGCCCCTTTGAGATGCTCATCATTGAGCTCTCCCACCTGAATGTATGATGCACGTGTTGATAAACTTCTATTTGTTTTTATCTCCCGGTAATCTGTCTTTTGTCAGTCTGATTTGCAAGGTCCCATCAGAGAACCTAAGACAGTTAGAGGGGAATAGTTTTTCCTCGAATACAGTGCCAAGATTCAGACATCCTTTGTGGAAACAATGCTTTCTTTCACATAACAGCAAGTCCAGAAATAGGGAGATCCACGTGACTGGTTGATTTGGTCAAGAACCCAGTCATTCCACCTCTGAGCTCAGCCATCCTGTGCTGGAGGCAAGCTGACTGCCACAGCTCCAGCCACCATACCCAGACATGACTCAGTCAGGAGAACAGGTACTGTCTGACCCTGCGGCTCGCTAAGAGTGAGGAAGACTCTCAGAGCCCCTCCACCAGGCTTCCTCCCTTGCCTATTGGCCAGATTGGGTCACTGGAAAGGAGACTGGGATCACCCTCAGACCAATCAGACCCCCTTGGGGACAAGCAGCTTGCCCTAAGGCATCACGTGGCTACACGGGAGATTGCAGGATGCCTCACAAAACCAGTGTTCATTAGGAAGGACGAAAGGGTAACTGATTCTAGGTGGACCACGAAAGTGTCTCCCACGCCCCACTCAGTCTGAACTATCTGGATTCTCATGGTGGGTGGGAAACTGTAAGTTTGAGGCTGAGGAGCTGGGGACTCAAGCTCCAAAGATGGATGGGAACCTGGCACTACTTATTTTACATGAAAAACTTACACATGTAATGTATTTCTATTGTTATGATTCACACAACACAGAAGAATGCAGAATAAGGCACAAAAATACCTGTGCAGGAGGTATTTCACTTGCCCCTCCAGTCCCACTCTCTATCCTTTTTCACCTGATCTCTGCTCTGTATGGGCTATATCCATAAACGGTAGTTTTTAAAGTATTTTAAGCGTACTTGAAAACTATTTTCAAAAGTCATTTAAGCATTTTCCTTACAATCTTGTCCAACTTAATTAGCCTAGTAAATGGTAGATAGTGCAAATCAATCAAAAATAAACTTCAGGCTATCCCTTGTCAAATTATCTAAAATTATGAATTAATTAAATATCACATTGCTAATTTTTTCAGGTAGTAGAATAAGCTACCATAATTAGAAATCCCAGAGATTTTCTAAACATATGAAAACTCTTGCAAACATTTAGAACAAACATATGGACACCAAGGGGGGAAGCGGTGGGGGTGGTGGGGTGGTGGGGTGATGAATTGGGAGATTGGGATTGACATGTATACACGAATATGTATAAAATGGATAACTAATAAGAACCTGCTGTATAAACAAAGAAATAAAATAAAATTCAAAAATTCAAAACAAAGAATATATTGTGTAGAACAGGGAATTATAGCCATTTTCTTATAATAACTTCTAATGGAGTATAATCTGTAAAAATGCTGAATCACTACGCTGTACACCTAAAACTATTATAGTATTGTAAATCAACTATATTTCAATTTAAAAAAAAAGATTAAAAAGTGGGTTGCTAGTGAAATAATAAATAAATTAAAAAAAATAAAAGCCTTACTGCTAGAAAACCCCAAACATTTCAATAGTAACAGACAGCATTGACAAATGACTTACTCCTGATATCACTATTCCACCAAAGTCATTACTCAAAATAAAATGACAAGTAACCCTTTAGCAGCAGTTAGTGTCCTAGGATGACAAGGAAGAGCCTAATGAATTACCTATAGTGGCAGATGGCTCATTGGCCTCCTGCTACCCATAGCTGGGACTTGATTCTTCCTACAGTCTCTGTTTCCTCCTCCGACCACACAATGCACTCAGACTCAAGCCAACCCTATTCTTGCTCAGTTTTAAGGGACATTTAAGAAGACCCTGACCAAAGAATAGAGGCTCATGCTTAAGTCAGCTTTAAGGTTATTTTTGCTGTGACTTGTTCCTTATGATGAATTTAAGGTCCAGTTTCAACTACCAAAACTCCTGACAAAGTACCTTGGACCCTGAGGATGAGGATCTGGCCTAACTCCACAGGCTCTTAGGTCCAGAGCCTTGACCCTGAACCCTGGTGCTCGTGTCTGAGCCCCATGGCCTTTGTTACAGCCCCTTGGTGCCAACTGCCCGACTGCTCTTTACCTACCACCAGACTGCCTTCTTGTGCTCGCTCACATCCCAGGACATCCTCCCGATGCAGGTTGACCTGTGTCCTAAACATTCATCTTCTGTCTTCTTCTGGGACCTCCCCAGATCCTGCACTCCATCTACTCGAACAGGAGCATCTAGATTCCAGAATCAAGCCTTCCCTCAGTTGCTCTGTGGGCTACCACCTCAGCCTCAGGACCAGTAGATCCTGAAGACCTTCACTGATAATGTCAATCCTTTCTTAACAATTAGGCAGAATTGTTTCTACACCTGGAACCTACATCACTTTCTGTGAGCCTCTATTATAAGATTTTTTTTTTTTTTTTTTTGCGGTACGCGGGCCTCTCACTGCCGTGGCCTCTCCCGCTGCGGAGCACAGGCTCTGGACGCGCAGGCTCAGCAGCCATGGCTCACGGGCCCAGCCGCTCCGCGGCATGTGGGATCTTCCCGGACCGGGGCACGAACCCGTGTCCCCTGCATCGGCAGGCGGACGCTCAACCACTGCGCCACCAGGGAAGCCCTATTATAAAATTTTAACAAATGTCATTATAATCATTTACCCAGCTGAACCTTAAATGTAGGCATTGCATTCTATTCTACCTTACATTCCAAGTGCCTGGGCATACTTCTGAACCTTCATAGATACTCAATAAATGCGTGTAATAGTAAAGGTGAGGTATAATAATGCCTCAACATTTTTCTCTATTTAATAGTATATTACCATCTCCAGTTACCCAGAAGAACTATAGATCACTTCTGTGATTGGTAATCTCACATGATAAAATTTTCTCCCTCTCCTAAGCACCATGGTATCCAGGGAAAAGAAACAAGACCACTATTTCACTCCATCTAAATCTGTCTTGAATACCTGTAATGATGCCAACATTCTTCAGACCACAGTAGTAGGGAATTCAAGGCCAATGCTGCATTCTTCCAACCTACTTCAGTGCATGTGTGTTTGATATTTTTCTCTTGAGCATTCAGCCATTTTAACAATTAATTCTGGCATATGGGATATCACGGTGATGACATTAAAGCATTTATGCTAAAATGTCAACAACCTTTATAAATGATAGAAATGTGTGGTATAAAGGTGAAGATCACAGGAACGTATGATATAAAGGTTAGGACCACGGAAATGAGCCACACCTGTGATTAAGTCCTGAGTCTGACTATGTAACATTAAGCTAATATGGGTTAACCTCCGTAAGACTCAGGCATGTCTTCTTCAGATGGGGACAGGATTAAAGGAAGTAATGTATTTAAAGTGCCAAGCATAGTGCTAGACCAAGCACATAGAAAATGCTTTTTAAAAAAATTAAAGCTATTGCTTACTGTTAGTGGCTATTATAAGCTTTTAGAAGCAGTGAAGTTTCTTTTCTTCTTGTCTTGGCATTTAAAATTCACAACTGTTATTGAGCACCTTACCAAATGTGAAACACTAAGCAGAACACCTTGGAGAATACGAAGCTGTGAAATGCACGGTGTCTGCCTGCTTGAGTTGATAATCCAAGGGGGGGGGTAGTACATGGTTGAAGAACTACACATGAGGATGGTAAATAGGAGGTGCCCCCGAAAGCCACCAACCAGCTGCTCGGGGAGTTTAGCAGATGGAGGGAGAGGACACACATGTCTCAGAGAGAAAGGGCACTGTGTGCTCCGTGCAACGATATGCACATAAAAGGAGTCCCATAAGTGGCTGCTCTTTGCCCAACACCAGGAATGTTCTCGACTGGGGAAAAGTAGCTGCTCTGAAAAAAAGTGCCAATCTGAGTAACTTGAAGGATTTTTTTTCTGCTTCTGCTACTTATGATTCTACCACAGAGATGTTTAATTGTACGGTATACTTCCAGAACGTGTGATGGCATCCTTGCGTGTCTGCCTAATAGGTACTCATTAATTCAGCCAAGCTAAACGAACTGTAAATGCAACTGACAAGTGCTATTATCCCACTTGCTGTATTTTTTTATATTTTTCTTTTTATATCCAGCAGAAGAGAGTTTGAGGATCTCAAAACTCCTGACACTGTTCAGGGAGCCAAAGGGCCACAGATAATTAATGTGGACAGATGCTGAATCCATTTCTCTTTCACTTTTAATGTGCAGTAAAAGCCACTGGAATGTCAGTCCAAAGGCTTGGATTCAACAGTCCTGATGTCCCTTAAAAGGCCTGGGATTTAATTATCCCATTCCTATATCCTCCCCTTCCTGACCTGCAGCTGGCAGTGAGAAAGCACCAGTATTGTAGAGGAGAGCTAGCTTTCTGTGCTCCTTGCCCTAGAGAGGAGTGAAGCTGCTGTACCCACATGGCTGAGTAGGGAGAGAGATGCCTTCTAGAAGTTTCTGCCCTTGGGGGTGACAATGACTATTTTAGTTGATACCAAGATCATGAACTCTGTGCTGGGTTTATATAGAATCAGAGTTTGTAAGTGACCATGTGACAAGTTTGGAGGACTCAGAGCCAGTCCCCCACCCATCTTAAAACACCAGGGCCCCCAATTACACCATTCGACATTTATTCCAGGTTCTGCATATCTTCACTTTGTAGTCCTCCCTTTAAACACCAGTGCCTCTGGGAAAATCAAAACATTGCTGCAGTATTGCTATGCTTTATCACGTACTCGTTTGTCAGTATCCCTCTAATCATTGCCATCATGTCGTCATGATCACAGCCATCATTTATTGAGTGGCTACTTTATCCCAGGCATGCCGTATCTGGGCTAGAAATGGTGAGTACACAGAGACTTTACCACAATTTTAAAATTATTTATAGCAGTTATGGATGGAGCAGACAATTCTAAATTATTTATTCAAATTCTCCAAGCCAAGCAAGTTGTTTTTCACTGGTCAATTTCTAAATATCCAATTCCGTAGACTAGCACAACATAATCTGTAATGAGGCTTGAAATGAACTTTGCGTTTTGTTTATCTGTAAATATGCCCATTATTCTGGGAATTCAGGAAGACTTCTGCCGTGGTTTGAATGTTTGTGACCCCCCCACAAAAAAAAAAATTCATGTGTTGAAATTCTAATGCCCGGGGTGATGGTCTTAGGAGTTCGGGCCTTTGGGAGATGATTAGGTCATTAGGGGTTGAGCCCTCAGGAACAGGATTAGTGCCCTTATAAAAGAGACCCCACAGAGCTCCCTAGGCCCTTCCACCATGTGAGGACACAGTGAGAGGTTGGCAGTCTGCAACCAGAGAGAGGGTTGTCACCCTGCCATGCTGGCGCCCCGATCTCGGTCTTCCAGCTTGCAGAACAGTGAGAAATAAATGTTTGTAAATGTTTGCCGTTTATAATCCACCCAGTCTGTGGTATTTTGTTACCGCAGCCCAAAAGGACTAAGACAACTTGTAAGCAAGCAAGAACATCGCGCTCTATGAATGTTTCTCTCCAGAGGAGCTGGGGAAACTGTTCGGATTCCAAGCAACCTTCTTGACGCCGACTGGCTCAGCACTCCACCTCGGCAGGGAAGAGTACGCTGCCTTCCAGACTGCTGCAACCTCCACTCAGACTTGGTTGTCCGTGTGGCATACTTCTGGACGCCTGCCTGGGGCAGGGCCAGACTGGGAAAAGAAATGAAGGAGGATCATCCCACTCTCCCAGGGAAAGCAGGTATTGTGAATGGATGACTATTCTATCATCTATCTGTCTATCTATCTTTACCAAGAGATACAGGCTGCGGTGCAATTTTCCCCTCTTGTCACAAATCCTTGTGCAGAGATCTTAATCGGAATGGTATTTTATACAGTCACAGTTGGACAGTCCAGGTTCATTTCAGGGCATCCGCTGGTGCCACTGGCTCTCTAGGCACTTAGGTCCCCATCTAAGCTGCTTCCCATGCGCACCAGAGTCTGCCTTTTCTGTGATTATACGATGATGCCTGAGTTACTCTGTGCTTAATAATGATTTACTTCTTGAAACCACCTGTGGCCACCAGCAAGGATTTGAAATTCAAATACACTCAGGAGAAATGTATACACTTAACCATCATAGAGCCTTCTCTTATTTAAAATTGCACTCCCTTCCAGTCCCCAGCACGCCTAGCTCCCCTCCCTGGTTTTCTTTCTTTTTTTCCCCAAAGCATGTATCACCAACTGAGATACTATATATTTCATTTGTTTATTGGTTTGTTTTCTGTGCCCTCACCCCACTAGAAATAAGCTCTGAGAGTAAGAAAATTGTCTTGTGTTGACTCTTGTGTTGTCAGTTTACCATAATATCTGGCACATGATAGGCACTTCAAAAATAATTACTGAGGAAATAAGTAAACATTTTTCATAACCATTTGTTCTCTGAATACAAAAGTAGTATGAGATGGATGGGAATTTTTTAAAGTACAGAAAAACACGAAGAAAAAAATAAAGCCACCACTCATAACACCACCAAATGTTAACATTGTGGTATAAATATGTCCAGTGTTTTTTTTTTCCCCTCAATTTCTTGTGGACAAGATTAGAACTGCATTGCACATATCGGCTTGTACCCTGTTTGTCATGCGTGAGAACTTTCTCATATGACATTTTCTTCTACTGCACAGTATTTTTTTTATTGAAGTACAGTTTATTTATGATGTGTTAGTTTCAGGTGTACGGCAGAGTGATTCAGTTATACATATATTTTTTCAGATTATTTTCCATTATAGGTTGTTATAAGAAATTGAATATTGTTCCCTGTGTTATGCAGTAAACCCTTGTTGGTTATCTATTTTATTTATAGTGGTGTATATTTGCTAATCCCATACTCCTAATTTATCTCATCCCTCCTCCCTTTCCCCTTTGGTAACCACAGATTTGTCTTCCATGTCTGTGAGTCTGTTTTTGTTTTGCATATAGATTCACTTGCATTATTTTTTAGATTCCACATATAATTGATATCACATGGTATTTGTCTTTCTCTGTCTGACTTACTTCACTAAGTATATTCTGTAGATCCATCCATGTTGCTGCTGTATGTGTGTGTGTATATATATATATATATATATATCACATCTTCTGTATCTACTCATCTGTTGGGGGACACTTAGCTTGCTTCTATGTCTTGGCTATTGTAAATAGTGCCACTACATGGTATTAATGGCTGCATGATATTCTATGGCATAGCCATACCATAATTTATTTAATTAATCACTTGTTGATTATTGTTTTATTATAGGAGACTTCTTTGAAAATCCCCTTTGCTGCCATGTATCTAATTCTACTTCTCTATAAGAGGCATGTGGGATGAATAAACTGAGATGATTTCTAATATTCTTACATAAGACTTGCCATAGACCATGTACTCTTCCTGGAGAGAGCTTACATATACACCATGAAGTAAGAGAATGTCTGCAAATCCCATGCTTAAAAGTTCCTCTTTGTTGAAGAAACTTTGCTTGTTCACTTGATTGCTTACTTTTAATTTTTGTAATAAAAGAGGGAGAAATCTTCCCTTGGATGTCCCAGATGAGATAAGAGACTCCCTCAATCTCTGTTTAGGGAAAAGCAATAGCCTCAGTAAAGGGATCAGATCATCTTCCTTCTGCCCCTTGCAGTGGGTGCTAAAGACTTGCAGAGAACCCACTGAGCCTCAGTCAACCTTGCCAAGGTCACGTCCATCACTAGGTGAGGCTATCTAGGGCTCAGGACCGCAAAGGTAAGACAGAGTCACACCTTGGGCCAAGGCCAAGGGCAATGGGGATGAACTCTACATTACTGGATATTGCTGGACATCCCATCTTATAGGGATGTAAAAGCTTCTAAGGGGGTCTACTCTTCTGGTGTCCTGCAATTTTCATTTGTTTCTATACAGAAAATGTGATCTTACCCAGAGAAGAAATTATCCCTAATTGTAGCAGCCCTCTAATGGGGTGGTTTCTAATTTTTCACGTTTATAAATAGTGCTGCTTGATTTTCTTTGTAATAGATTTTTGTGCACATCTATGATTGTTTTCTTAGGGTAGATTTCTGGAAGATGAATTAATAGGTAAAATGATATTGAGGGTTTTTTTTAACATCTTTATTTGATTAAAATTGCTTTACAATGGTGTGTTAGTTTCTGCTGTATCACCAAGTGAATCAGCCATACATACACATATATCCCCATATCCCCTCTCTCTTGCATCTCCCTCCCATCCTCCCATCCCACCCCTTAGGTGGTCACAAAGCACTGAGCTGATCTCCCTGTGCTATGCGGCTGCTTCGCACTAGCTAGCTATTTTACATTTGGTAGTGTATATATGTCAGTGCTACTCTGTCACTTCGTTCCAGCTTAGCCTTCCCCCTCCCCGTGTCCTCACGTCCATTCTCTACGTCTGTGTCTTTATTCCTTTCCTGCCCCTAGGTTCTTCAGAACCTTTTTGTTTTTTTAGATTCCATATATATGTGTTAGCATACAGTATCTGTTTTTCTCTTTCTGACTTACTTCACTCTGTATGACAGACTCTAGGTCCATCCTCCTCACTACAAATAACTCAATTTCATTTCTTTTTATGGCTGAGTAATATTCCATTGTATATATGTGCTACATCTTCTTTATCCATTCCTTTGTTGATGGACATTTAGGTTGCTTCCATGTCCTGGCTATTGTAAATAGTGCTGCAGTGAACATTGGGGTGGATGTACCTTTTCGAATTATGGTGTTCTCCGGAATGAAAGAAATATTTTAAAATTAGCTAAAAGCAAGGATTTAAGTCATGGAACTTTCAATGCTTTATAGATCACAAGGTTTAGTGTAACCTAATATAAAGTGCAATTTCACGTCTTTCAAATCCAATTTTCTTTTGGAGGCAGGTGTAAAAGCCCAAACTTACTTATTATTATGCTATTCCACCTTGATACAAAAAGTATTTAAGGCAGATTCAATAGACTGAGTACTGCGTAAACTAGAAATACATCATGAATAAAAATAAGGGCATGATTTGGAGTCACTATTTAGATTAATACAAAAATGGCACACCATCTGTCTGATAAACTTGCTGTAGGTAGACTCTTGGCTTTCTAGCACAGGACAAAAAAGGAAGATGGATGATAGATATATTGATTCAATGTGCATAAAAATAAGACAAATCAATTGCTTAGATGGCAATTAGGGAAAAAAATTTGTCCACTGGTCCCTTAAATGAAGAAAAAGGTGTTCCAAACACCATCAACATTTACCATTAAGGCCTAGAACACAACATATGCTCAATAAATGGGCATTATTAACATGACTTTTTTTTTTTAAGTGTTGCTTGTGGCTTCTGGTCTACAATGACATCTCTCCACCAGTGACAAAAATACCTATGAAGCAGGAGAAGACAAAAATTTCATATCAATGCTTAAAACTGAAATTGACATCTAATTTATTGCAAGTAACAAGAAAATATATCAATTAAATATAAGCCTTCTGGAGATAAATTGAGCAAAATAATCAGTGCCCAAAGCATGCCATTTTGCCAGAAACAAAGCAAAGATCCATTGTCTGCTCCCAACTAACTGCCCCTGTCTCAGAGTTAGACTCTGTTCCAACTAACAGCCTAGCTGTCCACTGTTTTTGTAGAGGTCAGAATACTGTGGTCCAAATAAAAATATTACTACCTCAATTCACAGAAAACAACAGGTGAGAAAGCAGGAGTTGGACTGGTACAATGCATGGTGCCCTACTCAGTGTAGTTCAAACAAGTCAAAAGTAGAATCAGAAACAAAGTGCAGAGGACAGAGAGATGACCAGCAGCCAGGGACACAGGCTTGGGGAACTCCAATTAGTCAGGTTTCAGAGAAACAGTCAACGGGTGTAGAAGACAATCCTGTCTCAGTCTGCCAATGCCACATGAGTATACCTGTCAGAGCCTGAAGATGAAGCTAGAACTGGGAATGGCAAGATAACCATAGACAATGGTCATCAGCTATAGATTGAAGAACATTCACAAGGAGAGGGAGCAGAGCCCAAGGAAGGAGGGTTTCTTGTCAATGTCTGCATCTGGGTGGAGCTATCTGATTGGGGTTAAGGAAGGAAAAATAGAAAAAATTACAGAACCAGGGAAATAAATTTTAATAAAACAAAAAAGGAAAAATACACTTCTAAAACAAACAGACTCCTAAAACCAGAAAAATGAGAAAACTGTCATTCTCAATTGTATACTAGATGACACAGTCTTTATGATGCAAGAACAGAAAAGCCTAAAAAAGGCCAATTATATCAATTAGAACAAAGATTAGTTCATTTAAAATGTCCCGTTCAAACATAACTAAACCCATCTGCTTAGGTTAAGGGGGAAAAAGTAATCAATTCTATCTACTTATAAAAGAAAACAATACTGAAAGGTCAGAAATTATGTATTTCAAGACCTTCAAGATGGCAGAAGAGTAAGATGTGGAGATCACCTTCCTCCCCACAAATACATCAAAAATACATCTACATGTAGAACAACTCTTACAGAACACCTACTGAATGCTGGCAGAAGACCTCAGACCTCCCAAAAGGCAAGAAGCTCCCCACGTACCTGGCCATGTGGCTGACAGGGTCTTGGTGCTCTGGCCGGGTGTCAGGTCTGGGCCTCTGAGGTGGGAGAGCCGAGTTCAGGACATTGGACCACAAGAGACCTCCTGGCCCCACGTAACACCAATCGGTGAGAGCTCTCCCAGAGATCTCCGTCTCAATGCTAAGACCCAGCTCCACTCAATGACCAGAAAGCTCCAGTGCTAGACACCCCATGCCAAACAACTAGCAAGATAGGAACACAAACACACCCATTAGCAGAGAGGCTGCCCAAAATCAAAATAATGTCACAGACACCTCAAAACACACCACCGGACACGGTCCTGCCCACCAGTAAGACAAGATCCAGCCTCATCCACCAGAACACAGGCACCAGTCCCCTCCACCAAGAAGTCTATACAACCCACTGAAACGACCTTACCCATTGGGGGCAGACACCAAAAACAATGGGAATTACTAACTTGCAGCCTGTGAAAAGCAGACCCCAAACACAGTAAGTTAACCAAAATGAGAAAGAGAAATGCGCAGCAGATGAAGGAGCAAAGTAAAAACCCACCAGACCTAACAAATGAAGAGGAAATAGGCAGTCTACCTGAAAAAGAATTCAGAGTAATGATAGCAAAGATATCCAAAATCTTGGAAACAGAATGGAGAAAATACAAGAAACGTTTAACAAGGACCTAGAAGAACTAAAGAGCAAATAAACAATGATAAGAAACACAATAAATGAAATTAAAAATTCTCTAGAAGAAATCAATAGCAGAATAACTGAGGCAGAAGAACGGATAAGTGGCCTGGAAGATAAAATAGTGGAAATAACTATCACAGAGCAGAATAAAGAAAAAAGAATGAAAAGAATTGAGAACAGTCTCAGAGAACTCTGGGACAATATTAAACACACCAACATTCGAATTATAGGGGTCCCAGAAGAAGAAGAGAAAAAGAAAGGGACTGCAAAAATATTCAAAGAGATTATAGTTGAAAACTTCCCTAATATGGGAAAGGAAAAAGTCAATCAAGTCCAGGAAGCACAGAGAGTTCCATACAGGATAAATCTAAGGATAAACATGCCAAGACACATAATAATCAAGCTATCAAAAATTAAATACAGGGCTTCCCCGGTGGTGCAGTGGTTGAGAGTCTGCCTGCCGATGCAGGGGACACGGGTTCGTGCCCCGGTCTGGGAAGATCCCACATGCCGCAGAGCGGCTGGGCCCGTGAGCCATGGCCGCTGAGCCTGCACGTCCGGAGCCTGTGCTCTGCAACAGGAGAGGCCACAACAGTGAGAGGCCTGCATACCGCAAAAAAAAAAAAAAAAAAAAAGAAAAAGAAAAAATTAAATACAAAGAAAAAATATTAAAAGCAGCAAGGGAAAAACAAATAACATACAAGGGAATCCCCATAAGGTTAACAGCTGATCTTTCAGCAGAAACTGCAAGCCAAAAGGGAGTGGCAGGACATATTTAAAGTGATGAAAGGGAAAAACCTACAACCAAGTTTACTCTACCCAGCAAGTATCTCATTCAGATTCGACAGAAAAATTGAAAACTTTACGAACAAGCAAAAGCTACCAGAATTCAGCACTACCAAACCAACTTTACAACAAATGCTAAAGGAACTTCTCTAGGCAGGAAACACAAGAGAAGGAAAAGACCTACAATAACAAACCCAAAACAATTAAGAAAATGGTAATAGGAACATACATATTGATAATTACCTTAAATGCAAATGGATTACATGCTCCAACCAAAAGACATAGACTGGCTGAATGGATACAAAAATAAGACCCGTATATATGCTGTCTACAAGTGACCACTTCAGATTTAGGGACACATACAGACTGAAAGTGAGGGGATAGAAAAAGATATTCCATGCAAATGGAAATCAAAAGAAAGCTGGAGTAGCAATTCTCATATCAGACAAAATAGACTTTAAAATAAAGACTATTATAAGAGACAAAGAAGGACACTACATAATGATCAAGAGAGCAACCCAACAAGAAGATACAACAATTGTAAATATTTATGCACCCAACATAGGAGCAGCTCAGTACATAAGGCAAATGCTAACAACCATAAAATGGGAAATTGACAGTAACACAATAATAGTAGCGGACTTTAACACCCCACTTTCACCAATGGAAAGATCATCCAAAATGAAAATAAATAAGGAAATACAAGCTTTAAATGACACATTAAACTAGATGGACGTAATTGATATTTATAGGATATTCCACCCAAAAACAACAGAATACACTTTCTTCTCAAGTGTTCATGGAACATTCTCCAGGATAGATCATATCTTGGGTCACAAATCAAACCTTGCTAAATTTAAGAAAACTGAAATCATATCAAGTATCTTTTCCCACCAAAAGGCTATGAGACTAGATATCAATTACAGGAAAAAATCTGTAAAAAGCACAAACACATGGAGGCCTAACAATACACTAATGAATAACCAAGAGATCACTGAAGAAATCAAAGAAGAAATCAAAAAATACCTAGAGACAAATGACAACGAAAACATGACAACCCAAAATCTATGGGATGCAGCAAAAGCAGTTCTAAGACAGAACATTATAGCAATACAGTCCTACCTCAGGAAACAAGAAAAATCTCAAAAACACAACCTAAACTTACACCTAAAGCAATCAGAGAAAGAAGAACAAAAAAAAACCAAAGTTAGCAGAAGGAAAGACATCATAAAGCTCAGATCAGAAAAAAATGAAAAAGAATTGAAGGAAATGATAGCAAAGATCAATAAAACTAAAAGCTGGTTTTTTGAGAAGATAAACAAAGTTGATAAACCATTAGCCAGACTCATGAAGAAAAAAAGGGAGAACACTCAAATGAACAGAATTAGAAATGAAAAAGGAGAAGTAACAACTGACACTGCAGAAATACAAAGGATCAGGAGAGATTACTGCAAGCACCTGTGCCAATAATATGAACAACCTGGAAGAAATGGACAAATTCTCAGAAAAGCACAACCTTCTGAGACTGAACCAGGAAGAAATAGAAAATATAAACAGACCAATCACAAGCACTGAAATTGAGACTGTGATTAAAATTCTTCCTACAAACAAAAGCCCAGGACCAGATGGCTTCACAGACGAAGTCTATCAAACATTTAGGGAAGAGTTAACACCCATCCTTCTCAAACTCTTCCAAAATATAGCAGAGGGAGGAACACTCCCAAACTCATTCTACGAGGCCACCATCTCCCTGATACCAAAACCAGACACAGATGTCACCAAGAAAGAAAAATACAGGCCAATATCACTCATGAACATAGATGCAAAACTCCTCAACAAATTACTACCAAACAGAATCCACAGCACATTAAAAGGATCATGCACCATGATCAAGAGGAGTTTATCCCAGGAATGCAAGGATTCTTTAATATAGGCAAATCAATCAATATGATACACCATATTAACAAACTGAAAGAGAAAAACCATAGGATCATCTCATTAGATGCACTAAAAGCTTTTGGCAAAATTCAACACCCATTTATGATAAAAACCCTCTAGAAAGTAGGCATAGAGGGAACTTATCTCAACATAATAAAGGCCATATATGACAAACCCACAGCCAACATCATTCTCAATGGTGACAAACTGAAACCATTTCCTCTAAGATCAGGAACAAGACATGGTTGTCCATTCTGACCACTATTATTCAAAATATTTTTGGAAATTTTAGCCACAGAAATCAGAGAAGAAAAAAAATAAAAGGAATCCAAATCAGAAAAGAAGAAGTAAAGCTGTCACTGTTTGCAGAGGACATGACACTATACATAGAGAATCCTAAAGATGCTACGAGAAAGCTACTACAGCTAATCAATAAATTTGGTAAAGTAGCAGGATACAAAATTAATGCACAGAAATCTCTTGCATTCCTATACACTAATGATGAAAAATCTGAAAGCGAAATTAAGGAAACACTCCCATTTGCCATTGCAACAAAAAGAATAAAATACCTAGGAATAAACATACCTAGGGAGACAAAAGACCTGTATGCAGAAAACTATAAGACACTGATGAAAGAAATTAAAGATGATACAAACAGATGGAGAGATATACCATGTTTTTGGATTGGAAGAATCAACATTGAGAAAATGACTATACTACGCAAAGCAATCTACAGATTCCATGCAATCCCTATCAAACTACCAAAGGTATTTTTCACAGAACTAGAACAAAAAATTTCACAATTTGTATGGAAACACAAAAGACCCCGAATAGCCAAAGCTATCTTGAGAAAGAAAAATGGAGCTGGAGGGATCAGGCTCTCTGGCTTCAGACTATTCTACAAAGCTACAGTAATGAAGACAGTATGGTACTGGCACAAAAACAGAAATATAGATCAATGGAACAGGATAGAAAACCCAGAGAAAAAACCATGCACATATAGTCACCTTATGTTTGATAAAGGAAGCCAGAATACACAATGGAGAAAAGACAGCCTCTTCAATAGTGGTGCTGGGAAAACTGGACAGCTACATGTAAAAAAGAATGAAATTAGAACACTCCCTAACACCACACACAAAAATAAACTCAAAATGGATTAAAGACGTAAATGTAAGGCCAGACACTATCAAACTCTTAGAGGAAAACACAGGCAGAACACTCTATGACATAAATCACAGCAAGATCCTTTTTGACCCACCTCCTAGAGAAATGGAAATAAAAACAAATATCAACAACTGAGACCTAATGAAACTTCAAAGCTTTTGCACAGCAAAGGACACCATAAAAAGCCAAAAAGACGACCCTCAGAATGGGAGAAAATATTTGCAAATGAAGCAACTGACAAAGAATTAATCTCCAAAATATACAAGCAACTCATGCAGCTCAATATCCAAAAAACAAACAATGCAATCCAAAAATGGGCAGAAGACCTAAATAGACATTTCTCCATAGAAGTTATACAGATTGCCAACAAACACATGAAAGGATGCTCAACATCACTGATCATTAGAGAAATGCAAGTCAAAACTACAATCTGGTATTACTTCACACCAGTCAGAATAGCCATTATCAAAAAATCTACAAACAAATAATGCTGGAGAGGGTGTGGAGAAAAAGGAACTCGCTTGCACTGTTGGTGGGCATGTAAATTGATACAGCCATTATGGAAAACACTATGGAGGTTCCTTAAACAACTAAAAATAGGGCTTCCATAGTGGCGCAGTGGTTGAGAGCCCGCCTGCCGATGCAGGGGACACAGGTTCATGCCCCGGTCCAGGAGGATCCCACATGCCGCGGAGTGGCTGGGCCCACGAGCCATGGCCACTAAGCCTGCGTGTCTGGAGTCTGTGCTCCGCAACGGGAGAGGCCACAACAGTGAGAGGCCTGCGTACCGCAAACAAACAAACAAACAAAAAGACTAAAAATAAAACTACCATATGACCCATCGATCCCACTACTGGGCATATACCCTGAGAAAACCATAATTCAAAAACAGTCATGTACCACAATGTTCATTGCAGCTCTGTTTACAATAGCCAGGACAGGAAGCAACCTAAGTATACATCAACAAATGAATGGATAAAGAAGATGTGGCACATATATACAATGGAATATTACTCAGCCATAAAAAGAAAAAAATTGAGTTATTTGTAGTGAGGTGAGTGGACCTAGGGTCTGTCATACAGAGTGAAGTAAGTCAGAAAAAGGAAAACAAATACCATATGTTAACACATACATATGGAATCTTAAAAAAAAAGGTTCTGAAGAACTCAGGGGCAGGACAGGAATAAAGATGCAGACGTAGAGAATGGACTTGAGGACATGGGGAGGGGGAAGGGTAAGCTGGGACGAAGTAAGAGAGTGGCATGGACATATGTACACTACCAAATGTAAAATAGATAGCTAGTGCGAAGCAGCCGCATAGCACAGGGAGATCAGCTCAGTGCTTTGTGACCGCCTAGAGGGGTGGGATAGGGAAGGTGGGAGGGAGATGCAAGAGGGAGGAGATATGGGGATATATGTATAGCTGATTCACTTTGTTATAAAGCAGAAACTAATGTACTATTGTAAACAATTATACTCCAATAAAGATGTTTAAAGAAATGTTAAAAAAAAAAAAGAAAAAGAAATTATGTACTACCTAGCCTAAAACGGAAAAAACATAGGTTGAGCATATATATTGGGTCAAACAAATGACAAAGAAAGGATGAAAAATAATACCCACAATTCAAGACAAAAACATTGAAAAAGTGAAAAATAATCATTTATGTGGATGAAAAGTAAAATTCATAGCAAAGATATTATATATATATTAGTCTATAAATCCTAGATAGCATAACATCATTATAAATTCTAATATTCCTTTAGATATTCAGAGAAAAATGAGAGAAAAACAATTTGTTAAGTGTTAAACTAAAAGCAAATCTTGTACGCCTTAAATTTCTTTTCAAATATCATGCAAATTTTATGAAAATTTTCATGTATTCTACTACCAAAAGCCTCAATAGCTTCCAAAGAATAGAAGTTAAAGTAGGCCATCTGTCTACTGTGTATTAAAATAAATTAATAACAAAAGTTTAAGCAACAATGACAACAACCTTTTTTTGTAACAGCAAACACATATATATCTTCCCCCAAATGACACTGTTGAAAAACTCTCTGAAAACAAACAAAAATAACTACAGAATATTTTTTAAACTACAATAGTTGAAACCATAGTTTCAATGTTAAGTTAGAAAACAAGTTAAAAACTAAATAACTCAACATTTTAAGGAAGAAAACCAAAAAAGGTAAAAAAAAGAGAAAAAGCTAGAGTGACTAAGGTACCTTTTAAACAAACAAACAAAATAAAGAAGGCAGAATAATGTTGACAGAGCAGACTTAACCAAGAGAAAAACAGCAACAGTGGAAACAGCAAATAGATCTATGTAGGAATGATATGGAGGATGTTAACAGCAGACACAATTTAAATTAAAATGTTTAGGGCTTCCCTGGTGGTGCAGTGATTAAGAATCCACTGGCCAATGAAGGGGACACACCCAGCAATGAAGACCCAACACAGCCAAAAATAAATAAATAAAATAAATAAATTTATTTAAAAAATTAAAACATTTAATTTAAAACAATAAGAAAATGTGTTGTATTAGTCAACTATAATAAGCTTGTCTTTAAAAACTAAGTCACTAAAACTGACTCAAGAAGGAGTCCAAATCAAATAGACATACAACCACAGACGACATGGAAAAGGCATAAAAAAATTACTGGCTGTGAAACCAGATGGAGTTTTTTCAAATGTTCAAGGAATAGCTAATGCTACATAAATTGCTCCAAAGAACAAAGATATAGATAGCTACATAATTTATTTTCTAAAGCTAACATAGCTCTGATACTCAAACAAAAAGAAAATCCAATCCATTTTTGATATATTCAAAAACCTGAAATAAATTCCTAGCAAACTAAATGCAAGAGTATGGTAAAAACCAACCAAGCGAGACTTATCCCCAGAATTCACAGATCTATTAAATAGATTCAAAAAATATATATTATGGGATAGATAATGGATACATGCTGAAAGAGATTTTGCTACAACCCATTCTTACTTTTTTAAAGATTAGAGAACTAGGAGTTGAAAACTTTCTGAACATTATTAAATCATCAAAGAAGGAACCCAACATTACATTTCAGGATAAAATATTGCAGGCAGCCCCAATAAAATCAGAAGCAAAGCAAAAATCCCTGCTATAAATGTTATTGTACAAAATTATACATTGAGTTTTACCAATAAAATAAAATATGAAAATTTAAAAAACACTGGAAATATAGGAGACAAAATTACTATTGCTTATTGATGACATGATTATAGGCCAAAAGCTAAACACAATCATGTTTAAAATAAAACCTCTTGAATTAATAAGACAACTGAATAAATTAGTCAGAGTAGGGAAAAATGTATTTTTTATATCATTGGCTCTCCCATATGCCAGTAATCCCCAGTCACAAAATGTAATGGAAAACTATCCACTCATTAGTACCACACTAAGTTCATGATCTTCAACCTCAATTGTGAACTCCATACTCCTGAGGAATCCTATTCTCATGGCCCACTTCCTCTCCCACCATGGTTATCCCCCCCACCTACCCCTCCTCCAGCTGAGCAGGTAACTGCCCCTACTTCATCAGATGGAAACCCTCTCAGCTTCCTGCTACTCATCCCACACACCTACCTGCCTCTGACCCCATCCCCTTCCTTCCCATAAAATGCTAGTAGTCTTACCCTTCTCCCTATCACAAGCCAGCCTCCATCTGTCCTTAATCCTATCACTTCCCACCTTCTAGGAAACCTTACATTATAAACTATCCCTTCTTTCTATTGTACCATTAACCTTTCCTTCCTTCTGTTTCTAGTCTATTACCTTTTAAATATGATAAAATCTCTCCAATCTTTCCACACTCCCCAATCCTTCTTTTCTAGTTACATTTCCTCTCCCCCTCCACAGCCTTTTCTCCTCTTAAAGAAATCTGGAGAAGTTACTTATACCTGTCATCAGGAAGATCTCTTCAATAGGCATATTGGATCATGTAACTTCTCTCTTTAAAACTCCTTCTTGGAATGCCCTCCCACTACCCCAAACTTGCACCCAGTTAACTCTTCAGCTCTATGGCACTGCCTCAGGTAGTGTGATCCAACATCAAGAGTGAAATACATGGAGAAATAATATGTTCCAAGATTAGAATACTAAATACTAAATAGATGGAAATTTTTCTAAAATAATTTGTAAGTATATCACAAGTCAAATCAAAATCCCAGTGGAAGGTAGCATTGACACTAAAACTTAACAATGGTAGCACAAAATGATAAACTGATCTCACTTTTAATAAGGAAGTTAAAATTCTTTAATAAAGTTGTAGCAAATAAGATCCTCTCCTTTAATGAAAATAATGCATTATGGTCTAGGAGGATTTAGGAAAAGAAAGCAAAATGTTTCAACATTGGGAGCTGATTTAAATTTCTGTCACCAATTGAATAAAGGAGAACTATTTATATGTCAATCACTGTTTAAGAGGCATTTGATAAAAGTTATGATTTATTCATAATAAAATCTCAACCTAGAAACAACATCAAATGTAATACCAAAATATAAAAACCAAGACAAGAATGACCACTGCTTTGTCTAATATCAAAGAACAATGCAACAAGGCCAAAAGAAAATGAAGGACATAAATACTGGAGAAGAGGAGATAAAATTTATATTTCATGGTGATAATAGGGTTGTCTCTCTGTAAGACCAATGACAGTCAACTGAGTTAGTTCTCATAAACAGAGATCAATATCTTCATGATCTACCATTATATTCAGTTAAAAGAGTTAAAAGATTCATTTTGAGTGGAATCAAATATATAGAATATCTAAGAATAAACCTATCAAATAAGGTACTAAAGTTATATATATATATACTTAAAACTAAAAACAATTTTATTATAAGACATAATAGAATATTTGAAATGATGTAAAGATATATCACGTACCTGAAAGTTTTAATAATATCAAAATATCAATTCCTTTCTTAAAAAACTCACACAAAAAGAATTTGACAAGAGCAAAACAGTTTTCTAAAGTTATCTAAGATACATTTAACTAATGAGAAAAGCTAAACATTTTTGAAAAATAAAAATGATAAATGGACCTTCCCCTGTCAGAATTTTAAATATATTAAGGAATAAAAAATAATAAATCACAGTAGAACTGGCATAGAAGTTTTCTAAAACTCAGTGAACTACTATAGAACATTTGCAAAATTTTAGTATATGATAAATTTCCTACTTCAAAACCATTAAGAAATAATAGTTTAATAAATTGTATTGAGAGGCCTTCAAGATGGCAGAAAAATAAGATGTGGAGATCACCTTCCTCCCCACAAATACATCAGAAATACATCTACATGTGGAACAACTCCTACAGAACATCTATGAATGCTGGCAGAAGGCCTCAGACCTCCCAAAAGGCAAGAAACTCCCCACGTACCTGGGTAGGGCAAAAGAAAAAAGAATAAACAGAGACAAAGGAATAGGGACAGGACCTACACCAGTGGGAGGGAGCTATGAAGGAGGACGAGTTTCCACACACTAGGAAGGCCCTTCACTGGTGGAGATGAGGGGTGGAGTGGGGGGAAGCTTTGGAGCCACAGAGGAGAGCGCAGCAACAGGGGTGCGGAGGGCCAAGTAGAGAGATTCCTGCACAGAGGATCAGGGCCGACCGGCACTCACCAACCCGAGAGGCTTGTCTGCTCACCCGCCGGGGCGGGCGGGGGGCTGGGAGCTGAGGCTCGGGCTTCGGAGGTCAGACCCCAGGGAGAGGACTGGGGTTGGCTGTGTGACCACAGCCTGAAGGGGGCTAGTGTGCCACAGCTAGCCAGGAGGGAGCCCGGGAAAAAGTCTGGACCTGCCTAAGAGGCAAGAGACCATTGTTTCGGGGTGAACGAGGAGAGGGGATTCAGAGCACCGCCTAAACAAGCTCCAGAGACAGGTGCAAACTGCAGTTACCACTGTGGACACCAGAGACGGGCATGAGACGTTAAGGCTGCTGCTGCCGCCACCAAGAAGCCTGTGTGCGAGCACAGGTCACTATCCACACCTCCCCGCCTGGGAGCCTGTGCAGCCCACCACTGACAGGTCCTGTGATCCAGGGACAACTTCCCTGGGAGAACGCACGGCGCGTCTCAGGCTGGTGCAACGTCATGCCGGCCTCTGCCACCACAGGCTCACCCCACATCCGTACCCCTCCCTCCCCCCGGCCTGAGTGAGCCAGAGTCCCCGAAGCAGCTGCTACTTTAACCCCGTTCTGTCTGGGCGGGGAACAGACGCCCTCAGGCGACCTACTTGCAGAGGCGGGGCCAAATCCAAAGCTGAACCCCGGCAGCTGTGCGAACAAAGAAGAGAAAGGGAAATCTCTCCCAGCAGCCTCAGGAGCAGTGGATTAAATCCCCACAATCAACTTGATGTACCTTGCATCTCTGGAATACCTGAATAGACAACGAATCATCCCAAAATTGAGGCAGTGGACTCTGGGAGCACTGTAGACTTGGGGTTTGCTTTTTGCATCTAATTTGTTTTTGGTTTTATGTTTATCTTAGTTTAGTATTTAGAGTTTATTATCACTGGTAGATTTGATTATTGATTTGGTTGCTCTCTTCCTTTTTTTTATATATATATATAGATATATGTACTTTTTCTCTTTTTGTGAGTATGTATGTGTATGCTTCTTTGTGTGATTTTGTCTGTATAGCTTTGCTTTTACCATTTGTCCTAGGGTTCTGTCTGTCTGGTTTTTTTTGTTGTTGTTCCCTTTTGTTTTTTTAGTAGAGATTCTAGTGCTGGTTTTCATTGGTGGATTTGTTTTTTGGTTTAGTTGCTCTCTTCTTTCTTTCTATTTTTATTAATTTTTCATTTTTAAATTTTTAATCATTTTTAAATTATTTTTATTTTAATAACTTTATCTTATTTTATTTTTTTATTTTTCTCCTGAGCCATGTGGCTGACAGTGTCTTGGTGCTCCAGCCAGGTGTCAGGCCTGTGCCTCTCAGGTAGGAGAGCCAAGTTCAGGACATTGGTCCACAAGAGACCTCCCAGCTACACACAATATCAAATGGCGAAAGCTCTCCCAGAGATCTCCAATCCAATGTTAAGACCCAGCTCCACTCAATGACCAGAAAGCTCCAGTGCTGGACACCATATGCCAAACAACTAGCAAGACAGGAACACAACCCCACCCATTAGCAGAGAGGTTCCCTAAAATCATAATAAGGTCACAGACACCCAAAAACACACCACCTGATGGGATCCTGCCCACCAGAAAGACATGATCCAGCCTCTTCCAACAGAACACAGGCACCAGTCCCCTCCACCAGGAAGCCTACACAACCCACTGAAACAACCTTACCCACTGGGGATAGACACCAAAAACAACAGGAACTATGAACCTGCAGCCTGCGAAAAGGAGACCCCAAACACAGTAAGTTAAGCAAACTGAGAAGACAGAGAAACACACAGCAGATGAAGGAGCAAGGTAAAAACCCACCAGACCTAACAAATGAAGAGGAAATAGGCAGTCTACTTGAAAAAGAATTCAGAGTAATGATAGTAAAGATGATCCAAAATCTTGGAAATACAATGGAGAAAACACAACAAAGGTTTAACAAGGACCTAGAAGAACTATAGAGCAAACAAACAATGAATGAAAATGAAATGAAAAGAAACTAAAAATTCTCTAGAAAAAATCAGTAGCAGAATAACTGAGGCAGAAGAACAGATAGGTGACCTGGAAGATAAAATAGTGGAAATAGCTACTGCAGAGCAGAATAAAGAAAAAAGAATGAAAAGAATTGAGTACAGTCTCAGAGACCTCTGGGACAACATTAAACACACCAACATTTGAATTATTGGGGGTTCCAGAAAAAGAAGAGAAAAAGAAAGGGAATGAGAAAATATTTGAAGAGATTATAGTTGAAAACTTCCTAATATGGGAAAGGAAATAGTCAATCAAGTCAGGAAGCGCAGAGAGTCCCATACAGGATAAATCCAAGAATAAACACACAAAGACACATACTAATCAAACTATCAAAAATTAAATACGAAGAAAAAATATTAAAAGCAGCAAGGGAAAAACAAATAACATACAAGGGAATCCCCATAAGGTTACCAGCTGATCTTTCAGCAGAAACTCTGCAAGCCAGATGGGAGTGGCAGGACATATTTAAAGTGATGAAAGGGAAAGACCTACAACCGAGATTACTCTACCTAGCAAGAATCTATTTCAGATTCGATGGAGAAATTAAAACCTTTCCAGATAAGCAAAAGCTAAGGGAATTCAGCACCACCAAACCAGCTTTACAACAAATGCTAAATGAACTGCTCTAGGCAGGAAACACAAGAGAAGGAAAAGAGCTACAATAATCATCCCAAACCAATTAAGAAAATATTTAGGAACATACATATTGATAACTACCTGATGTAAATGGACTAAATGCTCCAACCAAAAATATAAACTGGCTGAATGGGTACAAAAACAAGACCCATATATATGCTGTCTACAAGAGACCCACTTCAGACCTAGGGACACATACAGACTGAAAGAGGGGATGGAAAAGATATTCCATGCAAATGGAAATCAAAAGAAAGCTGGAGTAGCAATTCTCATATCAGACATAATAGACTTTAAAATAAAGACTATTACAAGAGACAAAGAAGGACACTACATAATGATCAAGGAATCAATCCAAGAAGAAAATATAACAATTGTAAATATTTATGCACCCAATATAGGAGCACCTCAATACATAAGGCAAATACTAACAGCCAAAAAAGGGGAAATCGACAGTAACACATTCATAGTAGGGGACTTTAACACCCCACTTTCACCAATGGACAGATCATCCAAAATGAAAAAAATGAGGAAACACAAGCTTTAAATGATACATTAAACAAGATGGATGTAATTGATATGTATAGGACATTCCACCCAAAAACAACAAAATAAACTTTTTTCTCAAGTGCTCCTGGAATATTCTCCAGGATAGATCATATCTTGGGTCACAAATCAAACCTTGGTAAATTTAAGAAAATTGAAATCGTATCAAGTATCTTTTCCAACCACAATGCTATGAGACTAGATATCAATTACAGGAAAAAATCTGTAAAAAATACAAACACATGGAGGCTAAACAATACACTACTAAATAACGAATACATCACTGAAGAAATCACAGAAGAAATCAAAAAAACCTAGAAACCAATGACAGTGAAAACACGATGACCCAAAACCTATGGGATTCAGCAAAAGCAGTTCTAACAGGGAACTTTTTAGCAATACAATCCTACCTGAAGAAACAAGAAACACCTCAAATAAACAACCTAACCCTACATCTAAAGCAATTAGAGAAAGAAGAACAAAAAACCCCCAAAGTTAGCAGAAGGAAAGAAATCATAAAATCAGATCAGAAATAAATGAAAAAAAATGAAGGAAACGATAGCGAAGATCAATAAAACTAAAAGCTGGTTCTTTGAGAAGATAAACAAAACTGATAAACCATTAGCCAGACTCATCAAGAAAAAAAGAAGACTCAGATCAATAGAATTAGAAATGAAAAAGGAGAAGGAACAACTGACACTGCAGAAATATAAAGGATCATGAGAGATTACTACAAGCACCTATATGCCAATAAAATGGACAACCTGGAAGAAATGGACAAATTCTCAGAAAAGCACAACCTTCTGAGACTGAACCAGGAAGAAATAGAAAAGATAAACAGACCAATCACAAGCACTGAAATTTAGACTGTGATTAAAAATTTTCCTACAAACAAAAGCCCAGGACCAGATGGCTTCACAGGTGAAGTCTATCAAACATTTAGAGAAGAGCTAACACCTATCCTTCTCAAACTCTTCCAAAATATAGCAGAGGGAGGAACACTCCCAAACTCATTGTACGAGGCCACGATCACCCTGATACCAAAACCAGACACAGATGTCACCAAGAAAGAAAAATACAGGCCAATATCACTCGTGAACATAGATGCAAAATCCTCAACAAATTACTACCAAACAGGATCCACAGCAGTTAAAAGGATCATACACCATGATCAAGTGGGGTTTATCCCAGGAATGCAAGGGTTCTTCAATATAGGCAAATCAATCAATATGATATACCATATTAACAAATTGAAGGAGAAAAACCATAGGATCATCTCATTAGATGCAGAAGAAGCTCTTGGCAAAATTCAACACCCATTTATGACAAAAACCCTCTAGAAAGTAGGCATAGAGGGAACTTATCTCAACATAATAAAGGCCATATATGACAAACCCACAGCCAACATCGTTGTCAATGGTGACAAACTGAAACCATTTCCTCTAAGATCAAGAACAAGACAAGGTTGTCCACTCTCACCACTATTATTCAACATATTTTTGGAAGTTTTAGCCACATCAATCAGAGAAGAAAAAGAAATAGAAGGAATCCAAATCAGAAAGGAAGAAGTAAAGCTGTCACTGTTTGCAGATGACATGATACTATACACAGAGAATCCTAAAGATGCTGCCAGAAAACTACTAGAGCTAATCAATGAATTTGGTAAAGCAGCAGGATACAAAACTAATGCACAGAAATCTCTTGCATTCCTATACACTAATGATGAAATATCTGAAAGCGACAAATTAAGGAAACACTCCCATTTACCATTGCAACAAAAGGAATAAAATACCTGGGAATAAACCTATGTAGAGAGACAAAAGACCTATATGCAGAAAACTATAAGACACTGATGAAAGAAATTGAAGATGATACAAACAGATGGAGAGATATACCATGTTTTTGGATTAGAAGAATCAACATTGTGAAAATGACTATACTACCCAAAGCAATCTACAGATTTCATGCAATCCCTATCAAACTACCAAAGGTATTTTTCACAGAACTAGAACAAAAAATTTCACAATTTGTTTGGAAACACAAAAGAACCCAAATAGCCAAAGCAATCTTGAGAAAGAAAAATGGAGCTGGAGGAATCAGGCTCCCTGACTTCAGAGTATACTACTAATCAAGAGAGTATGGTACTGGCATGAAAACAGAAATATAGATCAATGGAACAGGTTAGAAAGCCCAGAGATAAACCCATGCACCTATGGTCCCCTTATTTTTGATAAGGGAGGCAAGAATATACAATGGAGAAAATACAGCCTCTTCAATAAGTGGTGCTGGGGAAACTGGACAGCTACATGTAAAAGAATGAAATTAGAACACTCCCTAACACCATACACAAAAATAAACTCAAAATAGATTAAAGACCTACATGTAAGGCCAGACACTATCTCACTCTTAGAGGAAAACATAAGCAGAACTGCTCTCTGACAGAAATCACAGCAGGATCCTTTCTGACCCACCTCCTAGGGAAATGGAAATAAAAACAAAAATTAACAAATGGGACCTAATGAAACTTAAAAGCTTTTGCACAGCAAAGTAAAACATAAACAAGATGAAAAGAAAACCCTCAGAATGGGAGAAAATATTTGCAAATGAAGCAACTGACAAAGGATTAATCTCCAAAATATACATAAAGGCAGCTCATGAAACTCAATATGAAAAAAACAAGAAACCCAATTCAAAAATGGGGGCTTCCCTGGTGGCGCAGTGGTTGGGAGTCCGCCTGCCAATGCAGGGGACATGGGTTCGTGCCCCGGACTGGGAAGATCCCACATGCCATGGAGCGGCTGGGCCCATGAGCCATGGCCACTGAGCCTGTGTGCCCGGAGCCTGTGCTCCGCAACGGGAGAGGCCACAAGAGTGAGAGGCCCGCGTACCGCAAAAACAAAACAAAACAAACAAAAACAAACAAAAATGGGCAGAAGACCTAAACAGACATTTCTCCAAAGAAGATATACAGATTGCTAATAAACACATGAAAAGATGCTCAACATCACTAATCATTAGAGAAATGCAAATCAAAACTACAATGAGGTATCACCTCACACGAGTCAGAATGGCCATCTTCAAAAAATCTACAAACGGGCTTCCCTGGTGGCGCAGTGGTTGAGAGTCCGCCTGCCGATGCAGGGGACGCGGGTTCGTGCCCCGGTCCGGGAAGATCCCACATGCCGCAGAGCGGCTGGGCCTGTGAGCCATGGCCGCTGGGCCTGCGCGTCCGGAGCCTGTGCTCCGCAACGGGAGAGGCCACAACAGTGAGAGGCCCACGTACCGCAAAAAAAAAAAAAAAAAAAAAATCTACAAACAATAAATGCTGGAGAAGGTGTGGAAAAAAGGGAACCCTCTTGGGCTTCCCTGGTGGCGCAGTGGTTGAGAGTCCGCCTGCCGATGCAGGGGACATGGTTCGTGCCCCGGTCTGGGAAGATCCCACATGCCGCAGAGTGGCTAGGCCCGTGAGCCATGGCCACTGAGCCTGCGCGTCCGGAGCCGGTGCTTTGCAACGGGAGAGGCCACAACAGTGAGATGCCCGCGTACTGCCAAAAAAAAAAAAAAAGGGAACCTTCTTGCCAGTTGGTGGGAATGTAAATTGATATAGCCACTATGGAAAACAGTATGGAGGTTCCTTAAAAAACTAAAAATAGAGCTACCATAAGACCCAGCAATCCCACTACTGGGCATATACCCTGAGAAAACCTTACTCAAAAAGAGTCAGGTACCACAGTGTTCATTGCAGCTCTATTTACAGTAATAGCCAGGACATGGAAGCAATCTAAGTGTCCATCAACAGATGAATGGATAAAGAAGATGTGGTACCTATATACAATGGAATATTACTCAGCCCTAAAAAGAAATGAACTTGAGTTATTTGTAGTGAGGTCGATGGACCTAGAGTCTGTCATACAGAGGGAAGTAAGTCAGAAAGAGAAAAACAAATACCATATGCTAACACATGCTAACCACATGCTAACACATTCCATATATGGAATCTAAAAAAAAAAAAAAGTGTTCTGAAGAACCTAGGGGCAGAACAGGAATAAAGATGAAGACGTAGAAAATGGACTTGAGGACACGGGGAGGGGGAACGGTAACCTGGGATGAAGTGAGAGAGTGGCATGGACATATATACACTACCAAATGTAAAATAGATAGCTAGTGGGAAGCAGCTGCATAGCACAGGGAGATTAGCTCTGTGCTTTGTGACGACGTAGAGGGGTGGGGTAGGGAGGGTAGGAGGGAGACACAAGAGGGAGGAGATATGGGGATATATGTATATGTATAACTGATTCACTTTGTTATAAAGCAGAAGCTAACACACCATTGTAAAGCAATTATACTACAATAAAGATGTTTAAAAATAAATAAATAAATAGTATTGAAGTATCTAGCTACTCATTTGAGAAAAGAAATCATTTCCACACAACAAAATCATATAACCTTCAGATATTTAAATGTTTAAAAAGAAAAATATTATAAGAATATTTACATAAAATTGAACTGTAGAAATTTTCTAAGCAAAGTAATAAATTTATGAAAGAAAATATTGAAAATGTAAATAACTAAAAGTTAAAAATGCCCCTACATTTTAAGACTTCCCCGGTGGCGCAGTGGTAAGAATCCGCCTGCCAATGCAGGGGACACGGGTTTGAGCCCTGGTCTGGGAAGATTCCACATGCTGTGGAGCAACTAAACCTGTGCACCACAACTACTGACCCTGTACTCTAAAGCCCGCTAGCCACAACTACTGAGCTTACATGCCACAACTACTGAAGCCTGTGTGCCTAGAGTCTATGATACGCAACAAGAGAAGCCACTGCAATGAGAAGCCCACGCACCTTAACAAAGAGTAGCCCCTGCTCACCGCAACTAGAGAAAGCCCGCGCACAGCAACGAAGACCCAACACAGGCAAAAAATAAAAATGAATAAAAACTTAAAACCTTAAAAAGAAAAATGTTCATACATATTGAAAACAAAAACAAGCATAAGGGAAAGAAACAATAAATGTTTGCAATATTTATTACAGGAAAGAGTATTTTTCTATCAAAAGAGAGAGAACTTACAAATCAATAAAAAGATGAACAATCCTACAAGAAATGGAGAAGGAATATAAATTGGCAGAATAAATACACAAATATCCAAAATACTCAACATCAGTAATGATGAAAGACCCTAATTGAAATAGCTTTGATATCACTCTCCACATATTAAATTGGCAAAAACATATAAATTATAATAATCAATTGTGATTAAAGATATAGTAAAACATTCGATGATGAAATTACAGTAATTTGGTAACTTTATATCAGTCCTCCTAAAATTAGTCTTTACAGTGTATATCATAAAAATTTTGACAACTTTTAAGGAAATAATTTAAAATGTGGGAAAAGTTTATATATTGTTTATGTATATTATTACAACATTATTTTTATTATTGAAAAATGTTAGCAATTATGACCGGTTATAATGGAATGATTAAATACATAGGGGACATCCACCATGTATCTATTAAAATTCACATTTTTGAGAAATATGTGGTAATATACTGATGTATCAATTGAAATAGTTTTAGTTCAAGTAGCAGAATCTGACTCTATTAATAACCACCATATTGGAAGGAACCTGCGCTATCTCACAGAGCCAAAATAAAAGCTGAACAAGGAAGCCTAGGGGAGGACCCAAGCAATGATTACCTGGAGGTCCTTAGCAGCAGGAACTCCCAAATCTCATGAGAACACAACCATCAGAAGTGTCTGCCACCTTCCACCTCTGAATGGCTCCATGCAGTTCCCATGAGAGGATCTGGTTTGTTCAAGTCTGGTTAGTTTTCTCTCTGCTTGACTCAGTCAGTCAGGCAAAGGTTTAGGGTGGTTTAGTGGCTACGATAAAAAGAGAGCCACTCCGATTTGTGTGTAATACAACCTGTCATTTTTCAAGACAGAGTCCTAAAGTGTATTGGCTTTGTTTGTGGGTGTATATGTAAGACTATTAGAAGGAATTTGGAAGAAGATACTTCAGAATGGTGGCATGGTTGTCTATGAGTGGCAAGTTTATGAGTGACTTTTATTATCTTCACACTTCATGCATGTACAGTGAAATTCTTCATGCAACAATATGAATTAGGCTACAATGCCATTAGCAGTTGGTTACAGTCTGCAGCCAAGTCCTCATTTTGCTAAAGTTTTTACAGTCTGGGAGTTGGGGGATAGTAACAAAATTGAAGGGAGGCAAAGTCTGCTAAGGAAATGGAAAATAATTCCTTCTTGAGAAATTGAAGGCTTGGAGTGTGTGTCCTATTGTCCCCGGTATTCTCACAGCCTGAGTTCTCCAGATTGAATTGACAAAATGGGCACCAACTCATTAGGATGTTATTGGAAGTCACAGTCAGCAACAGGACCCAGAAGCATCCTCATCAATATTTATGTCAGAGTGAGCATGTACCACCAGATGGCGCCAAACCTCATTTGGGACAATGTGGGATTTGAGTAACCTGGTTGGACTTCCAGAATACCAGGTGGGCTAGTTACATAAACTTGCTCAGGCCATTTTGCATGTTTGATTTTTTTTTCTTAGAGCCCACTTTTTACATTTCAGTGGATCCTACTGAATTACTTTTCTGAATTTTAAAAAAATTCCCTTTCATTAATTTCTTGAATAGATGATTCATTCACTTAGTTCAGATCCCCAGGGAAATGATGGATGTAGACAATATTCAGCAATCTGCTAACATCACAAAAAGAAAGATAACTAGGGCTTCCCTGGTGGCGCAGTGGTTGAGAGTCCGCCTGCCGAAGCAGGGGACACGGGTTCGTGCCCCGGTCCGGGAGGATCCCACATGGCGCGGAGCGGCTGGGCCCGTGAGCCATGGCCGCTGAACCTGCGCGTCCGGAGCCTGTGCTTCGCAACGGGAGAGGCCACAACAGTGAGAGGCCCGCGTACCGCAAAAAAAAAAAAAAAGAAAGAAAGACAACTGGATATTTTCTATCCCCTGATGGAAGAATTGAACACCATATATAAAGTCTTATTGTCAAAATATCAAGCCTGTATCTGCTCCAGATCTAACTTTGACTTTACAGATACACTGGGGACAATGGAACATGTAAAATGGCACCATGGAAGCAATCAGCAAAATTTAAAATACAGGAAACTGTACCGATCTCTTAAAAAATAAATTTCAAGGGTAAAAGGGAGGAAAAGTTATAGATTAAAAGAGACTTAAGAAATTTAGTAATCAAATCCCATCCAGGAACTTGCCTGGATCATGACATAAACAAACCAACTGCAAAAAAAATTATGAAAAAAAAATGAGGACATTTGAAACACTATTTTATGATATTTTAAATTAAGTTAAAATGTTAATATGTGATAATAGTATTGTGCCTATATTTTTTAATGTGTTCTTATATTTTAAAGATAAATACTAAATATTTGTGGATAAAATTGTGTGATGTCTGGAGTTTGCTTGAAAACAATCCAGTGGCAGTTGGAAGCAGAGATAAAACATGATCGGCCATGAATTGACAAGTGTTAAAGTTGGGTAATGAGTATGTGGGGATTCACTATATTATTCTCTCTACTTTGTTTCAAAATTTCTGTAATAAAAAGCTAAAAAAAGAAACTACAAAGTTTCCATTTTATTCTCCCGTCTGCCAAGTTCCCAATTCTCCCTATGTAATAACTATTTGTAGTTTCTTGTACATCCTTCTAGAGTTTTTATGCAACCAATTCTTTTAATAATTAGAAAAGCATTAAAATATGTATTTTTAAAAGGTAGATTTTTTAGGAAGTATCTGACTTTCAACCTATCCGTTGACAGTTATTTGAGTTCATTCCGTGAGACTGATGCTCATTTCTTTTCTCACTTCCCTGGACACAGCATCAGATCCCTGGGACCAGGGTAAATGCTTGAAAATAATGACAGCAGAATCATTCCTGGTGACTGTTTCCATGGGAATGGGAATGAATCAGCGGCAGAGCACTCTTAAATTTCAGCCTGAGGGTCACAGAAGGCCATTCCATTTCAAAGGGCTGTGGCTACTGACAGCTTTTATGTTTGGGGGGGATGAAAAAATATCAACCATAAATTTATTTTGTTGAAGAACATTACCTAATCCTATGTGTGAAGACTCAGCCATTATTCAGGGAGATCTGCTGAGCGTTCTGCCTACACATAGCTCTGGTTGTGAGTGGCTGCAAACACCATCATCTTCAATGTGGCTGTGATTGTTCTGAAATTCCGCTAGTCCTTAATGTTTTAAAGTGAAGGGTAGATTTACCGGGGTCTTGAAGAGTCCTGTTTTACAACTTTGCATGGTTCTGTGGAGGCTTCTGTGAGCTGATTGGAATGCAATGGATGTAAAGCTGAAAACTGGGATTAACTCAAATTAATCTCTGACAAGAAGCAATACAAAAAGAGTTTGAGGAAAGATTGCAATGTCATAAATTCTCAAATGAAAATAAGTTTTGAGAAAAGCTATTTAAGGATATTTCAAATAATTTAAATAATTATACTCAATCCAAAAGCTGTTTGTACATCTGTCTTTTCATTGTTTAATAATACTAGATTGTAGTGGCAGAACAATACGTGCGTGGTCTCTTCCTTATGCACAACCAGCAGCGTGAATCTTGGCAATATATCATCTGGGAAAATTGTTTTTTGGGTGATGAATTTCCAGGTTAAGAGTATTATATTCCTGATATTATGCTGTCGTTTTCAGAGCATTTTAGAAAATATGTTTTTTATATGATACAGGGGCACTGTTGTGATAAGAACTAATATAACACTAAGCCAACAGCTTAAGAAAGTCAATGTATAGTAGCTTTAGATGAATACTCCAGGGTAATATACAAGCAGTGCAAATAATAATATTAATAGCATCTTTGTAAAAAAAAACTGTGCAGTTAACACCTACTCCTACAAGTGAAAATAAGCATAGGAATAAGATGAAGGCATTTTTTGCTGATTCATTAAAATAAAGGGTAAATGAGCTTTATGTGTACCGCCAGAGACAATAAAATTAATTCCACTTTCTTGGCTTTGGAAAGAGTGTGTGTGTGTGTGTGTGTGTGTGTGTGTGTGTTGAGAAGAGGGGGCAAAGACAGCAATGCTGCATTAAAGGAAAATCATCATTTTCTTGCTCCAGTTGAAAGCAGTAAGTAATCAAGTAATGCAGTGACTGTTCATGTAGGTAAACTTCAGAACCTCCTTTGAGGTGTGAGACATTTAAAACTAATTAACAGTTATTAATATTGAAAAATTCCCCAGGCATTAAGTATCTTCTTGTAGAAACATGTAGTGAAGATGTGTTGGGGAAGAGTTCACCGTTTTCTCCAAGTGAGAGATACAAGACAAAACAATGGAACACAACAACTAATAACTAACATGAAACAAGCTAACGAAACAATAAACAGCTACCGGATTCTGGGCAGAGGGAAATATAGGAGCATTAAACAATGGGCTGGAATCATGAAGAACAGGAATGTTTGAAACATGGTATAAACTCTCAGTGGCATTCCTTAGATTATTGTGTCTTTTCTCCATTTTTTTCTAGTTCCATGGTTCTCATGTAGAAAGCACTATGCAAATATATACAAAAGCAATATTATTTTTGCCTTTTGTTTGTTTGTCCTGAGACTTACGTATAAAGTTTTTTCACAACCAGTAGCCAAATGGAGTTCAACTACCAAAACAAAAAAAAACTAGGGCTTCCCTGGTGGCACAGTGGTTCAGAGTCTGCCTGCCAATGCAGGGGACACGGGTTCGAGCCCTGATCTGGGAGGATCCCACATGCTGCAGAGCAACAGGGCCTGTGCGCCCCAACTACTGAGCCTGTGCTCTAGAGCCCGTGAGCCACAGCTACTGAGCCCATGAGCCACAACTACTGAAGCCTGCACACTTGGAGCCTGTGCTCTGCAGCGGGAGAGGCCGCCTTAATGAGGGGCCTGCGTACCGCAGCAAAGGGTAGCCCCTGCTCCCCACAAATAAAAAAAAAAAGAAAGCCTGCGTGCAGTGGGCGAAGACCCAGTGCAGCCATAAATAAATAATAAATAAATAAATAAATAAATTTATATATTTAAAAAATCTATTAAAAAAAGTACACAAGTTCAAAATTCACTTCCTAATTTTCAAGCTCGTCAGGTGCCTATTCACATGTTTAGAGTATGGCTTTTGAGTATTCTGGTAATCTTTGCTATCACACTTTTTTTTTAATAACTTTTTTTTTTATATTTTCATACTTTTAAACATGCAGACTAAGAACTGATTTGGGGTAGAATCTGAGTTATTTTCTATTAGGAAATAGTCATTTTTTTAGTCCTTGCCACGTACAAAAGAAAAAGACCAAAACCTTGGGTGTTGAGTGCTGGCTGTGTTTCAGCAGGCACTGTCTATGTGAACCCTACAACAGTCCTTTTCTGTTGACATAATGCTCCCATCTATACAAAGCCTGACACTGGGCTAGCCTGTTGTGGACACTTGATAAATATGTGTTGACCTGTTGAAGAAACTGAAGCTAGGAATGGTATAATTTATCCAAAATCATCTGCTGAGTTAGTGGCAGAACTAGGATTCAAAACTCAGGTTTTTAATTCAAAACCCACGTCTTTCCACTCTCTAGAGCTCTTTCTTTGAGAATCATAATGCATGCCAAGTATTGGACTAGAGTCCATTTAAAAACAATGGAGTCACAGGAACAACTGTTTATGAAAGCACTATATCAAAAACAAAGCAAGTTTTTTTTAATATGTAAGATGTAAATACATAATTTGTCTCTTTGACTTTAGAATTCAGCAATCAGAACTTCCTACTCCAGGAAATCAATAAATCACTGGTCAACTAGACTCCAAGATTGGGGTTCTTTATGGGAAAATTGTTTGGTAGCGTATTACAGGCATATGTCTGGAGTATGCTCTGGAATCAGAAGATGGGCTAGGGTAATGGAAATGGAAACCTTCTCCAGATCATAAAATGCAACAGTTTATGCCAGAATAACATATGGGGCTGGCAGCCTTCCTGCAGTGAACTAAATCCAGAGGGATATTTCAGGGTCTTATTCCCAGGGAGAGGACTGAGTAGCTGGGCATTCATCCATTTCTTATCTTTCATTCAATAAATATTCGCCAAGTGCATTTCAGTGCATTTAATTATAATTTAAGTAACATTTCCCCATCAAGTTGTGGAGGGGGGTACACAGCCTAGCTCACAGAGTTGTGAGAATTAAATGAGAGTGTGTGCAGAGGACTTAGAACAACACGCAGTAACTCACTCCTCAAAAAATGTGAACTGTGACTATTTGGTCCTTACCATGCCCTTGTCACTGTGCTGGGTGCTGAAGATTCAAAGACGAATTTGACATTAGTCCTTTTCTCAGGAAACTCAGTTCAGTAGAGGGAGAAACATGTCAACTCAGGTTATGTAGCTAAGCCAGTAGATGGTTCCATAGGGTGCAAAGGGAGCACAAAGGAGGAAGAAGCCACATGTACTGGGTACGGGGGGCCAGGGAGAGTCCACACAAGCTCCATGCAGGAGGTAACTCTCTGAGAGTCTTGAAGGATGAGTAGATATTCCACAGGCGGGGCAGGAGATGGAAGGCATTCCAGGCAGAGGGACTTGGAGTAGCAAGAACAGGCTCAGAGTCATGGAAACCCTGGTCTGGAGGAACCGCTTGTTTATGAATCTGGCTGAGATGGGTGCTTCTTAGTGAGAGGAAAGAAATGAGGCCAGAGCTTGACCAATTCATGGAAGCCTTTGTTCTGTCAGCAGTGAGAAACCACTGAAGCTCTTTCAATAGGAGAGTATAATATTATAAACAGATGTGTGCTTTAGAAAAGTCATAAGTGAATGTGTAGAAGACAGATGTGGGGCAGAGAAAGGTATGCGACTGGAGGTGGGATGAAGAGTCAGGAGATTATTGAAACAGATCTGGCAAGATATGAAAATGGCTTGAACTAAGAGCAAGTGACAATGGACTGAGAGAGGATGACAGATTCAAGAGACATTAAGAGGGTAGGATGGGATCAGCTGGGCAGGGTGGCAGTGAAAGTAAAGGCTGGGCACCACTGTTTCTGACTTAGATGTGTCAAAGTATGTTCAGCAATGTGGGGAATGGAAGAGGAGGAACAGGTGTGGAAAGATAGTTAAGGAATTTTTGAACACAGAACATTCAAGATGCTGGTAGAATACCCTGATGAAAATGTGCAGTAAGCCAAGGATATATGACTTCTGAATGTAAAGAAGAGGTGAGACTGGAAATATAGATTTGGATGCCGTTAGCATATGGGTGGACATGGAAACTGCCAATAAGAGTCCCCAGAGGGACCACGTAAGCAGAGAAGAGCAGAGCATTAAGGGCCAAACATTGGAGAACCCAACGTGTAAGCGGTGGCGGAGAAAGAGAAACCTGAAAACAAGGCTAAGAAAAATAATAATCAAGGAGGTAGAGGTTGAAGCAAGAAAGAGAGGTGTCACCAAAAGCCAAAGGGAGCCTAGAATCTCAAGGTCATCAAAATGGTTATCAAATACCATAAAAAGTACATGAAACCAGGCTTCCCTGGTGGCGCAGTGGTTGAGAGTCCGCCTGCCGATGCAAGGGACGCGGGTTCGTGCCCCGGTCCGGGAAGGTCCCACATGCCGCGGAGCGGCTGGGCCCGTGAGCCATGGCCGCTGAGCCTGCGCGTCCGGAGCCTGTGCTCTGTGGCGGGAGAGGCCACAACAGTGAGAGGCCCACATATCGCAAAAAAAAAAAAAAAAAAAGTACATGAAACCTAAAGACGCCTATTGGATTTGAAGCTTATGCTTTTGTTGTCACTGTGATTTCAGTCTTTACTAGGACAGTCTCAGTGGCAGCCAAACTGCACTAGGTTTCCTGGAATATGTTGTCATATGTTTGTGTGTACATGTGTGTATTAGTGTGTGTTTGTGCGCATATGTACATATATATATTTCCTCTTAGGTAAGTTGCTGTGAATAAAAGTATTCATAAGACTGCTAAAGTATTTCTTATTGTATGTGTCCCTTCTACTCATGTTTCTATAGGTTTCTCATATATCTATTGCCAATTTGATAGTCTAAGTATTCAAACGTTGTGTTACAAATTTTCGGAGACTAAATGTTGAAATTGGCAGTGTTTTTTACGGTTTCAGCTGTGATAAGTATGGACGAGTAAAACTACTTCCTTTGGAGTTCTTCCTCTTAAGGAAAATGACGTTTAGCTAAGAGGAAAGAGACACCTTTTTTATGATTTCAGTCACATCTACTCAGAAAATGCCCTGAAAGCACCCCGTCTTAGTAAGAAGATCCAGCAGATGTGCCAATTGTTGGTCAAGTCAGTTCAATATGAAGCAACGTCTTCCAACTTCTACCACAGGATGAGTTGTTTCAAAAAGTCTTAAGAAATTCTAAAGAGATGATTGTTATGTAGATTTCTTCATGGTGAGAGCAGAATCTCAGCACCACAGGCCTCTAGACTCCAATTTCACTCATACAAACTCAAAAACGTGAACAGAAAATCCACATTTGAATTTTTAACTTTTAAAATAATTATAGAAGTACTGGAAGTGGGAGAGATAATATAGAGAGGTCCCCGTTACCTTTTACCCAGTTTCCCCCAATGATCGCATCTTACATAACTATAGCACAATATCAAAGCCAGAAAGTTGACATTGGTGAAATGTGTGTGTATAGTATATATTCTATGTGGTTTTATCACAAGCATAAATGTGACAACACTGTAGCCACCACGGCAATCAAGATACAAAACTATTCCAGCACCACAAAACACTCCCCCATGCTACACTTTTTGTCATTTCAAAAATGTTATATAAATAGAATTGTCCAGTATATGATCTTTTGAGATTGGGTGTTTTGTTTTTTTTTTTTTTTTTGCGGTACTTGGGCCTCTCACTGTTGTGGCCCCTCCCGTTGCGAAGCACAGGCTCCGGACGCGCAGGCTCAGCGGCCATGGCTCACGGGCCCAGCCGCTCCGCGGCATGTGGGATCCTCCTGGACCGGGGCACGAACCCGTGTCCCCTGCATCGGCAGGCGGACTCTCAGTCACTGCGCCACCAGGGAAGCCCAAGATTGGGTGTTTTTGATGCAGCTTAATGGACTTGAGATCTATCCAAGTTGTTGCCAGTATCAACAGTTTACTGATTTTATTGCTGAGTGGTATTTCATGGTATGGATGTACCACAGTATGTTTAACCATCATCCAGCGAAAAACACTTGCGTCGTTTCCAGTCTTTTAGCTTTTCAAATAAAGCTGCCATGAATGTTCATGCACAGATTTTTGTATGGATTTAAGTTCCTATTTCTCTGAGATAAATGCCTAGGAGTGTGATTGCTGCTAAGCATATATTTAGTTTTCTTAGGAAATTGGGGAATTATTTTTCAGAATGGCTGTATACATTTTACATTCCCAACAGCAATGTGTCAAAGACTCAGTTTCCCCACATCTTCAAAAGTATTCCGTATTGTCACTATTTTTTGTTTGTTTGTTTTGTTTTGTTTTGTTTTGTTTGCGGTACGCGGGCCTCTCACTGTTGTGGCCTCTCCCGTTGTGGAGCACAGGCTCCAGACGCGCAGGCTCAGCGGCCATGGCTCACGGGCCCAGCCGCTCGGCGGCATGTGGGGTCTTCCTGGACCAGGGCACGAACCCGCGTCCCCTGCATCGGCAGGTGGACTCTCAACCACTGCGCCACCAGGGAAGCCCTGTCACTATTTTTTATCTTAGCTATTTTGTCAGGTGTGTAATGATAGATGACCATGATCTCAATTTGCGTTGCTCTGATGGCTAGTGATGTTAAACATCTTTTCATGTGCTTATTTGCCATCTGTATATCTTCTTCAGTGAAATGTCACTTTATGTCTTTTGCTCATTTTCTAATTGAATTGTTAGGGTTTTTCTTTTTTACTGTTGAGTTTTGAAGATAGATAGATAGATGATAGATAGATAGATAGGCAGATAGATATAGAGTTATCTACATAACCTTTGTCACAGTTGTAATTTGCAAATATTTTCTCCCAGTGTGTAATTTTGTCTTTTCATCCTCTTAACAGGATCTTTCACAGAGCAAAATTTTTAATTTTAATGAAGTCCAATTTGCCATTTTTTTCTTTTATATTTTATTCTTTTCTTGTCCCGTCATATTTGGGTTTTAGGATTGAAAATTCATTTGAATTTCTGGAAGACAATAAGACCATCAGTACTGAGTCCAAAAAATTGTCATAACTGAAATTATAAATGTCTAGGGTTTGCTTCAGAATAATAGTTTGGAAAATGAGGTGGGAAAGAAGTGAGTGTGGGTATAGATGAACAAGAATGGCCATGAGTTGATAATTGTTGAAGCAGGAGGATAAGTACATCAAGTTTATTATATTATCCTTTTCGCTTTTGCATATGTTTGGAATTTTCCATAATAAAATTTTTAAAAAAACAGTGCATATATTTTGAGTAAATAATCCAGTTTGGGGAACTTTGCCCTAAGGAAAAGATTGAAATGATGGAAAAAGAAAACTCTTTGTACAGAGGTGTTTATAGCAACATTATTTGTGAAAGTGGAAGGAAAAATGAGAAATATAAATAGCTAACGATTAGGGAGTGGTTATATAATCTGTGGTATATCATCTCAGGGGACCATTATGGAGCCATTAAAGTGATGAACATGAGACTGAAGATACATGAAAAGTTTTTTTACAAAATAACCTTAGACGGAAAAAAACAAAACACCATCCTTCAACTGTAATTTAGCCAGCCATAGTATTGGAATAATGTGATTTTATATTTCTGTAGCAAAGTTTTAGTCCATTCCACTTAAACAATTTAATGATAATTTCGTTTGCCATAAATAAAGAATATGGCAACAAGATTCAGGCTCTCCTAGACAACACCAGCAGGTCGAGACAGTAGGACAGGCAAAGGGATCTCTTTGCTCCACCTCAGTGTGAGGGCAGATGGCAGCCACACACAGAACCCACCCCTCAAATATACACCCTTAAGTATCTTGATAATGTGCTGAAATTCCTGGCAGTTACACAAGCATTTTACTAAAGCTTAGAAAAATTAAACAAAGGGGAACTTCCCTGGTGGCGCAGTGGTTAAGAATCCGCCTACCAAAGCAGGGAACACAGGTTCGAGCCCTGGTCCAGGAAGATCCCACATGCCGCGGAGCAACTGAGCCTGGGCACCACAACTACTGAGGCCGAGTGCCACAACTACTGAAGCCCGCGTGCCTAGAGCCTGTGCTCTGCAACAAGAGAAGCCACTGCAATGAGAAGCCAGCGCACCACAACGGAGCATAACCCCCCACTCACCGCAACTAGAGAAAGCCTGCACGCAGCAACAAAGACCAATGCAGCCAAAAAATAAAATAAAAAATTAAACAAAGGGAAATGCAAGTGCAAAGACATTAAATTTTAAACCAATAAAAGGCAAATTCTTTTTAATGGTAAAGATATATAGTTTATTTATAATTTCATTTACTTTATAACTCAAAGGAAGAATCTGCCTTAGAGTATTGTAATACTTCCTGAGGAATACAAATACTTCCTGAGGAAAATATGGTGAATAAGAACCCATCAGATCACGTTCTTTAAAGTCAACAAATCTCGTTTGTGTTGGAAACCTTGATTGTTTTAAATGCTGTCCACAAATTCTTTAATATTCCTTCACTGGAAAGGTGAAGCCCAATTCCCCTCCTTTAAAGTGTGTGATGTACTTAGTAACTTGCTTCTAAGGCCTGGAAAGAGGCGGACGTGAAGGTGTGTGATCTCCAAGATTAGGAATTCAAAGGCATCTGGCTTTCTTCTTGCTCTCCCTCAGTTCATTTGCTCTGGGAAACACAACCACCATTTTCTGAGGACACTCAACAGCCCTACTGAGATGCTTGTGTGAAGAGGAGCTGAGGCTGCCTGCCAACAGCCATGTGAGTGAGCTGAAAAGCAAATCTCCAGACCCAATAAAGCCTTCAGGTGACTGCAACCCCAGACGACATCTCGACTGCAACCCCATGAGAGACCCTTAGCTGGAATCACCTGGCCAAGCTGCTCCTAAATTCATTATCCCACAGAAACTGTGAGATAATAAATGTTTGTTGTTTTAAACCACTAAGTTTTGGAGTAACTTGTTATGCTGCAATAGATAATACAGCAATTTCTAGAAATTTTATTTAACATAGTTCTTAAGGATGTATGTTCAGTGGAATTTTATTGATTTCTCCTAATCCCTCAGAGTCTCCTATGAGACTGTGGTTTTGCCAACAGAAGTTTTGCCAACTAAAAAGATTTTCAGAAATGTAATTCTACAAATGCAAAAACAATTCTGTATCAAAATCTATATAGCCATGTGATATGAACTAGAAAATATCAATGATATCAATAATAATGTTAAAGTGAAAAGGACTTGTGACTACTTTTAAGTTGTTTAAACATTAATAATTTAAAATATCTTTTATAATACCATTAGTTTCAAACATTTTGTCTATAAAATGTTTCACTGTTTGAAATTTATTTGTAGTTTTGCTTTTAATATTTATACCGAAGAGAAGGAAACACAAAAGAAAGATGAATAGATTCTAAAGCCTGAGAAAAAAATCAAACCCCTCATTTAAGGAAAATATTTACAGAAAATATTTCTCATGTGACTAGTACCACATCTTTTTAGATGTTTAGGACAACACCCTTCCTTTTTGGAGAGACAAAAGTATTATGGTCTAAAATGTATACCAGTTTTAAATTATTCATTTTTAAGAAAACAACATAATGGGACAAGTCCTAGCTAAGATTTAAGAATCAGTCACTTTCAATGCTTTCTGTGACTGTTGGTCAAATTTAGATTCTTTCCCTTCATCAAGAGAAGTGTTCTGGATCTTGAAAGAAAGGCTATCAGCCTCAAAGTCTTTGATTCCTTCATACTAGAACATGAACAGGCAGGGTTATTCCATAGGGACAATATTCCATAAGAGAAGCTTTGAATTTCATTTTAGGAAGTAATTCAATGAGAAACAGACTCTCTTTCAAATACGTCCACAGAAATAACCTAATGGAAAGTCTTTCCACTGAGGGTGTGAGGATATTCATCCATATAAGGTTGGAGGGGGAAAGCTGAGGTTTGGGATTCAAGATTACACATCACAAAAGCCGGACTTTGTTAATCCAGAGCAAACAAAAGCCTTCCTGATGCTGAACAACTGTGAAAATGATAAATTTTAATTATAAAAACCAAACCTGATTAATGTCTCTGGGATTAAGAAGCAACTTAATTAATGTAAATGAGATATGATGGAATAATAAATGGCTAGTACCAGAAATTATAAAATAACCCATATTAAATAACCTAAAGATACCAAAGAAACTCCTAGACCCAGGAGCACCTGCTTTTGATTCCTGGACTTTGGAGAACACAAAGGTAGGAAAGCAATGCATTAACTGACAGGATGGTGGAACACCTCCACGCTGTCTTTTAGTGATGAGTGAAATTGTTCAGAATACCTGCTTATGCCCACAGATGTTAAACATATTCCTAAGTAGCTTCTATGTCATTGAAAGTATACTAATTAAACTTGCAAAGAGATGACATCATTCAAAGCATAGGCTTAAACCTCACAATATGGGAGAATTAGAAGTCAATGCAGATTGCCAATAAAAATAATGTTAAGTCCCCTTGGGAAAAATAATCAGACACAGATGTAATGTACAACGTGAGATTTGTCAAGGACAAAAATATAGGATTAACAGTTGACCAAAGGTTACCATAATTTATTGTTTTTAAGAAGAAAGTGGTGGTAAGATGCAAAATTAATGGAACATTTGACACAGACTTACAATTATATTATGTCTTAGTCACATTCATTACTATTGTTTGCTAAGCAATGCTATATATGCAATACTCTAGTCTGTGCCATACTTAATAAAAACTAAAAAACATAGCTAATCTTAAAAATTAAACATAGAAAATAGTGTTTTACAATGGTAGCTCTATAAATTAGGAGGCACAGAATACCTGAAGCAAAGTTCCAAGGGGTAACTAAGATGACCACATGCTGCCTTTTATCTATGAAGGTAATTCTATTGTCCTTCTATGAGGAAGCTTTGAACTTTGTGCTGTTTCCAGGAGTGGGATTGGCTTATTTGGGGTCTTTCTTTTGGCCTAAGTCATGTTTTTATTAGCTGACTGATGGGGTGGAGATGAAGGTCAGCAGTGCAGAACAAATGGAAGCTGACTGGGTCCTGCCAGGGTCATGTGCACACATATCTCACAGAGCTCTAGCTAAATTCTTTGACTTGTAAGAAAACTCTGAAAGAATTGAGTTTACTGAGTTTAGAGAATAGAAGTCCATGGACTGTCCTGATGACAATCTTAACACTGCATTTGAAGCTGCTAAATAAATGTTGTCCTTGATTCAACACAAGATCATGACTGACACAGAGGAGATGATCTTTAAAACCAGAGCTGAAGAAACCTCAGATGCATCACGAGTAATTATTGCAATTTAGAGGTTACCTTCTTGAAAATGAAGGAATGAATCTCAAGGGATTCTATGATGCCCAAAAGTACAGACTTCTGCTTCTAAGGGCAAGAAGAAATAAGAAGCAATGTTGCCATTGACTTCACACCCCAAAATATCAAATGCCAAGTTATTTCATAAAAGCCATACTAGTTCATATACAGAGTTTTGTTTTCACAGAACTTTTTTTTTAATCTAAAAAACAATTGCAGATTGGTTAAAGGTGGCAGAGTAGAAGGACGTGCTCTCACTCCCTCTTGCAAGAGCACTGGAATCACAACTAACTACTGAACAATCATCGACAAGAAGACACTGGAACTAACCAAAAAAGATACCCCACATCCAAAGACAAAGGAGAAGCCACAATGAGATGGTAGGAGGGAGGCAGTCACAATAAAATCAAATCCCATAACTGCTGAATGGATGACTCACAAACCAGAGAACACTTATACCAAATAAGTCCACCCACTGGAGTGAAGGCTCTGAGCCCCACATCAGGCTTCCCAACCTGGAGGTGGGCAACAGGAGGAGGAATTCCTAAAGAATCAGACTTTGAAGGCTAGTGGGATTTGATTACAGGACCTAGACAGGACTGGGGAAAACAAAGACTCCACTCTTGGAGGGTACACACAAAGTAGTGTGCACATCAGGACCCAGGGGAAGGAGCAGTGACCCCATAGGAGACTGAACCAGACCTACCTGCTAGTGTTGGAGGGTCTCCTGCAGCAGCAGGGTGTGGCTGCGTCTCACCGTGAGGACAAGGACACTGGCAGCAGAAGTTCTGAGAAGTATTCCTTGGCGTGAGCCCTCCCAGAGTCCACCATTAACCCCACCAAAGAGCCCAGGTAGGCTCCAGCGTTGGGTCACCTCAGGCCAAACAACCAACAGGGAGGGAACACAGCCCCACCCATCAGCAGACAAGTGGATTAAAGTTTTACTGAGCTCTGCCCACCATAGCAACAGCCAGTTCTACCCACCACCAGTTCCTCCCATCAGGAAATTTGTACAAGCCTCTTAGATAGCCTAATCCACCAGAGGGCAGACAGCAGAAGCAAGAAGAACTACAGTCCTGCAGGCTGTGGAACAAAAACCACATTCACAGAAAGATAGACAAGATGAAAAGGCAGAGGGCTATGTATCAGATGAAGGAACAAGATAAAACCCCAGAAAAACAACTAAATGAATTGGAGATAGGCAACCTTCCAAAAAAGGAATTCAGAATAATGATAGTGAAGATAATCCAGGACCTTGGAAAAAGAATGGAGACAAAGATTGAAAAGATGCAAGAAATGTTTAACAAAGATCTAGAAGAATTAAAGAACAAACAACCAGAGATGAACAACACAATAACTGAAATGAAAAACACACTAGAAGGAATCAGTAGCAGAATAACTGAGGCAGAAGAACATATAAGTGACCTGGAAGACAGAACGGTGGATTTCACTGCTGCAGAACAGAATAAAGAAAAAAGAATGAAAAGAAATGAAGACAACCTAAGAGACCTCTGGGACATTAAACACAACAACATTCTCATTATAGGGGTCCCAGAAGGAGAAGAGAGAGAGAAAGGACCCGAGAAAATATTTGAAGAGATTATAGTCAAAAACTTCCCTAACGTGGGGAAGGAAATAGCCACTCAAGTCCAGGAAGCACAGAGTCCCATACAGGATAAACCCAAGGAGAAACACACTGAGACACATAGTAATCGGATTGGCAAAAATTAAAGGCAAAGAAAAATTATTGAAAGCAGCAAGGGAAAAATGACAAATAACATACAAGGGAACTCCCATAAGGTTAACAGCTGATTTCTCAGCAGAAACTCTACAAGCCAGAAGGGAGTGGCATGATATATTTAAAGTGATGAAAGGGCAGAACCTACAACCAAGATTACTCTATCCAGAAAGGATCTCATTCAGATTCGATGGAGAAATCAAAAGCTTTACAGATAAGCAAAAGCTAAGAGAATTCAACACCACCAAACCAGCTCTACAACAAATGCTAAAGGAACTTCTCTAAGTGGGAAAAACGAGAGAAGAAAAGCACCTACAAAAACAAACCCAAAACAATTAAGAAAATGGTAATAGGAACATACATTTCAATAATTACCTTAAACGTGAATGGATTAAATGTTCCATCCAAAAGACACAGGCTCGCTGAATGGATACAAAAACAATATCCATATATATGCTGTCTACAAGAGACCCACTTCAGACCTAGGGACACATACAGACTGAAAGTGAGGGGATGGAAAAAGATATTCCATGCAAATGGAAATCAAAAGAAAGCTGGAGTAGCAGTACTCATATCAGATAAAATAGACCTTAAAATAAAGAATGTTACAAGAGACAAGGAAGGACACTACATGATGATCAAGGGTCAATCCAAGAAGAAGATATAACAATTACAAATATATATGCACCCAACATAGGAGCACCTCAATACATAAGGCAACTACTAACAGCTATAAAGAGGAAGTCGATGGTAACACAGTAATAGAGTGGGGGATTTTAACAACTCCCTTATACCAATGGACAGATCATCCAGACAGAAAATTAATAAGGGAATGCAAGCTTTAAATGACACAATAGACCAGATAGATTTAATTGATACTTATAGGACATTCCATCCAAAAACAGCAGATTACACTTTCTTCTCAAGTGCGCATGGAACATTCTCCAGGATAGATCACACCTTGGTTCACAAATCAAGCCTCAGTAAATTTAAGAAAATTGAAATCATATCAAGCATCTTTCCTGACCACAACGCTATGAGATTAGAAATCAATTACAGAGAAAAAACGTAAAAAACACAAACACATGGAGGCTAAATGATACGTTACTAAATAACCAAGAGATCATTGAGGAAATCAAAGAGGAAATTAAAAAATACCTAGAGACAAATGACAATGAAAACACAACGATCCGAAACCTATGGGATGCAGCAAAAGCAGTTCTAAGAGGGAACTTTATAGCAACACAAGCCTACCTCAAGAAACAAGAAAAATCTCAAATAAACAATCTAACCTTACACCTAAAGGAACTAGAGAAAGTAGAACAAACAATACCCAAAGTTAGTAGAAGGCAAGAAATCATAAAGATGAGAGCAGAAATAAATGAAACAGAAACAAAGAAAACAATAGCAAAGATCAATAAAACTAAAATCTGGTTCTTTGAGAAGATAAACAAAATTGATAAACCTTTAGCCAGACTCATCAAGAAAAAGAGGGAGAGGACTCAAATCAATAAAATTAGAAATGAAAAAGGAGAAGTTACAACAGACACCACAGAAATACAAAGCATCCTAAGACACTACTACAAGCAACTCTATGCCAATAAAATGGACAACCTGGAAGAAATGGACAAATTCTTAGAAAGGTATAAGTTTCCAAGGCTGAAACAGGAAGAAATAGAAAACATGAACAGACCAATCACAAGTAATGAAATTGAAACTGTGAGTAAAAATCTTCCAACAAACAAAAGTCCAAGACCAGACGGCTTCACAGGTGAATTCTATCAAACATTTAGAGAAGAGCTAACACCCATCCTTCTCAAACTCTTCCAAAAAATTGTGGAGAAAGGAAAACTCCCAAACTCATTCTATGAGGCCACCATCACCCTGATACCAAAACCAGGGGAAGATACTACAAAAATAAAATTACAGACCAAGAGCACTGATGAATATAGATGCAGAAATCCTCAACAAAATACTAGCGAACAGACTCCAACAACACATTAAAAGGATCATACACCATGATCAGGTGGGATTTAACCCAGGGATGCAAGGATTCTGTAATATATGCAAATCAATCAATGTGATACACAACATTAACAAATTGAAGAAGAAAAACCATATGATCATCTCAATAGATGCAGAAAAAGCTTTTGACAAAATTCAACACCCATTTATGACAAAAACTCTCCAGAAAGTGGGCATAGACGGAACCTACCTCAACATAATAAAGGCCATATACGACAAACCCACAGCAAACATCATTCTCAATGGTGAAAGCATGTCCTCTAAGATCAGGAACAAGACAGGGATGTCCACTCTCACCACTCTTATTCAACATAGTTTTGGAAGTCCTAGCCATGGCAATCAGAGAGAAAAAGAAATAAAAGGAATACAAATTGGAAAAGAAGAAGTAAAACCGTCACTGTTTGCAGATGACATGATACTATAATAGAGAATCCTAAAGATGCCACTAGAAAACTTTTAGAGCTAATCAATGATTTTGGTAAAGTTGCAGGATACAAAATTAATGCACAGAAATCTCTTGCATTCCTATACACTAATGATGAAAAATCTGAAAGAGAAATTAAGGAAACACTCCCATTTACCATTAAACAAGATGAATAAAATACCTAGGAATAAACCTACCTAGGGAGACAAAAGAGCTGTATGCAGAAAACTATAAGACACTGATGAAAGAAATTAAAGATGATACAAACAGATGGAGAGATATACCATGTCCTTGGATTGGAAGAATCAATATTATGAAAATGACTATACTACACAAAGCAATCTACAGACTCAATGCAATCCCTATCAAACTACCAAACTACAGAACTAGAACAAAAAATTTTGAAATTTGTATGGAGACACAAAAGACCCCGAATAGCCAAAGCAGTCTTGAGTGAAAAAAATGGAGCTGGAGGAATCAGGCTCCTTGACTTCAGACTATACTACAAAGCTACAGTAATCAAGACAATATGGTGCTGGCACAAAAACAGAAATATAGATCAATGGAACAGCATAGAAAGCCCAGAGATAAACCCATGCACATATGGTCAACTAATCTATGACAAAGGAGGCAAGGATATACAATGGAGAAAAGACAGCCTCTTCAATAAGTGGTGCTGGGAAAACTGGACAGCTACATGTAAAAGAATGAAATTAGAACACTCCCTAACACCATACACACAAACTCAAAATGCATTAAAGACCTAAATGTAAGGCCAGACACTATAAAACTCTTAGAGGAAAACACAGGCAGAACACTCTATGTCATAAATCACAGCAAGATCCTTTTTGACCCACCTCCTAGTGAAATGGAAATAAAAACAAAAATCAACAAATGGGACCTAATGAAACTTCAAAGCTTTTGCACAGCAAAGGAAACCATAAACAAGACGAAAAGACAACCTTCAGAATGGGAGAAAATATTTGCAAATGAAGCTACTGACAAAAGATTAATCTCCAAAATATACAGGCAGCTCATGCAGCTCAAATCAAAAACACAAACAACCCAACCAAAAATGGGCAGAAGACCTAAACAGACATTTCTCCAAAGAAGACATACAAATGGCCAACAAACACATGAAAGAATGCTCAACATCATTAATCATTAGAGAAATGCAAATCAAAACTACAATGAGGTATCACCTCACACTGGTCAGAATGTCCATCATCAAAAAATCTAGAAACAATAAATGTTGGAGAGGGTGTGGAGAAAAGGGAACACTCTTGCACTGTTGGTGGGAAGGTAAATTGATACAGCCACTGTGAAGAACAGTATGGAGGTTCCTTAAAAAACTACAAATAGAACTACCATACAACCCAGCAATCCCACTACTGGGCATATACCCTGAGAAAACCATAATTCAAAAAGAGTCATGTTCCAAAATGTTCATTGCAGCTCTATTTACAATAGCCAGGACATGGAAGCAACCTAAGTGTCCATCGATAGATGAATGGATAAAGAAGATGTGGCACATATATACAATGGAATATTAGCCATAAAAAGAAACGAAATTGAGTTATTTGTAGTGAGGTGGATGGACCTAGAGTCCGTCATACAGAGTGAAGTAAGTCAGAAAGAGAAAGACAAATACCATATGCTAACACATATATATGGAATCTAAGAAAAAAAAAAAGGTCATGAAGAACCTAGGGGTAAGATGGGAATAAAGACACAGACCTACTGGAGCATGGACTTGAGGATATGGCGAGGGGGAAGGGTAAGCTGGGACAAAGTGAGAGAGTGCCATAGACATATATACACTACCAAATGTAAAATAGATAGCTAGTGGGAAGCAGCCGCATAGCACAGGGAGATCAGCTTGGTGCTTTGTGACCACCTAGAGGGGTGGGATAGGGAGGGAGGGTGGGAGATGCAAGAGGGAAGAGATATGGGAACATATGTATATGTATAACTGATTCACTTTGTTATAAAGCAGAAACTAACACACCATTGTAAAGCAATTATACTCCAATAAAGATGTTAAAAAACAAAACAAAACAAATCAATGAAGCTGCATTCACATGAATGCTCGCTATTCTACTCTGGGTCACCAGACAAGATACTCATGTTCTTTACTTTTTTTTTTTTTTTTAAGATACTTATGTTCTCCCTTGGTATGGAAGCAACTGCTGATCTGTGAGGTTTCTTCTAAACTTAGGGTTCAAGTATAAAGATATGGATGGGAACATTCTGCAACCGCCTCTGGGTACGTGAAGTATTTATTATCATCACTGGTTAATGATCATGAAAAGTGTTGCCTTTACACTTCTTATCTTTTCCCAAAGCTCTTCTTGACTCTATCCACTCTCTTGGGGAAAATACATTGATTTGGGCTAGCTGATCTGTCAGGATTAATGAAAACTTTAAATTACAGAACCTATTAAAACCATTACAGGCGAGAGAGTGGCATTGACATATATACACTACCGGATGTAAAATAGGTAGCTAGTGGGAAACAGCTACATAGCACAGGAAGATCAGCTCTGTGTTCTGTGCCCATCTAGAAGGGTGGGATAGGGAGGGTGGGAGGGAGATACAAGAGGGAGGACATATGGGGATATATATATATATATATATATATATATGGCTGATTCACCTTGTTATAAAGCAGAAACTAACACACCATTGTAAAGCAATTATACTCCAATAAAGATGTTTAAAAAAAATCAACATTACAGGCATCTGTGTTGCAGTGAACTTTGGATCATGCATCTGAAAATCTACATTTAATTAAGTCCCAGCTTTGCCACTTACTAGTCATGTGTCTTTGAGCTAGTCTGTTAACCCCTTTGAGCTACTGTTTTCCTATCTGTAAAATGGGCATAATGCCTAGCTCACAGGGTAGCTGTGATAATTAAATATATTATAGGCAGTTGTTTAGTAAACTGTACAACAAAGCACTATACACATGTAAAGTAATCATAGTCATTTAAACTAGATAAATAATATTGCCTAGATTTCCTTGGGAAGCTGCTTTAGTATATAGAAAAGAGTGTGTTATTTGCATATTTATGTTCATGTCCATCCAGGTTACTGGGTAACTGTCCTTCTACATAATTAAAAATTTTGCCATAGTAAGTGGCTTAAGAAATCCTTTCTTCCAAAGAATTGTAAAAATAAACTTTAGGCCAGTTCCTTGTCCAAATTATTAGAAATTTCAAACAAATAAGTTTTATTACAGTTTTACTTTTTTTTTAATTTAGAAAAGCATAAAGTTGTCACTCTGAAGTAGTAACATTACTACTGAGAATAACATTACTGAAATAACAGTGGAGTTCTGGTGACTTGAAATAAATAGAACCTTTTTTATTATTACTTGAAGCTGAATTGGATTTTTTAATGGAAAATAAAATAGGACAGAAATGACTTTAAAGAAGAAAGGCAATTTTAGTTTATTTTTTAGGTAGAATTGTACAGACGTTTCTCATAAAAAGTCCCAAACCAGGAAACAATGACTAAATATCCAGATGAAACAGGTTTCACATGCCAGCTACATCTGACATTGTACCTCGAAGATTCCTGCCCTTTCTAGGTACTGCTGTTCAGGTCAAAGAAATAAACAAGAAGCATCTGAGAGGTCTGTCATTCAGGTAAGAAATACAGCTGAATACAGGCATGCCTCGTTTCACTGCATTTCACAGATACTGCATTTTTTACAAATTGAATTTTTGTGGAAACCCTGCATTGAGCAAGTCTATTGGCACAATTTTCCCAACAGCATTTCCTCACTTGGTAATTCTCAAAATATTTCAAACCCTCCAACAGCAAGAAGATTATGACTTGCTACAGGCTCAGATGATGGTTAGCATTTTTCAGCAATAAAGTATTTTTCAATTAAGGTATGTACATGTATTTTAGACATAATGCTGTTGCACACTTAACAGACCACAGCAGAGCGTAAATGTAACTTTTATATGCACTGGGAAACCAAAAACTTCATGTGACTCACTTTATTGTGATATTCGCTTTATTGCAGGGGTCTGGAACCCAACCTGCAATGTGTCCGAAGTCTGCTTGTACTGCTAGATATATGAAAGGGGATTCTTCCAAAATTGAAACCAAATGAGAAGGCTACAGGAGTTGTCTTTTTTCCTCCTATCACACATTTCTCTTGTCAAAATGTCCTTATTTCTAATATTATCACACATTTATGAGACGAATTTGGTATAGTTCAGTCTGATCAAATCCTATCATTCATTCATTCCACATGTTTATTGAGCACCTTCTATGTACCAAGTATAGTTCTAGATGCTGTGAGCGCAGGAGTGAATAAAATAGACAACGTTTCTGGCCCTCGTGGAGCTTGCATCCTAAAAGCACTCCGAGTTGCGTCAGGCAAGGCATGGATATGCGGCAGGCGTTACAAAACCTGAGAGGAAAGGATTCATTTTGTCTCGAAGGCATGAGCTTTCTTTTGGCGCTTGAGGGAACTAAAAGCCTTGGGAATCCTGGGGCCCCAGACCTGATTCCCAAACTTATACTTCTGTATACCTCTGGAAAGCAAGGAAAAGATTCAAGGCATGGGGGTCTCAAGAAGCTGAGTGAATATGAAGAAAGCAGATTATTTAACTGGAAGACCCACCGGTCCTCTCCTTTCTCCAAACAAAGGATGACAAGCTGTCAAATTGCTCTGGTGGATCAGGGGTGTCCCAGACCTGCCTTAATTTCTAATACTCTGTCCTAGCCTCCTCGTGAGTACATTCATACTTGTCACACCATGTTTTCCTAAAGTTTGGTCGGGAAAATATGGCCTCTGTCACCGTAAAGCAAAGGCTGGAGCAGCTGCTCAGCTATTGTAACTCTGCTCTGGCAACCCCACACAGCAAGGGCGAAGAGGGGAGAGCAGACTGATTAACCGAGGCAGCAGAGGCCTGAGACCATGAGGCAAGCATCCATAACTCTTAATATGTCAGGAAGCACAGCGGCATCTGGGCAGAAGGAACGACTGTGTTTTTGAAGGGAGAGGAAGTTCAAAACATCTAAAGTCATTTTGAGGGCCCTTAGGAACAATATAGGGCTACCTACAGAGTAACATTTTCTTCCCGTTTCCTGTGGCTTCCCAAATTGGGTGAGAAAGAACTCTGCCCTTCTTCCTGGGACTCCCCAGGTGGAATTTCTGGCCCCATCTAGCCCTTTCTGCCCGGCTGTTTTCCTATTGCAAACGTGCCATGCAGATTCTCCATTAGGGAACGAGGTCACGGAGGTGGAACCACAATCGACATCCATCCAACCTAAAACAGAATCCCTTAGTTTTGTCTCATTTGACTGAAGGTTCTGTTTCCTTTGAATAACGAAAATTACAACGTACTTATATATATATTTGTATTTTTTGAAGTCCACTTTGGTCTTACAAAGATGGCTATAATTCTGTCCTCCCCTCTCCTTTCTAATCACATCCAGAGAAGTAAAGTCTTACTTGTTCAAGTTTCTTGATTCCATTAAACATCATGTCACAAGATGAATGGATAAAGAAGATGTGGCACATATATACAATGGAATATTACTCGGCTATAAAAAGAAATGAAATTGAGTTATTTGTAGTGAGGTGGATGGACCTAAAGTCTGTCATACAGAGTGAAGTCAGAAAGAGAAAAACAAACACTGTATGCTAACACATTTATATGGAATCTAAAAAAAAAAAAAAAAAAGGTTCTGAAGAACCTAGCAGCAGGACAGGAATAAAGATGCAGACGTAGAGAATGGACTTGAGGACGCGGAGAGGGGGAAGGGTAAGCTGGGACGAAGTGAGAGAGTGGCATGGACATATATACACTACCAAATGTAAAACAGATAGCTAGTGGGAAGCAGCCGCACAGCACAGGGAGATCAGCTCGGTGCTTTGTGACCACCTAGAGGGGCAGGCTAGGGAGGGTCGGAGGGAGATGCAAGAAGGAGGAGATATGGGGATATATGTGTACATATAGCTGATTCACTTTGTTACACAGCAGAAACTAACACACCATTGTAAAGCAATTATACTACAATAAACATGTTAAAAAAAATCGTCACAGACGATATAAGCCAAATCAGACTTGACAGGTCACCTGGCCCAAAGCCTCATTTTACAGATGAAGGAACTGAGACCCCAGGAAGTTATATAACTGTCCCTGGCCACAAAGGCAATCAGTAACAGGGTCAGGGGCCATTGACTCCAACCCTATAGTTATTCCACTAAATAGAAGAATATACTCAATAACGTTTCCGGCAGATTTCTTGTATCCCTAAGACCCTCTACTGCTTTGTGGAGGAGGTGGAATCTCTCTGGGAACACAGGGAGGCAAGAAATGGAAAGAGCAAGATTCCCCCTGCGAGTCCCTTAAAGCTCCCCATGACATTGGAGGTGTTTCTTCAGCCTGTAGACGGCACAGTTGGGCACAGAGTGATGGAAGGTAATTGTCTCTGTGACCTCCTGTGCTTGAGAACGTTGATTCATGTAAGAAGCAATAATTATTAATCAAACTATAAAAGTTGCATGATTCTTGACACGTAACATAGTCCTAGCCAATAGCAAAGACGACTTGGACGAGTGCGAACAGATATCCTTTTACATTACAGTGGATTTCTAAAACTGATTTTGTGTAAAGATAACTGCAACAAAATGGACTGTAGTTGCCATAGAAACACAATCTCTGGTGTTTGGTAGCAGTGTTATAAGTGTGTGTATGAGTGTGTGTGGAGGGTGGGGGTGTGTTCTTGACCAAAAAAGGAGCCCCAGTAGATGGGTGGTACCTAAAATGGATAAAAGTAATTTGCTTACACAATAGTCCTGGATCATTTGTCTTAGAGATGATCTCTTAACTCTAGCATGAATTAATTATTTAATTTGCCATGATTTGATTTGCCTTCTTAGAATTTAAAAGACTTTGAGGTGTTAATTTGAATAACCCAGTTCTCTTTAATATGTTACCCACCAACTTTGAACTGCTAACATTTTCGCCCTTGCAAAATGTCTCCATAACAAACAGAATTATTCAAAATAATTCTGTCGCCCAGAGTTTCTTTCAAAGTGGTGCTTACTCCACAAATCTCTGTCGGTGATAGTAACTGAAAAGATTTCTGAAAAACATGAGTTAATCCTACAATTTTCCCCATCTCCTCCTGCCTTCTCGATGTATTTAAGCTACAAGTTAGGGCAAACGTTCACTGATCAGTCAAAAGGCACCGTGGTCTGGAAACGGTCAGAGATGCTGAGAAGACTTCCTTTGCATGGGACCAACCTGATACTTTGTGGCTGAGCTTTTTGAGCACTTCACACCCCACTGAAAAGCATCAAGCCAATTACCAGACGTTTAGAATGGGCATTATATAAAGGAGTTCACAGCATTACTAACACATGCTCAACAGGCATGAGCAACAGTCTGGCTGCACTGGTACTTTCTTCTAAAGTGGGTACATTGTCACTGGAAATGCTGAATAAAGGGAAGCAAACGTGGAGAATTTAATTAAGGGTGTTGATTAGGCATCTGGATAATTGGGACTGACTATAGAGTCTGTACAGCGCAAGACAGAAATAAGCCCGGTTAATGTAAAATCGCTAACATTTGCTGGATTTTTCTGTCTCTGAAGATCTGAATTATGACTGCAATAGTCAAATATGTTCCCCAATTGTGTGTCCTATATATAAATGTATCTGGAGGGATGTTTATCCAGGGACCCTATGAACACCTCAAAATCTAAATTGTTAGTAAACTTTAAAAAGGGTCAGTGTGGTACTCAATAAAGAATATAAACAAAAATGATAATGCTCTAGCTTTTATCCACATCCATCCAAATACTGCCACGGATGGGGTTAGCAGGCACACGCATGTGTTAAAGCTACAAATATAAGGAAATATACCTTCTCTGTTAAGCAAGAAGAAATGTATAATGTTTTAGCCAGTAATCACACTTGTAGGAACCTTAATTACTAGTATTCAGCAATCTGTATTTTTATTATTCTAGGTTAAGAATTATCCTCTCCTCACTAACAACTCAGAAGAACACAATGCTCTAAAGCAGGGTTTCTCAAAGTAGGTTTCACAGCACACTAGCCCTGTTCTTTTGACTAGCTTTTAGTCAAAAAGAGCTCTAAGCAATCCTGAGTCCTGTGGGGGTCCTCTATGGACGTTCACAGTGCATTTTCAACATACTAAAACTTAATCCTGCAGTAAAAACAACTTGCCTAACATCATTTAACTTTTTCCCCAAACTTACTTGGCCATGGAATCCATTTGTCAGATTACAGCTATCAACCTTCTCAGGTACCATGTAAAACCCTATCCTAGAGCAGAAATTCATAAAATATTGTCATGGAGGATGTAGTCATCTGGTCAACCTTTTATCCAGGTTCAGGAATCTCTGCTATTTTATTCTCAAGATGTGGTCACACAAGTCTAGTAAAAGTGAACTGTATTTCACAAGGATGTCATTACACTGCAACTAGAAACTTCTTTATAATATTGAGCCTAAACTTATGTTCCAGGAATTTTCACCCACTGCAGCTAATCCTAGTCCTTAGAATGACACAAGGTAAAAAATTTTTTCCATTTGTCAGTCTTTCAAAAATCTAAACGTAACGCTCATGTTCCTACTGATTTAATACTATTCCAGGCTAACTAGCTTCATTTCTTAAGCCTTTGTCCTGTGACATGATTTTCAGTTTCCAACATTCTAGTTGTCCTCCTTTGTCACACTCCATTTTGCCAATGTCCTTCTTAAAATGTAGCCCCAAAGACTGAACATAACTCTGCAGGTATGACAGTACTTTAGATATAATTTGCACATCAAAGAGGGCAGTGAGATTATTACCTTCCTTGATCTCACATTTATTTCACAGATTGCCACAGGTTGGGTTTCCAGAAAGCAGACTCTGAGATAGACGTTAGTGTGGGGGAGTTTTATTGGGGAGTGTTCTTGGGAGCAACACTCATGGAAGGGAGAGGAAGGAAGCATGACTGAGCAGAAGCAGAAGTGGGGCTGTGATACAGTATCAGCAGAGGTATCAACTGACCCTGTGGGGTGATTCCTTTAGAGTTGCCCAAGTTTAAGTTGGCCACGTTGGAATGAGAAGTCTGGGCGTTTATGCCATCCTCCCCCATCATCAGTCAGTTGTTGGATGAAGGTCAACCCAGAAAGGGGGTCAACTCCTTGAGAAAGGCAGTTGTTTTCAATTGAGGGAATCCCCAACGGGAACTGCCAGCTCAGGACTGGCCACTGGTCACAATCCCAGCAGTTGGGAGAATAAACCTTTTATTCCTGAAGAGTATTCTGGGCAGCACATGATGGCATCCACCACACAGCTCCTTCTGGCATTATAAACTTTAGTTAGAACTTTATCTTAAATGTAACTGAAAACCAATGAAGAGTTTAAAGTAGGAGAGTGACATGACTGGCTTTGCATTTTTAACAGCTCATTCTTGCTAGTGTATAAAAAAAATGAAGTGGAACAAGGGTAGAAGCAGGGTGAATAGTTAGGGGGCTCCTGCAGAGGCCCAGATGAGAGATGGTTATGGCTTGGATTAGAAGGATGGCAGTGAACATGAAGAGAAGCGACCACATTTGAGTTCTACTTCAAGGGTAGAAGGGTTAGGTCTTGGAAATGGGTTGAAGTTGACTGTGAGTAGAGGGAAGGGGTTAGAGATGACTCCAAGGGTGTTGGCATGAACAACTGAGTGAATAGAGATTCTTTTTACCAAGATAAGGAACACTACGTGAGGGGTCACTGGGAATAAGTGTAGGGAAGGGTCATGCTAAGTTTGATGAATATGAGACATCCAAGCCAAAATATAAAGGAAGCAGTTATAAATACAGATATGGAGCTCAATAGAGAAGTCTGAGTTGACAGGATAAATTTGGGAGACCCTGTATGCTTATTGAGTCAATGGAAGGAAATGGAAATTCCAGGAGAAGTCTATAAAACAAGAAGGGAAGAATGAAAGTAGACCTGGGACAGGACTTGAAGGACCCCAGCATTGATGGGATGATTGGCAGAGGGTGAAATACACAAGAGACTGGGGAGGAAGGAGTGGTAAGAGGGGTAGACGGGAAGCCAGAGGGTGTAGGGTCACAGAAACCAAAGGAAGAGAGTACTGAAGAGGTGGGAGCTTATGACAGCGTCAAATGCTGCTGAGGGGAAGTGACATAAGGATAAAGATGGCCAAGGGTAGTTATTGTGAACCTTGGTATGTAAGGGAGAGTAGAAAATGTTTTCACTTTATTTTGTTGGGGGTTTTTTTGTTTGTTATTATCTTTCCAGAATCTTCCTTTTCTTGAACCGCACACATAGTTTTGGTGATGCGTTGTCATCACATCTCAGGTTTGCTGGCCTCTGGGATGGCATGTAATCTAGGCTGTGCCATTCCACTACTGTATTCATTTCCTGTGGCTACAGGGACAAATTACCAACAACTGGGTGGCTTAAAACAACAGTAATATACTGTCTCACTGTTCTGGAGGCCAGAAGTCTGACATCAAGATGTCAGCAGACCCATGCTCCCTCTGGAGGTCCTAGGGGAATATCTACGCCTTGCCTCTTTCAACTTCTGGTGGCTACCGGCATTTTTTAACTTGTGCTTGCATCACTCCAATCTCTGCTTCTGTGGTCACATTACCTCCTCCTCTTCTGTGTGGACATCCAATCTCCCTCTATATCTCTCTTGTAAGAACACTTACGATGGCATCTAGGGCTCACATGTTGCTCATTTACATTCATCATTTATAATATCTGCTTTCCATTCAACTGTAGACACAGCTCAGGTAAGTTTCTGCCACTGCATAACAAAGATCACCTTTCCTCTAGTTTCCAATAAAATGTTGAGTCCTCATCAGACGTGACTATAATGTTTGTATTTCTACCAATATTTGTTTGGGACAATCTAGCTTTTTTTCTATCATGAACCTCAAATTTATTCCAGCCTCTGCCTGCTATTCAGTTCCAAAGCCACTTACAAATTTTTGGTATTTATTACAGCTGCACTCACTTCCTGGTATCAAAATCTGTTTCATATGACTGAACTTCTTCTCCAGTCACAGGACTAGTCTGAGGAGAAGGCACACAGCCTTAGGGATCTTCTCTGAGATTTTAAAACGTTACCTTGAGAGATAAGATCCTTATTTATTCTCCTGTTAGGACTGTTAGGCTATCTGTCTAGGTTTTGGTTATCCAGGTCCCCTATAATGTAGAGAAAGTCTACACTCACTAGAAAAGAATGAAGCCAACACACTAAAACCACTAGTAAGGGACAGATATGGAGAGTGAAGTTCCATTCTGAGTTCTAGTTTCTGCATCCTTTTGCCCTTGAGGTCAAGACCAAGCCATCCACCTCATTTAGAGGTTGGTTAAAAGATGAGGGACCAGCTAAAGAGACTGGAAAGGAGTGGGCAGGGGAGCAGGACACCTGGAGTATATGATCTTCCAGAAGCCAAAAGAGAAAATTTCTCGATAAGAAGGAGATGGTGGGGTGGGTCAGCTACTGCAAAGATATCTAGAAGGGAGAACTGGAAAGGTTCTCCTGGCTTCAGTAATGAAGAGTGACTGCTTACACTATTTATAATAGCCAAGACATGGAAACAACCTAAATGTCCATCGACAGATGAATGGGTAAAGAAGATGTGGTATATATATACACACATACATACACAATGGAATATTACTCAGCCATAAAAAAGAATGAAATAATGCCATTTGCAGCAACATGGATGCAACTAGATATTATCATACTAAGAGAAGTAAGTTAGAAAGAGAAAAACAAATACCATGTATCACTTGTACGTGGAATCTAAAATATGACACAAATGAACTTATCTACAAAACAGAAATAGACTCACAGACATACAGAACAGACTTGCGATTGCCAAGAGGTGGAGTGGGTGGGGGAGGGATGGATTGGAAGTTTGGGACTAGCAGATGCAAACTGGTATATATAAAATCGATAAACAACAAGGTCCTACTGTATAGCACAGAGAACTATATTCAATATCCTGTAATAAACCATAATGGAAAAGAATATAAAAAAAATACATGTGTATGACTGAATCACTTTGCTGTACACCAGAAACTAACACAACATTGTAAATCAACTATACTTAAAAAAAAAAAGAAAGAAAAGAAAAAAAGAGTGACTGCTGAGTGCTTAGGAAGCCCATTTTAGGGAATGATGTGAACCGAGACAGGACTAGAAATGGCTGAAGAGTGAGTGGGAGGTGAGGAGGCAGAGAAGGATTGAGAGCATATGCAGAGAGATAACTTTTGGTAAGAGAATGAAGAAAATGGAGTAAATGCCTGTAGGATTGGCAATTTGTTGGCAGGAATATGAAGACTTCTATTTTCTCTGTAACATATGAGGCCAAGTCTATTGTGGGAAAAAAAAAAGAAAAGCGGTAGATGGAAAAAGTTTGATGGAATAGGAGAGGGGGTTGATATTCAGAAGTTCAGAGGGATTCCCATCCATTTTCTTCAAAAATGGAGAAGACATTAAAGTTATTGAGGATGATGGAAAAGTACCTTTCTCGAAAAACATCCAAAATTGCCTAGAAATTGTGAGCGCCTGGTTGAGTAATTCCTGTAAGCCAAGTCACACTGTTGCTCATGTGAAACTAGAGTCAGACAAAATCTCAAGGTCTCAACAAGGGTCATGAATCCAAGCCCTCTTCAACCAGAACTCTTTCAACTAGAGAACTCTTTCAGATTCCTTTTTTTCCATAACTAACAACGATCTGGGAGCAATATTAGAGCTCTGAAGCCTTGGAAAAGGAAGAAGAGAATGAATAGAGGACAGAAAAGGTAACTTGGAGGTCCTGAAGACATCCTTAGTCAGGGACAAAAATTCCTAAGATATGAATATTCTCAGCCTTTCTACCCTGCTCATTAAAGAAAACCTGGTCTTGCCATGTTAGTCCTGAGCTTTTGTGATATTGAATGAAGATTGAGTAGAAAGAGGTAGAAGTGGGAAAATGAGGGGGAGTTGAGTAATATAGTGTTGAGATGTATTTTTGGTCAAGAATAAAGAATAAGAGCAGAAAGAAAAGGAAGGAAGACCAAAATCCATGCTGGCAGGGACAGCATGGTTTGGGGAGTTGAGAATAAGAAGGAAGATTAAGGGAACCATTGGCTGCCAGTGGAGGATGTTAAGAATGAAAGAGGTAGAGAGAGATGACGTTTAAGAGGGTTCATTCTGCACTTAGAATGTATACCTGCTGGGGGTCTGTTTTGGATGGATGGATGGATGGATCTTGCATGTTTCTGCATCACTTGCAGATGTTCCAGGGTATCTTTTCAAGGATGTTTGTCTGGCAAAGATCCTTTGAAGATGGAGATGGTGTCTCCCTCCAGAGCAATGAGGGGGCATGCTTACTCTCCGGTACAGCCAGCCCTTCGTATACGCAGATGTGGAACGGGAAGATATGAAGGGCTGACTGCAAGGGACTTGAGCATCTGCAGATTTCAGTATCCGCAGGGGTCCGGGAACAAATCCCCCATTGATACTGAGGGATGACTATAAAAGACTCAGATTCCTATTCTGTAATGCAACCCACTGTGTGTGTAGGTGTATCGTTTGACCCTCTTTGCATCACCATGTGGAAATTGAAACCTGGGGACCTGCAGTTGCTGTGAGTAATAAACTGTCCTTCACCTCTGACCCAGGGATCTCATGTCTTCTACTAGTGCCGATGACTCAGTATCAAGCCGACTTGTTAACTTGCAAGTAGGTTAAATCTCAGGTCCACCACAGCTCTGGACAAGAGCATCTATCCATCCATTTGTCAGCTTCTTAAAAGACTAAAGCACAAATTTGAATTTCTCAAATCCTATTTTTCTGTCAAAAGTTATTTCTTTGAGTTGACATGGTGAAGAGGCCAGACCATCTCAATAGTGCCCAGGGGGCTCCACTTACGTTTGGGTTGTATCTTACCTCAATCTTTTCCTGTAGTCAGATCGTATTAGTCCTTAACAGTGAATTATCCGCACAATATGCTTTTTATTTCTCTCATTATGTTTACCCTGTCACACTCCAAAAAAGGGCTTGCAGTGCCTTATAAAACTTCATAGAATGCAACAAAATAAAAAAACAAATTAAATGAGGAAATCAGTTTAAAAGAAAATAAGGATAGGAGAAATCATTACGAAGCCAGGTATGCACGCGGTCACATCCTAGAGATAGGTCACAGATTTGGTGCTGAGTTTTCTTGCCATCATTGCAAAGATAGAAATATGTAAGATTCAAACGTACTTGTTTTTCATGTGCTTAAGTTAATTATCAGCTCTTCCCTACAGAACTTTTGTATCCTCATAAGTCTAGTTTAAGCGTGAACTGCTTAAATCCAAAGACTGTTTCTGTTTTTCTCCTATAAGTATCATTGGAGATAGGAAAACTAGTTCAAGACTTTACTACCTACTATTTGTATGAACTTGGTAAAGTCTCTTAGCGTTTCTGAATCTCTCGTCTGTTAGCTATAAAATAGGGATAGGGCCAAACTCACAAAGCCCATTCATTCATTCATACACAAATTCAAACATTTACTGACAGTATGATGTGCAACTCTGTTCTGAAAATTAGAGATAGGAATAAACAAAACAAACATCCTGGGCTTCCCCGGTGGTGCAGTGGTTAAGAATCCGCCTGCCAATGCAGGGGACACGGGTTCCAGCCCTGGTCCAGGAAGATCCCACGTGCCGCAGAGCAAGTAAGCCCATGTACCACAACTGCTGAGCCTGCGCTCTAGAGCCCACAAGCCACAACTACTGAGCCCGTGTGCCACAACTACTGAGCCCGTGTGCCACAACTACTGGGGCCCGTGCGCCTAGAGCCCGTGCTCCGCAACAAGAGAAGCCACCTCGGTGAGAAGCCCGCGCACCGCAACAAAGACCCAATGCAGCCAAAAATAAATAAATAAAATAAACAAATTTGTTTTTAAAAAAAATCCCTGCCCTCATGGAGTTTATATTAAGCAGGAGAAGTATGCAATAAATGATATAACTAAATAAATATAGATTATGTAAGATGCTGTTACTAGGGAAAAAAATAAATCAGAGAGAGGGATAGTGAGTGCCCAGAGAGGGCTGAAGGATTGCGATTTTAAACAGAGTGATCAGGAAAAGCCTTATTGAGAAGGTACAACTCAAGAAAAATCTGAAGAAGGGAAAGAGGGAGCCATGTGAATACGTGGGGAAGAGCATTCCATGCAGATGAAACCATCAGTGCAAAGGCCCCGAGGCCGAAGAATTCTTAGCTTGTTTGAAAAACATCAAGGAGGTCAGTGCAGCTGGAATGGAGTAAACAAGAGTGAAAGGTGGAGAAGGTAAAACTCAGAGTTAACAGGGAGCCTGGATAAGTAAGGGCTTCTAAGCCATCATAAGGGTGGTGATACTCTGAGTCGGATGGAGAGCCATGGTGGATTTTGAATAGAAGGGTGACATTATCTAATTTTTATTTAAACAAAATCACTCTGGCTGCTGTGTTGAGAATGAAATGATGTGGGATTAAAGGTTAGAACAGGAGGACAGTCAAAAGCAAGGAGGCCAGTTATGAGACGATTGCAATAATCTGGGCCAAGATGAATTGCTGACTCCATCCAAGGTGTCAGGAATGGAAATGGGGAGATGTGGTGGCGAAGAGCTGATGAAAAGATTAAAATGAAATGATGCATAGGAAAAGAAATTTGAAGCCTATGAACACCCATAAGAAGAACAAGAATTATTTTTACATTGCACTTTGAAGGAGACCTCTCAGTATAATCATCCCAAGAAGTGGCATCATCAATATAAAGGTCTTTGGCACCTTAACTAGAATTAACTAGAATGAACTAGAATTCAACAGGATAACTTGAAAGAGTAAAACAGAGAAGGAGGGAAACCCAATCCAACGTACGTTACTGAGCTACAATTTATCTGTGAGTATTTTCTATACTTTAGTTTCCTTTTTTTCCCCTTTTCTTTAGTTTACCTTTTCTTAATGTATATTAATTTCATAACTGGAATTTTCCTTATATACGAACCCACTGGGGACCGCTCAGGAGCCATGTAGAGTACGCCTCAGGATGGTCCACCCAAGAGATGGGAAAGGGGAATATTTATCCATGTGCTCTGCCCCAGTGGCCCACGGGTTGCCCTTGTGTGTTAGCTCCCTTGAGCACGTGACGAACGAGCTCCTGCTGGCACCCAGGTGATGTGGCAGGAGTGTGGCTAGTCACTGCAGCCCCAACTGCATGAACAGATGGTTAGAGAAGATGTGAAATATGCCACAGGCACCTGTGCATGCATAGCACGGAGCACACTGGAGTTTGCAAAGTTGAGTGTAGAAATATTTTCCAAGCCCAGAATCAGGAAATAAAATGGTGATTCCTTAATAAATGTAGCTGTGATTTTGTGACCAGCGCCCCAGACTTGGTCAAGAGATTTTGTTTCTAGGGGGCTTCCCTGGTGGCGCAGTGATTGAGAGTCCGCCTGCCTATGCAGGGGACGCGGGTTCGTGCCCTGGTCTGGGAGGATCCCACGTGCCGCGGAGCGGCTGGGCCCATGAGCCATGGCCGCTGGGCCTGCGCGTCCGGAGCCTGTGCTCCGCAACGGGAGAGGCCACAGCAGTGAGAGGCCCGCGAACCACCCCCCCCAAAAAGGGAAGAAGTGAAACTTCTAAGGGACTATTAACAATTTGACATTCTCAGTTGGTATGGATTATAGATTTCACTTAATGTGGATCTCAGGAGTGAAAATGTCATACCCTAGAGGGGGCTGGACACCATCACTAGTTTTCTTGGACAAAATAAGTATAGGTGTGTAGATCTTTGGCAGAGCTACCCTGCATCTTGTTGTAAAGGAACATCTTAGTGGCCACACTCAGATTCTGTGATGGGCACATTCACTAATCAGTGTCAGAAAGGGGAGATGCTGGGGAGGAGGAAAGACAACGGAGTGGGAAAAACGGGTGCCCCCACCGACCTCTGCTGCTCCTCAGGACTTTTACTTGCTTTTGTAAGTCTATTTTTTTTTTTTTACTTGCTTTTGTAAGTCTATATTTTTTTTTTACTTGCTTTTGTAAGTCTATTTCCTTAATTTGATTTTGATATATTTCAAGCTATATCTTATATACTGTATGTGAGGAGAAAAAACACTTTCAAGTTATAAAAGTATGTTTGTCGTTTAAGAAAAGAAGGGAAACTAGAGAAAAGTGTAAAGATCAAAATACTCTCAATGACTACTAATATGTTGATGTATTTTCTTCCAACATAGTCATTTTTTGTATCTTTGGGATATTTTTCAAAAGTACAATTTTGTATTCTGTTTTTTTAAATTGAAGTACAGTTGATTTACTATGTCATGTTAGTTTCAGGTGTACAGCACAGTAATTTGGTTATATATATATTCTTTTCCAGATTTATTTCCTTTATAGGTTATTACAAAATATGGAGTATAGTTCCCTGTGCTATAGAGTAGGTCTCTGTATATTCTGTTTTACTAAACAACTTTATGGTGAGATCATTTTTATATGTAAGTGTTAAATATCAGAAGTTAGTGGTAGAAACGTGAATAAAAGGGGAACGTGGTCTGCTGAACTCAGCACCTCTGGCTGGACGCAGATGGGTGCTGTAAGACATGGCCATAGAATAGGGGTGGCAGCAGGGGGTGAATAAAGATGGGCCACAGGGAATAACCAAAGACATAGAGGCTTCTGAAATAGACAGAAGGGATGGGAATACTCCCCCAGTTGTCCATCACATATGGCTCAATTCTAGCCAGGCTCAGAGCAAAATCCCACATACCCACTTGGTAGTCTGACGCTGTTTCTAAATGAGTCTGCTGTCCAACATTTTCCTGTTGGCTGTCCAGATAAGGTTTTATTGTTTATTGCTATACAGACCTCCAGAAGTCAGATTTATGCTTTTGGCTTCACATAGTACCTCGTGTGGAACTCAAAATAAGCTAGAAGATGTGGGAGGGAAAACGTGATAAGCTAAGGGAGTCTCTATTCAGTGAACAGTACCCTCATTTTCATTGACTTCAAGGTTATATTGACTTTCATAGACCAAGACGCTGGTCTTTACATTGGAATTTCAAGGAAGGCTGCACTTATAAATTAGTAAAATGTATGAGTCATTGCAAAGTTGTGTTTGATCCAAGATTCAGCTACCAGCCTAGCATAAATCTGTCCTAAATTCAGTGGGTCCTTCATTAAAACACCATTCCTGGAATCCAACCAGTCTTGGGGTTAAACTACAGAATTTTCGGTCATGTCCACATTAATGTTTAATCAGTTAAAATGCTGGGTTTTGTTAGAGGTTAGTTGCTACCTGAGCATGTGTATTAATGTAAATGCATGGTTGGGTTATAAGGCAGTGCTACTCAAAGGACCACAGCAAGTGTAGTTTGTTTAAAAATGAACTTTGGATAATAACCTTGACCCCTGTGTTCCAAAGACATTAGCAAGATGCGAACCACACTGATGTGTGGTTGTGGCTTTTGGAACATAATCAATCTATTGGGAATTACAAGGTTCGAGAAAGAAAATCATGAAGTACTGGATAAGTCAGTGAAAAAATATTCAAAGGTGGGCTCCATCAAACCAGTAGAAAGTTTATTTTGGTGACAACTAACCTCACAGATCATAAAGGTTATTAAGCTGAATTGTTTATTCAAAGGATAAAATTCTGAAAGGAAGGAAAAAGATCTTCAAATGGCACTGCCTTGCAGATTTTAGGCACTGAACCAATTTCCCAAACAATTTCACTTATTAATGGGCTCAACTGTGTTAGATTATCAAGTCAAGGGGAAGACAGCACATTCCACATTTGGCACCCAGAATGTATGTCCATTACTGCATTCATGCGTGTCTCTGCTGGTTTAGGAAGGGAAGCATATGTTTCACAGGTCGAATAATTTTCCAGCTTTTAGTCCAAAACTGACACAATGCTGACACGAAGAACATTGGTACAATATCACTGAAGCTTAAATTCTGTAAATATGAATCTAAACGGTGTGTTCCTTTTGCATCCTGTGCAAAAAGAAGGGCTTCTCCTCAGAGATTAGGGTCTGCAGCAAGGGACCATGAGCGAGCCTGAGATTGGCAGTTGTGTGCTTTTATGCAATCAATATTGTTTATGGATTTCTCTGACATGGCTGCATCCATTTGAAAGGGAGAAAAAAGAAACTACAAACACACACACTTGAGAATTTCAGGAAATTACCCAAATGCTCAAATCCTTCCCAGGGGGCAATGGTTTTCAATAGGAATTTACGTGATAAATCCGGGCGGTGAATACATTTAAAAAAATAATAATCTGGCAGCCACACAGAACAATAGAACACCCATATCGGCTGCTTATTTTGAAAAGAGTCCTTAGAACGTGTGTGAAATTAGGCTATCAAAAAGGAAACAAGACAAAGGAGGCCCAGAATGACTGAACCAGGCAAGGCGGCTTATCCACAAGTCGTTGACAATGCCACACACACTGCGGAAACTACTCAGAGCAGGGCTTACAAAGAGACACACAAAGCCAGCATGGAAATGGATGATAAGCAAAGCTCTGCAGCCATCAAGAGGGGGAGAAGAGGAGGCAGCTGCAAAGAGAGGAGGCTGCAAACGGTAGAGTCAGGTTGTCAATAAAGGCACCCATAGGAACAGCCCTATGAAGGCCAGGATTTGCTAGCTGGGTGTCACTACCATTAGCTGGCTTCTTGCCATCTCCGCAGCATATACACTTCTGACAAACAAGGTCACCTTCTATGGCCAAAGCTGTGTTAGAGTTTTGATCAGGTGAGAAAAGCTATTGCAGATTCCAAGCGTGGTCCTAAAAGATATCATGTCTGAAACTAGAGTAAACAGCAAAGACTAAATTTTCAAAAACAAAAAAACTAGGGCCAGCATTTGTGAGAAAGCCCGTCCACACCCACGCTCTGGCTGGCACCAGAGATGTGGGCATAACTTGCAGGGAAGTTGCTTCCAAAGTGAGAGCCCACTGACAACCGTCATGACTCTCCCGGCACAACCTTGCCGTTTCAGCTGCATCTTCTCTGAGTGCAAGATCACCACGTTTTCAAGAACTTGCTTTTTAACACGCGAGTCATCTCTTTACACAAGGGACAAACGTTCCCACAAGACAAGTGTCACTCGAGGTATAAGCCAAGAGAAGATATTTTTTTAAAACATTAGGAATGTGCAAGGATCCTATTTCCAAAACCTCCCCTCTGTATTGAAACTCTCCATTTGCATGCCTGCAATTTTCTTGGGGTGGCTTGAATGCTCCATTTAAAGAAACTTGCTGCTGTGAGGTAGGGGGATAAATTAGGAGTTTGGGATTAACAGATGCACACTACTATATATAAAGTAGAAAAGCAACAAGGACCTACTGTAGAGCACAGAGAACTCTACTCAATATCTTGTAATAACCTACAAGGGAAACAAATCTGAAAAAGAATACATATATATGTATATACATACACCTACATATATACGTATATATGTATATATGTAGGTATATGTATATATGTGTGTGTGTGTGTAGATATAGATATAGATATATAACTGAATCACTTTGCTGTACACCTGGAACTAACACACATTGTAAATCAACTATACTTCAATTAAAAAAAATAAATATATTAATAAAAAAAGAAACTTGCCAACTAATCGTTTGGTTTTTTTCCCCACTACTGTGGATGAACAAGAAAGCAGGTCTAAGCCTGAGGAATCAAGGCTGTCGTGCCAAACCGAGATTGGTACAACATAAACCAACCCCTCTGGCTTCTCAAATGGATGTCAGCCTATTTCAAGTTACTTTATATTTTCAGCAGTAAGGGAATAATTTAACAAAAGCACTGTCAGTAGCACAGTTCATTCGCTGGTCAAAAGGTTAAGGGAAAGGAGTAAAGAACTTGCCCTGAAGAAAAAATAAAAAGAAGTCTTCCTGATTCTGGTTTTATAAACCACTCCTTAGCTCCAGCACAAAAGAATGATGGCGGAAGAACGGACAGAGGGCATTGTTTTCTCCCCATTATGTCTCACTCCTGGCTCTTGGAGCAAATCTCATGTTTTATAGCTCCACGCTGAGTCAACATCAGCAGAATCACGACTTGTGCTGTGCTTTCCCGGCTCAGAAGATGCCCTGGGCATTGAGAAGGGGTGGGGCATCAGCCCTAACTCAGCAAGGTGGCGGTTTGGGGGGTGCGGCAGTGGGGGGAGGCTTGTGACTGCGGCTTCATGTGCACAGGGTGAGAATTGCCCTTTGAAGCACAGCCTTCTTTTTCAAGTGAAAGGCAGCCTTTGAGAAAAGTGTCTGTGGAAGGTGGGCTCCTAATAACAGCAAGGAATTATTTCTGCAGCATTTGGGGCTCTGATGATTCATACGACATCTCCCAGTTCAGCAGGCTCCATCCCTCGTTGATTACAAAAAGGTGAGAGCAGGTCTGGGGGCCTCATTATAACAAGACCCCAGGGCGGGGGGAGGAGAGAGGTTTTCTCCAGTCTATAATAATTGTGTCAGCTGTAAAAGCTGTGCTCGACCCCCCTTTTTTATCAAAGATCACATTGTGATGAAGAGTCATCTTTCTTTCTTCATTGTCGATTTCTTCCCAGCGCTGGAAGAAAAGACTTCCCCGTTGTTACCTTGAGGGAGACCAGTGCTGTTAATGACAGGCCAGTCCAGCCCAGATTCTAAATATTAATAGACCGACTGGCCTGGGGGAAGCAGTTTTCGGCCGGCCAGGCCAGGAATGGAGCTGGCAACGGCCCATCTTGCAGGGTTGACTCATGCCTGAATCACAGCCAGGCTGGCAGGATGTTGTTTTGGGGGAAGTTCGCAGGCCTGTCAAAAACCTGCTGTTGCCATTGGTTGATATTATGCAAGATTCCAAATGATATTTATTTATATTCTCCTTTTGGGTTTGGTGTGTGTGTGTGTGTGTGTGTGTGTGTGTGTGTGTGTGTGTGTGTGTGTGTGTGTGTGTGTGTGTGTGTGTGTGTGTGTGTGTGTTTCTCTCCCCTTCTCCACAGGCACTAGAGCTTCAAGTGACCAAAAAGCAAAAAAAAAAGAAAAGAAAAACACACATTTAAGAGATAGGCAAGAACCCATTAAAACTAAAAAGCATTTTGCCCTGAGCTCTTTTCAGCTTTCAGGTCAGAGCAGTGCCAAGCAATTTGCTCTGATTCACTAAAGCCTTCTCTTCTCTCCTCCAGATGGATGCAGTTGGGAGACAGGGCTGGTGAATGAGGCCCCGTTTAGAATTCCATTGATGGCAAAGAGCAGCTCACAGCTCTGTCCAAGCATATTCCTTTCCACACTTGTAGAAATCTTTCCAACTTGCTGGACTGACAGTGTCTCACATTAAACATGTAACTTCCCTGATGAAGCTGGGCTGAAGACTAGGGGGATTTCCTTTGCTTTTTGTCTGACTGATGATGGGGTGGGATGGGACATGCAGCTCTGAGAAGATTCAAGGAGACTGAAGCTTTTTCATCTGAGTTTCTCCCACTCCCGGAGTCCGTAGGAGTTCAACTGTAGAGCTGAGGAAATTCTCCCAACTGTATCATGTAGCGCTGAGAAGTTCCTCTGCAGAAACTTGGTAGGCAGAAAGAGTGTGAGTGAATTCATTTATGTGCCTAATTTAAGACACAATTGAGAGGCACAGTGTTCTAATAGATGGAGTTCTGGCTGAGGAGGTAAGAAGCCTGAGTTCTATTCTTGGCTCCGATGATGGCTCAAGCTTGGTGACACAGAGGGTTGGCACTTTCCAGAAGAATTTGAACTCTAGAGACAGTCAACTCAGGACAAAATTATATATAAATCCATTATCTAGAGCTTTCATTGTTCTGATAAAACCCAAATTTTGCTCTCCCTAAATTCTCAGAAAAGTCCTAATGAAAAATGTTCTTTGAGTTGAACCTCTAGGGGAAAAAGGAGTTGTTTAGCATTCACCGAGCGAGGGGGAGATTTCTTTGGAACGTTGTTCAAAGCAGGCCTGTGGGGCAGGGGAGGGGCACTTCCCCAACCCTGGCAGTGGGGAGACAAACAGGATGCTTTCAAGTCCTGCCTAAGGCACTGAACACAGCTGCATCGCTGACTTGCTAGAAAAATGACCTTGGCCATTAGTTTGAGTGCTTGGTGGTTGTTTCCCTCTGAATAGCACACTCTGGGAAGATTTTAGATTTAGAAGACAAAACAATCTATACCCATAGTTCCACTGACCTTACATCCACTGCTATCTGCTCATTGGCTAAAGTTTACTTTCTCAGGCCTCCATGATGTCATAAAAATAGATCTCAAGTACAGTCATAACCAAATTACATCACCTAATTTTCCCCTCAAAATAATGATCTTTCTACCAAGTAACACAGTGCCCCAATAAATAATACTGTAATATATACAATGTTCCACTCAAAGTAGTCTTTCCCCCTCTGACACTTAGAACACCTTTCGATTCCTTTTTCCCCACGCATTTTAATTTTTCTCAACTGTCAAAAAATCTGTCTTTGTATCCTGTTTGACTTTATCAATGATAAACAGTTTATTTTGTTATAATTAATTGATTCGATCATTCAATAAATATTTATCAGTGCCAACTATGGGTCACGCACCTTGTTAGGTATTCGGGATACAAAGATGATGTCTGTCCCTGTCCATAAGAGCTGACAGTCGAGGTGGGAAAACGGACCGATCCGAATAGACTGGGTCACAGGTGCTCTGATAAAAATCTGTGCAGGCTTGGAGGGGTGCAAAGGCGGGAGAGGATGGGAAAGAGGCTCAGAGAGGGAAGTTAATGAAAAGATGTTTTCTAGGCGGAGAAGTAGGTATTTTCAAGGGTTTGGCTTCCTGAGAAAATTCAAAGCAGAGCATAGTTTGAGGTGTTTGGAGAATCTCAGTGGTTGAAGCCAAGGCAGAGTATGAGACGTAGGCAGAGGTCAGACCTTGGAGTGTCACTCATGCTTTCCCAGACTTTATCATGTAGGCGATGAGAAATTATGGAAGGATTTTAGTAAGGGAAGGATGTGATTCAATGTGCAGAAAAAGATCGATCTGGTCCCTGGGTAGAGCTTGGGTTAGAGAGAGTTTTACACCCAAGTATGCATTCTCTCTTCTGCTAACAAACCCTGTATTTTTCTTGAGGAACCAACTGTTCCCCATGCCCAATTAATGGGGTTTGTGTGGGCTCCTCTCCTGGCTCAGTTGGGCATTAACATGGTGAGAGTCAAGAAGAGCTGATCCCAGGACGTTTGCTAAAGCACCTAAGGAAGAGGCTGTCTCTGAAGTGAGACTGGTAAAGGAACGGGCCTCGAACTGAACTGCCAGCGTGATCCACATTGGGATCATGCCTGAGAGCCAGCCTGAAACGGGGCCACAGAGAGGAAAGGAAAGTATAAGAACGGAATGACACAGAGCCATAAATAATTTTTTTAGACCCTGAATTAAGCTGTCCCTGAATCTTCTGACTTCTATGTTATATAAGCCCATTAGTTTGAGTTTTGTCACTTGCAACCAGAAGATTCCTAATTCAGTGAGGCAAGGAGATCAGTTAGACGATTAATGCAATAGTCCTGGTGAGAGATGAGAAGAAATCGAACTAAGGCAGTAGAAGCAGATGTGAAGAATATAGTGTAAAGAGTGAATTAAACTAAAGAGGTAAAATTCTCTCCCAGAATTTAGTGACAGATTAAATGTGAGGGTGAGGAGAGGAAGGCACCTAACCTGACTTGCCAAGGCAGTACCATTCGCCAACACAGGGGGTATCTGAGATGAAAAGGATTGAGGGAGAAGAGGATGAGTTTGATTTTTAGGTGAGCTGAATTATGGCCTCTGGGATATCCAGATGGAAAGGAGATGTACAGTAAACAGGTGGATAATGATTCTGGAAGGCAGAAAAGAAGTCTGGATGATCTTGAGATATGAAATATCAAATGCGGTTCACAGATTCCCACAACAATTATTAGACACCCAAAGATCCCAAGATGGGGACAGTCAATGGATATGAACCAAAAAATAGCTGCTTCTCAAAGTGAGAGCAATTTACGTTTTTGGCATGACAATTCTTGTTTGTGCAGAACTATTCAGGATGTTCCGGAATTTTTAACATCTCCCTAAGGTAGGCACTAAATGCTAGAGCACCTTCCATCCTTCAGTCAATGTGGCAACTGGAAATGACCCCATAGCGTTCCAAGCATCCCCCTGGAGATGCAGTCTCATCCTCTGTAGCCCCTGTGAATCACTGTATTTGTGTGTGGACCTGTATGCTAGCATGTGGGTAGTAGTCTTCCACTACTGTATCATTCACACAGATATAGGTGAAATGGCTTATCTGCAAATACAATGGAAAAGCTACACAATGAACCTAATTCTGAGAAGGTAGTGTACTTCCCCACTGTATCATCCTGCTTGTCTGTTCTGCTCTTCTCAGGACTTTAGTCTTCTCAGACCACTCAAAAGTTCTATCTCCAGCCATTCTCATCCCCTGCACCACCTGAAGTGCATCATTTTCAAATGCAAAAATGACCATTCGTGTAAAAGTGCACAAGCACCGTGTTACAAACTGCATCTGACTTTGTACTTTCAGATGGGCAACATTTATGACCTACTTGTACCATTGCTAAGTTTTGGGAACTGGTTAATATCTTTCAAAGCCAGACAATATGGCAGTATGCTTTGAAAGTGAGATTCTAGTAACGTAAAAGTCACTTACCTGCAAATGAGCAGGTTTCCATGTGTGATAGTAACGTACTTATGTGTTGGGAATGACATGTGATATGGGGATTATGAAAACCTCCAATGATGATGAATATATGAAAGATATTACTGAAGTATGCTCTGATTGGCTTCTTGATTCAATGAATAATAGGTGTCTCTCAGACTAATTTGAAAGCCTTCAGTTTTTTGACAAGCCCTTCAATTTGCACAGTACCATGAATTAACTTGTATGTAAACATTGCAATTAGATGAATTCAGTAAAATGCACCACATGCATCCTATTTTATACACTTGCTCTTGGAGTAAGAGTCTCAAGGAAATTAAGAGGTCTTTATCTTTTAAAGCAGAAATGGTGGGAGGTTAATTTTTTCTCCATTTCTACTGGGATAAAAGAGAGCCTGAGAAAAAAGTACAGGGGTGATAAACTCCTGCCAGTGTAGACCACAACTCTGGGTTGACAGTGGGGGAAGTGTCATTGTCTGTCTCTGCCATGTCTACACAGGCTAAAGGACAGTTTTCAGGCCCAAATCCTGTGCAAAACAAAGAACACGAAGGGGGGAAAAAAACCCTAACCCAATATGCTTGTGAACAACCTAACACCTGTCTAACATTTCATGGTGTCTTCACTTAACTACCAAATCGAGTCACCTGTGTAAGTGGCTAGTTTAGACTTTCCTCTCCAAATCATTACTACTGAAACAGAAGACAATGGAAGGAAACAAAATGAACTAGAAAATGTCTTCTCTCCACCATATTTGGTAGTGGGTTCTGTAACGCGGTGGAGAGACTGGAGCCGAATACACTTACTTCTGGGTATTTAAAGGAAGAGAGGAAGAGCAAGGCATTTCCTCTGGTTTTTTGTTTCCAGCTGGGGAGCTCTCCAAGGGCAAAGCCCTTTACTAGGAAAGAGAATGGCTTGTAAGTGAGTAGTGGAGAGATCTGACAATTCTTTGAGTCTTATATCTCCTGAAGCATGAAAGAAGGCCAAAAAGTAGGGATGAAAAATGTTTTTGATGCACGCTCAGCCATTTTCTTCAAAGAATCGCCCTTTCTCTTTATTCAGTGGTTTCATCTTCAAAGTCCCAGGATATGGTATTTGTCCTGAGCAGAATTTTACTCAGGAGAAGCTGCCACATGGCTATGCTCTCATCAACAGGAAAGCCTCCTATGAATGGACAAAGCCAGCAATATTTTTAAGTGTGCTTCATAACTAAACAAATGGAATCAAGACCATTTTTGTGATATCACATGGACCAAGGAAAGTTCTTTACTTCTCATTATTTCAGGGAAAATTAGATTTCTAAATCTCATTTTATTTATAAGATGATTAACTATAGGGATTGTTCTTCCTATTTATTGTTGAGAAAACTCAACATTCAAAATCAAGGGACTTGCCCAAGATTACCCAATTAGGAAGTAGCAAAGCAAGGATTAAGGCTAACTCCAAAGACAACATTTTTTCTGCTACAAAGCTTCCTTGTGCCGGTGGTTATCAAACTTCAGCATGTTTCGGAATTACCTAGAAGACTGGTTAAAACACAAACTGCTGAGGCCACCACAGAGTTTCTTTTCTCAGGAGGTCTGGATTGGGGTCCAAGAATTTGCATTTTTAGCAAGTGCCCCAGTGATGCTGATGCTTCTGGTCCAGAGATTGCACTGCACTTTGAGAAATTCTGACCTATTACCTGTGTATATTTTTTGTCAGCCTTTGGTTCTTTGTAAGCTGGCTGCCCTTGTATCCAGAAAACAAAAGTACTAATTACTACCTGGCATTTCTTTCTCCAATGTGGTTTGGAAACATAGGTAAAATACGGGTTCATACTAAAGATGGAAAAGTATTTGGTAATAAGGCATTACCAAAATGTTTGCCCCTGATGTTTAACAAGTACCCAGACTATGAAAGGCAATTGGACAAATACCATATGATGTCACTTAAATGTGGACTCTAAAATATGACACAGATGAACTTATCTACAAAACAGCAACAGACTCACAGACTTCTGGTTGCCAAGGGGGGGGGAGGATGAGGGGAGGGATGGATTGGGAATTTGGGATTAGCAGATGCAAACTATTATATGTATCAATAGAATGGATAAACAACAAGGTCCTACTGTATAGCACAGGGAACTAGATTCAATATCCCATGATAAACCATAATGGAAAAGAATACAAATAAGAATGTATGGGTAACTGAATCACTTTGCTGTACAGTAGAAATTAACACCATATTGTAAATCAACTATACTTCAATAAAATAAGTTTAAAAAAAGAAAAGCAATTGGATACGTGAGTCTCAATGAAGTTGTTCTTTCAAAGATTTCCCTTGGGAAATACATGCTAACTCCAAAGATAATTTATGCTACTAAATTTTTGATACTAAATCTTTATCCTTTGAGGAAAAAAACCAAAAAGCCACTTGAAGCCTAATGTAGCAAGCAAACAATCAGAATAGAATATATTCTTCTGGATTTTTAAAAAGGCATATTTCCTTTACATGCCCCTTAGACTAATCATGAATAAAATTGTGAAGGAAGAGGTTCAAACACTCATGGAGTTGTAGCAGATTTCCAATGAAACTGCTTTGTGTATGTGGAAGGATTCTGAACTGTATAGAAACAGTAAGTTTCCTTCAAATGCTGAAATCCTATACAATTCAACAGCAGTCTAGATCAAAATTCTTGATTTTTATTACTTTTCTATTGATAATTGTAACATCAACAAATTCCAAAGGACATCAGTTTTATGGAACATTTTTAAGTAAGCAGGTATTGAAGCATAACATACATATGGAATGTAAATGAATTATAAGTGTGCAGGTCAATGCATTTTCAGAATGAACACATCCATGTACTCAACAGCAGGTCAAGAAAAAGAACATTACAAGCATCCCAGAAGTCTCCACCTTTTTGTTCACTGCCTGTTACAACTCCTCTTAAGGTAAACTCTCTCCTAAAGTTTATCACATTTGACTAATTTTGCTTATTTTTGAACTTTCAGTACACTTTTTTTGTTTTTTTCAGTACACTTTTGTGTCTGGTTCATACCACTCAATATTATGCTTAAGAAATTCATCCACCTGTATGCAGAAAACTATAAGACACTGATGAAAGAAATTGAAGATGATACAAACAGATGGAGAGATATACCATGTTTTTGGACTGGAAGAATCAACACTGTGAAAATGACTATACTACCCAAAGCAATCTACAGATTCCATGCAATCCCTATCAAACTACCAATGGCATTTTTCACAGAACTAGAACAAAAAATTTCACAATTTGTATGGAAACACAAAAGACCCCGAATAGCCAAAGCAATCTTGAGAAAGAAAAATGGAGCTGGAGGAATCAGGTTCTCTGGCTTCAGACTATTCTACAAAGCTACAGTAATGAAGACAGTATGGTACTGGCATAAAAACAGAAATATAGATCAATGGAACAGGATAGAAAACCCAGAGATAAACCCATGCACATATGGTCACCTTATTTTTGATAAAGGAGGCAAGAATATACAATGGAGAAAAGACAGCCTCTTCAATAAGTGGTGCTGGGAAAACTGGACAGCTACATGTAAAAGAATGAAATTAGAACACTCCCTAATACCATACACAAAAATAAACTCAAAATGGATTAAAGACCTAAATGTAAGGTCAGACACTATAAAACTCTTAGAGGAAAACATAGGCAGAACACCCTATGACATAAATCACAGCAAGATCCTTTTTGACCCACCTCCTAGAGAAATGGAAATGAAAACAAAAATCAACAAATGGGACCTAATGAAACTTAAAAGCTTTTGCACAGCAAAGGAAACCATAAACAAGATGAAAAGACAGCCCTCAGAATGGGAGAAAATATTTTCAAATGAAGCAACTGACAAAGGATTAATCTCCAAAATTTATAAGCAGCTCATGCAGCTCAATATCAAAAAAAGAAACAACCCAATCCAAAAATGGGCAGGAGACCTAAATAGAAATTTCTCCAAAGATTATATACAGATTGCCAACAAACACATGAAAGGATGCTCAACATCACTAATCATCAGAGGAATGCAAGTCAAAACTACAGTGAGGTATCACCTCACACCAGTCAGAATGGCCATCATCAAAAAATTTACAAAGAGTAAATGTTGGAGAGGGTGCAAAGAAAAGGGAACCCTCTTGCACTGTTGGTGGGAATGTAAATTGATACAGCCACTATGGAAAACAGTATGGAGGTTCCTTAAAAAGCTAAAAATAGAACTACCATATGACCCAGCAATCCCACTACTGAGCATATACCCTGAGAAAACCATAATTCAAAAAGAGTCATGTTCCACAATGTTCATTGCAGCTCTATACAATAGCCAGGACATGGAAGCAACGTAAGTGTCCATCGATAGATGAATGGATAAAGAAATGTGGCACATATATACAATGGAATATTACTCAGCCATAAAAAGAAACAAAATTGAGTTATTTGTAGTGAGGTGGATGGACCTAGAGTCTGTCATACAGAGTGAATTAAGTCAGAAAGAGAAAAACAACACCGTATGCTAACACATACATATGGAATCTAAGAAAAAAATGGTTCTGAAGATCCTAGGGACAGAACAGGAATAGAGATGCAGATGTAGAGAACGGTCTTGAGGACACGGGGAGGGGGAAGGGTAAGCTGGGACGAAGTGAGAGAGTGACATGGACATATATACACCACCAAATGTAAAATAGATAGCTAGTGGGAAGCAGCCACATAGCACAGGGAGATCAGCTCAGTGCTTTGTGACCACCTAGAGGGGTGGGATAGGGAGGGTGGGAGGGAGACACAAGAGGGAGGAGATATGGGAATATATGTATATGTATAGCTGATTCATTTTGTTATAAAGCAGAAACTAACACACAATTGTAAAGCAATTATACTCCAATAAAGATGTTACAAAAAATAAAAATAAATTAAAAAAAAAAAGAAATTCATCCAAATTGTTGATGTAGCAATAGTGGTTCACTCTCTTTGCAATATAGTATTCCACTGTATGAATATACCATGATTTATTTATCCCCTGCTGTTAAAGGGTATTTGAGTTGTTTCCAGTTTGGGGCTATTACAAACAGCACGTCTATGAATATTTCACATACATATCCCACCCAAGAATGAGGCTGTTGGGTCTGCATATGTTCAGCTTGAGTAAATACTATGAAACAGTTTTTGAAAGAGTTGTATCAATTTACCCTCCTTTCAGCAATGTGCAACAGCGGTCCCCAACCTATTTGGCACCAGGGACTGGTTTCGTGGAAGACAATTTTTCTACAGATGGCGGTGGACGGGGGGCGGGGGGATGGTTCAGGCAGTAATGCGAGTGATGGGGAGCAATGGGGAGCGGCAGATGAAGCTTTGGTTGCTTGCCCGCCACTCACTTCCTGCTGTGCAGCCCAGTTCCTAACAGGCCTCGGACCAGTACCAGTCCATGGCCCAGGGCTTAGGGACCACTGGTGTGCAAGACACCACTTCAGGGCTTCCGTGGTGGCGCAGTGGATGGGAGTCCACCTGCCAATGCAGGGGACACAAGTTTGAGCCCTGGTCCGGGAAGATCCCACATGCCGCGGAGCGGCTGAGCCTGTGCACCAACGGCTGCTGAGCCTGCATTCTAGAGCCTGTGCTCCACAACAGGAGAGGCCATGACAATGAGAAGCCTGCGCACCACAACGAAGAGTGGCCCCTGCTTGCTGCAGCTAGAGGAAGCCTGCACACAGCAACAAAGACCCAACACAGCCAAAAATAAACAAAACAAAACCAAAAACAAACAAAAAAGACACCACTCCACATCCCTGTCAGCACATAACATTGTCTACATTTTTAAGTTGATTCTTTCTGGTAGGTGCATGGTGGTATCTTGTAGTTTTCATTTGCACTGCCCCATTAACGAAGGACTAATTACCCTTTCATATGTTTATTGATATTCTTGGTTATTCTCTGTTGTGAAGGATCTCTTTAAAGTCTTTTGCCCATTTCTCTACTGGCTTGTATGCCTTTTTCTTATTTACTTTTCAGAATTTCTAAGTATATTTTGGATATGAGTCCTATGTCAGATATATGTTTTGAAAATCTCTCTCCCCTGCTTGCCTTTTCACTCTCTTAATGGTGATTTTTAAAAATCAGAAGTTTTAGATTTTAATGTAGTCCAATTTATCATTCTTTTCCTGGTTTTAAGACATTCCTTGTTTTATTTGTATATGAGCCAATAAATTTCTCTTCAAACAAGCTTTAGGCTCATACTACAAATTTTCACATGTCATATTTTATTACCACTTAACTCAAAAATATTCTCTCATTTTCATTTAATTTCTTCTTTGGTCCATGGATTGTATAGAAGTATGCTGCTTAATTTCAAAACTCTGGGGGATATTCTACTTGTTTTATTGTTGTTTTTATTGTTATTTATTTCTAGCTTAATTTCAGTGTGGTCAGTAAGCATATTTTTAACTGCCCCTATCTTCTAAAAATCTTACATCTTGCTTTATGTCCCAGAATGCAGTCAATTTTGGTTAAATGTATTTTAAAAGAATGTGGATTCTATTGTATGGCTGTTTTCCATATATTTCATTTACATCAAGTAATTGTGTACTTCAAATGTTTTATATTTTCACTTTTTTCTCCTTTTTTATATCAGTTATAAAAGAATTGTGTTACTGTGCTCTTTTCAGCATTTTCCATCCTTTTTTCTCTCTGTGCTTTAGTTTATATGTTTCTTATTGTCCTCTCTTCCAGTTTGCTAATCCTGTCAACTGTATACATCTGATACTGGGTGTTTTATTATTATTGTACTTTTTAGTTCTCAAAGTTCTACTTTATCTGTTTTAAGAGCTTCCAATTATCTGGTGAAATTTTTCGTCTTGTAGCCAGTTTTCTTAGACCTATCAACCATAATTATTAAAGGAAAAATGTATGACTGATAAATTTAATAGCTTGGACATCCATAAGTCTGTATCTATTGTCTATTTCTCTCTTTGTTCTGTTCCTTTATATGAATGCCAAAAATTGTGATTGAAATACTGTAGACTTGCAATGTTATCTTCCTCCATAGTGTATTTATTCTATCCTTTGCTAGGAAGTGAGCAGATGACTTTTGCACTCTTTGACAGCTTAGTCTACTTAGCCCTTATGGTGTAGTCAACTCAGAGCCTAGGGTATTGACTAGTTCCCACATCTTTGGCAGGTCGTGGACTCCAATTTTTATCTTCTTAGCATCACGAAACAGCTAAAACAAAAACAAACAAAAACTTTAGTCTGCTTTTTATCTGCTTTCTGCTCAACTTCATAGCCTCTGACGCTGCCTAGTTTAAGAATCAGAAAATGTCTCAAGGGGAATATTGGTGCCAAGTGTGAACTTACTTCCCTGTACCTCCTTTCTCTCTGGGACCTTGGCCCTTCAAGACCTAGCTGCTTTAGCAGGCCCAAAATCCAATTGGCCATCCCAGCTCTTTGAGATTGCCCATAACTCTGTTTAGCAACTCAGCCTCTTTCTCTAGCCCAAGAAATGGAAACGTGCTCCAGGAGAAAATCATCATGCAGAATATCTGGCTCACCATAGTAAACTTGTCTTCTCTCTTAGATATTGGTCCCTCAGATTTTCTATTCGTGCAGTTGTCTTATAATTTCTTTCTTAGCCACATCCCCCGACTGCCCTGACTGTGTAATTCATATCAGAATCATAAATGCAAAGGAACGCAGAACTGGCTGGATGTTGTTGTTTGATAGTAGAAAGAAGCTGTCTTGGCTGTTCCTAATTCTTTCAAACACCTACTTTTGCTTTTTACCCCTCTCTGACTTTTCTAGTTGTTGTCAGTGGAACCATTAGTCTTTTATAAACCACGCCATCATTTCCAGAAGTAAAGTCCTCAGTTTCATGGAATACTTTTGCTGTATAACACCTGCCCCCTTTCCCATGCTAACTCCAACACTCTTATATATACCTGTGGGACAGGATAATGCTCTCCATATCTCCTCTAACAACATGGTTACCCCAAACTTATTATGAAATGACTCTAACAAAATAAATAGAGTAAACTTTAAGACTGGAACTTGCATAAGAAAGCTAAGTTTCACATGAGGCAACCATGTAAGTGTGTCTTCAGGATCTACTGTAGTATCTGAATTAAGGACACATGCAACCCTGGTCAATGACAGAGCATGGCAGAGGGTACTACATCCTGGCCATTTCTACCCAACATGGGACTCTTCTACAGGGAATCTTATATAGGCCTAGACTCTCTTAGAATAATACCCATGTCTTAGGCACTTCCTACACAAACATCCTTCCTTTCTTCTCTCCTTTCACCTGTGTCAAACCTGCATTGCCGTCTAAAGACTTTTCTTGTCTGCTTCTGGTCCCTCTCCCTTTATCCTTCATAGGAGATCCCCCAAAAAGCTTTTGTATCAATACTTCTGACTCCATCGTGGTGTCTGCTCCCCAGGGAACTTGAACTGACACACACTCACATAAATCCCATTCTTTTAGATATGTCTCCTTAAATTATTCATGATGGCTAAAAAAGTAGAAACCTTCTTGGTTGTACTTCCCCACTAGTTTTTTTTTTTCTTTGCGGTACGCGGGCCTCTCACTGTTGTGGCCTCTCCCGTTGCAGAGCACAGGCTCCGGACGCACAGGCCCAGCGGCCATGGCTCACAGGCCCAGCCGCTCCGCGGCATGTGGGATCTTCCCGGACCGGGGCACGAACCCGTGTCCCCTGCATCGGCAGGCGGACACTCAACCACTGCCCCACCAGGGAAGCCCCCCCCCACTAGTTTTTGTTGCACGTAATATGGCAAGATTTATCTCACTTCTCTGGGAACCCAATAGTACAAGACAAAACTTACCATCCAGTAGGTCAAGTTCAACCCCTTTTTGATGTCTCTCTTACCCATCGGACACAGGCTCCTCTATACACATCGCAGATTTGTCATCCTGAGGTTTTAGTCTGTTTTAGTCTGTGAATAGGCTGTCTGCTTACTATCTATGGCCCAACTGCAGCCATGTTTCAGAACAAACACCTAGTGCAATTTTGGTTAAGCTACGTGAGTGGCTGTGGAAGTTTGAGTATCACTTCTTTCTACTATCAACAACATCCAGCCAGTTCTGTGTTCCTTTGAGTTTCTGATTCTGATATGAATTACACGGTCAGGGCAGTAGGGGGATGTGGCTAGGAAATAAATTATAAGACAACTGCACTAACAGAAAATCTGAGAAAAAGCCTTGCCAGGAAGCAGGACTTAAAGGGAATAAGACATCAGGCAAACACCACAAAGCCAATCATCTCCCAGGGACCGGCGTTTTCCCTGGAAGTATGGCCAGGGAGCAGACTCCTGATGGCCTGTGTGAAACTCATAATGACTTCCTTGTTCCCTTCCATTACCCAGGCTAAAATGACTCTCATTTCAGAAAACACTTTTCTCCGTCATTCTCCTAAAATCCGTGGAAATCAAGCTGAACAATTTCATTATCATTACATGGCAGAGAGGAAAAATAGGTCTCAACAAATGCCTGCTCAAAGGCAGTCATGAGCACAAATGGAGCAGTGTCAGAATTGAAAAGAGAGTGATATTATTCTAACACGTTGTACATATCGAGGTTTGCCATTCCCTTCCATGGTCTCATGGCCAACTCTGCACTGCTGAATAATTTTAAAGAAAAAGCTGGGCCCTGACAACTAGAGTCAGATGAGTTTTCATTCCTTCACAGTGTCTGACATCAGAGTTCCAATTTTGATTGGCTTACATGGATCAGTAACTTTCTTCCTTCTTAACAGGGACTCCACACTGAAGTCTACTAAATTGTATGTGGTGAAGTATGCAATAAAATACAAGTATAATAAACTCCAATGAGAAGACTGAAAATACATAACTGATAAGCTGAAGGATCACAAGATAAGGAATTGAAATACCACAAAGAAATTATTATAGAAGGGCTAAGTGTTTAGAAGACAAGCACAGTTTAAAGCTCACTGATTCATTTTCCCAGACCTAAAAGGACAATAAATCAGAAATATTCCAGCCTCGGGCTTCCGTGGTGGCGCAGTGGTTGAGAGTCCGCCTGCCGATGCAGGGGACGCGGGTTCGTGCCCCGGTCCGGGAGGATCCCACGTGCCGCGAAGTGGCTGGGCCCATGAGCCGTGGCCGCTGAGCCTGTGCGTCCGGAGCCTGTGCTCCGCAACGGGAGAGGCCACAACAGTGAGAGGCCCGTGTACCGCAAAAAAAAAAAAAAGAAAGAAAGAAATATTCCAGCCTCTAAAGATGAGATGATACTGAAGCAATTTTGCAATCTTCATTACAGTGAATCCTTTCTTTTTGACCTTACATCTCTCTGTGGATGAGTCAATGTTTCTTCTTCCTTTTAAATTCAGTAGGAAATTTATGGTTGAGCTAGATAAGGAAAATGTGCAGTATTTGTCTGCTCTAGTTTACCACTAGTGTTTGCCCTTACTGGAGAGCATGTGTATGTGAGGAACTATTCCTTACCAAACTGTGAGGTAACCCTTTGTAGCACCCTTTACCACCCCTTTTGGAGTCCCTTTTGGCGAAATATCCAGATGTTTCCACCCCAGGGAACCAATTCTAGGTACTCTTCTTACTCTTCACTCCCTATCATCCTTGACCTACTGAGGTGTTAATTCTACCGAGGTGTCAGAACACAGCATGGCATTTTGGCCTCCAAACCTTGGCATGACTCCTTCTCTGCTTAGAATTCCCTCCCTGCCCTTCTCCATCTGTTTAATTTCTGCCTTTTCTTAAAGGCACACATATTGGCTTGGACTCTTTTGATCCTAAGTAGCTAAAATCATACTCAGCTTGAGCCCAAAGGTACCCAAGCCACGGGCAGTATAGAATCTAGGTGGCCACAGGATATCTGGAACCAGGCTCTCAAATGCTGTCAAGACCTACTACCTCCATTTTCTTTCGTTGATACCTTCAAGAATTCAGCTGCCTTCTCTTAAAGAAGCTTTTACATAATGTGGGAAACATGGTCTTCTGCAGCCCAACTCTTCCCAGCTTTGCCAACAGAGAATAACTGCTCCCTTTCCTTACGTCAATTTTTTAAATTCTTTAGAAGTTTACCAGGTGGCCTAAGTTAGATCACATACTCATATTTATATGCGTGGGAACAGGTCAGTAGAGTTTTCAACCCTTATTAGGGCTACATGGTTGGAGAAGATCAGAGGGAGAATTCTCTAAAAGAATTTCCTGAAAAGATGGAGCTTTTTATTTCCAGAAGAAAACTGTGATGAGTGGACCAAAAAATGAGTGTCCTCCTATATCTAGTTTGGTTCTGCCTCTTCTCAAAGTAGTAGCCTCACATACTTGGGAAAGTCACTTGTACTTTCTTGGCCTATAAAATTAGGAAGTTGAGCTGAATTGTCTTCAGGATGCTTTAAGATTTAAAAGTTTATAACCCTTCATTTCTAAGTCCCTTTAGACTTTCTTGAGCATCTTATATTACTCTCTACCTTCTCTGAATCTAAGCATTGCTGACATAATTTTTACGGGCTATATTAAAAAAGCTTAGGTTGAACTTTATAATAAGCCTGAGTTAACTATTTAGACTGCTAATTTAGGATACTGCAAGTGTCAAATGTACATGACTTCTGAAAAATAAGTTGATAAATTACTCACTCAAAGAATCTATGGAGGCAATAGGGGCCAAATAAAAACAACTAAGATAAAGTTACCACTATGAAAGGAAGAAGGAGTTAGAAAGACAGGAATTCCTCTTGCAATCACAAGGTAAGAAGGTAACTAAGCCCAGGTATTAAATCTCTCTCCAAATCATCACCGTGTTCAGCCTGGAATAACCAGTGGAATGGAGGGGATAGGAATACAGGAGAAATTTCTTGGAAATGGAAAAATTAAAAAGTGGACCATCTATGAGGCACAAACTCCAAGGAATTTTAGCTAGACATATTGTGGATAGAAAGAGAATTCTGAAAGGTATTAAGATACCTTCCCGAGAAAGCAAAGCCTAATTATAAGAAAAAAAAGAAAAATATCAGAAAAGTCCCCACAAATATATTATAATGGGATTTTGGCTAAAGGCAAGTAGAAAACAAGAGAAAGATAGAAGCCAATTCTTTGAAACTTATGTCAACAATTTGGATCAAGAATATTCAGTAGTATTACCTTCACAGGCTACTGAATAAAACTGATGAAAGCTAATAAGAGGACTTCTTAATGCAACAAGATTTTCCTGGGAGGGAGCTAGTGGAACTAGGATACAGGCAGACTTTTTTTTTTTTTTTTGGCGGTACGCGGGCCTCTCACTGTTGTGGCCTCTCCCGTTGCGGAGCACAGGCTCCGGATGTGCAGGCTCAGTGGCCATGGCTCACGGGCCTAGCCGCTCCGTGGCATGTGGGATCCTCCCGGACCGGGGCATGAACCCGTGTCCCCTGCATCGGCAGGCGGACTCTCAACCACTGTGCCACCAGGGAAGCCCCAGGCGGACATTCTTATCCTGACTATCTGGAGTGGAGACTGAGACAAAATTGAAAATTAGATGCAATGAGCCTGTCCCCAGTGCAGTAGCATCACTAACAGAGAAGCTATGCAGTGTTAAGTTTACCCTTTGAAAACGCAGAGAAAGTGGAATTAGAGATGAAAAATACAAAAAAAGAGCTTAATAGATACTGTGGGCAATGAACTGAAATCAGGAGACAGGTACAAGTGCTCATGAGAATCCACCAGAAAAAAAGAACAAAACAATTATTAAAGATATAATAAAAACAAACTTAACTAAGGTGGAGAAAGTTGAACTTAAAGCTGAAAGAATTCCATCAGTACCAAGCAAAATTCAATGAAAGGGGAATCATATTTAGACATATCCTGGTAGATTGTTGAACAAAAGAGAGAAAAAAATATCTCCAACTGTCCAAGACAAAAGTGACCAACAAAGGGAAAAAAATGTCTTTTTTTTTTTTCAGTTTTCTTTCCTGCCACATAAAATGATGGAAATTTTGTCAGACTGAAAGGAAAAAGTTGTAGCCACGAATTCTATACCCAAATCTACATCTAAATAGGAAAAAGAAATGTACTTATAAAGAAAACAGAGAAACATTTTCAAATGTTCAAGGGTTAAAGAAGTTACAATTGGCAATTGAAAAAAATCCAAGAAAAGGGGAAGCAATAGAATTAAGAGCTCTGAAATGAACAAAATAAGTTCCAAATAACTGTTGTTATTTGGAAAATATGGTAACATTTGGTAAAATTCAAATATCACAAATAATTTTTAAAAATAAAGACACTTATCTAAAAATGCTAATTTAACAATGTCAATTTAATACCAATAACAAAGCAGGCAAAAATCTTAAGGTATGCCAATCCAAATCAAGATGTGACAATGGAAAAGTAGGATGAAAACAAACTCATTAAATAATATACTAAAATTGGTGAATTGTATTATATGTAAATTATATGTCAATAAATAGAGCTAAATACATATGCAAGAACATATACATACATATAATTACACATATATACGGAGAATATTATGGACAACTTTATGCAGATAAGTTCAGCTATTTAGATGTAACAGACACTTTTTTGGAAAAACACAACTTTGCAAATTTGATGAAAGTATTTAGAAATAGATAGTAAAATTTGTCATATATCTACTAAAAAAATTGAATCTGTAATTCGAAACTTCCCCATGAAGCATTTGACAAAATTCAATGCTAATTCACAATAAAACTTTCAATGAACTGGGAAAAAATAAGCTTCAATAATCTGATTTAAAGTATTTCAAAATATCCAGCAATCAAAATCATATTAAATAGTGAAAATTGATATCACTCTGAGATCAGGAATGAGACAATGATGCCCACAACCAGTACTGCTATTCAACATTGTACTGAAGGACCAAGCCAGCTCAATAAGGCAAGAAAAATAAGTAAAAGATTTAAGGACTGAAAAGGAAAACATATTCAAAGTTGTGTACAGATAAATTGTGTGAATCAAAAGTAAATTCAGGGCTTCCCCAGTGGCGCAGTGGTTGAGAGTCCACCTGCCAGTGCAGGGGACACGGGTTCGTGCCCTGGTCCGGGAACATCCCACATGCCGCGGAGCGGCTGGGACCGTGAGCCATGGCCGCTGAGCCTGCACATCTGGAGCCTGTGCTCCGCAAAGGGAGAGGCCACAACAGTGAGAGGCCCGCGGCGTACCGCAAAAAAAAAAAAACATAAATTCAGCAAAATTGCTGGATACAAAGTCAATATACAAAAATCAGTTTTACTTCTATTATCAACATAAAACAATAAGAAAATGATATTTGAAAAGCAATAACATTTATGATAGTATCAAATAAAAACATCAAATACCAGTAATACATATAACAAAAAACATGCAAGATTTCTACCCAAAAACTAAAAACTTTTATTGAGACAAAGTGAGAAAACCTAAACAAATGGACAGATATATCATATTTGTGAGCTGGAAGATTATATATGGTAAAGCTATCATTTTCTCTGAATTAAACTGTACATTCAATTCAATCCTAATAAAAATCCAGCTAGGTTTTCATTGTTGCAGTTGTTGTTTCTAATTGACAACATAATTCTAAGCTGTAGATGGACATTTAAAGATCTAAGAGTAGTAAAGTCATTCTCAAAGAACTAGTCTGGAAGACTTATAACATTAGCTATCAAGATTTATTATAAAGCTACATTCATGACACAAAGGTATGCAAATAAACCAAAGAAACAGAATAGGGACCACAGAAACAAACCCACAGTTTTATGGTCATTAAATTTACGACAAAAGTGACACTGCATAAGAGCATGCTGCTTTCAATATAGAGAAAAACAAATAAATCATGACCTCACACCATACTTAAAAGTCAATAAATATTATTCCTAGATGAAAGTTAGATCTAAATGTAAAAAAAATTTTTAAAGCCTCCAGATTATTGTATTGGAATAGATTGTTATGACTTGGAATAGGCAAACCTTTTTTTCATGACATGAAAAGCCATAACAATAAAGGAAATAATTGAAAATTGTGTATATTAAAATTCAGGACTTCTGCTCATCCAGAGACACCTATAAAAGAGTCAAAAACAAGGCAAGGTATACAAGAAAACATTAATATACATCTATCTGACAAATAACTCCCACCCAAAATATATTAAAATTCCTAACAATAAATTTTAAAAGTATTTCCCAATAGAAAAATGAGCAAAATGCTTCAACAAGAACTTCACAAAACAAAGTATCTAAATAGTCATAAATATATAAATATATATATATATATTTTTTAAAAGTGCTCTGCCTTTTCAATCTCATGAAAATACAAATATCCATGAGATGCTAATACAGACCCAGCATAATGATTAAAATTACCAAGAGTTGACAAGTATGTGCAATGACTGAAAATCTCATACACCACTCCTAGGGGTGTAAACTGGTACCAACACTTGGGAAAACTTTCCTGGCATTATCTCCTAAAGCTGAACATATGCATACCCTGTGACCCAGCAATTCCACTCCTTAGTATACAGCCAACCAAAATGCATACATATTTACTCCAAAAGACATGTATGAAAATGTTCATGGCAACACTGTAATAGCCCCCACTGGAAATAAACCAAAAGCCCATTCATAGCAAAAAGGAAAAATAAATGGTGTAGTCAATGTAATACAATAAAAATGAACACCACTAATAACGACATGGATGACCCTCACAAACACAATGCTGCACGAGAGAAGCCAACAGAAAAGAATATAGAGTGCGTGGCTCGCTCACATCACGTTTGCTAATGGTCAAAATTAATGGGTAGTACAGAAATCAGGAGAGTGGTCATCCAGGGGAGGGAACTGGTAGTTCAGGGAAAGGTTTATGGGAGGCGTCCAAAGGGCTGGTGATATTCTCCTTTCTGCTCTGCATTGGTGGTTACCCAGATGGGTTCACTTCATGAAAAATTAATCAAATTTCACACTGATGATTGGTGTACTTTGTTATATACATCAATAAAAAATTACTTAATATCAACTTATAAAACATTGCATTATAATATCAATTTTAAGGACAAAATGGTTATGTGTATATAAGAAAAAGTCAAAATGTGGTTGTTCCTGTGTATCAGAAATACTTAAGAATTAATTACTTCAGAATTAATTGCTTTAGACTTTATTTGAATGTTACTAATTTTTTAATTTTATTTTCTGTGTGTTTTCTATTTCCAATTTTTCCACAGTGCCCAAGAATCACTTTTCTATTATAAAAGAAAAATAAAAATAGTTTAAATACAGGAAGAAGGCCCTCTTCGGGCTCGACCCATCAGATGGCTTGACCAGGAAGCCTGTAGTAAACAGATGGATCTAGAAGAGAAGTTGCTCCTTTAAAAAAGTTACTGAGCTGAGCAGGAGTGACTGATGAGCAAATAAAAAATGAGTCCAACCAGACAAGTATAAAACATTGTACTTCAGGTTAAAGTCAGTGAGAAATGATAACATCTCATATTTCAGTGGCTCTTTATGGTTTCAATGTACTTTCATGTCCATTTTCTGATTTTAGCCTTGCAAAATTCTGTGAAATAACTGGGGCAAGGTCTATTATCATCATTTCATGAATAAGAAGTGAGCCCTAGAGAGACAAAGTAGCATGCCAAAACCTAGAACTGGGTAAGTGACTGAGGGAAAATAATAGTGACCTAGCAATTTTTGTCCCAGTTAGGTGGTCTTTTATGAGCAATGGTGATCAAAACTTTTAAATATTCAAAGACACCCAAAATATATCCCTCAAGTAACCATTTCAAAAAAATCACTCAAACGCCCTTCTATACAAAAAAGCAGTAAGTAATCATTTAAAAGCAATAAATAGTAACAAGAATTCAGGAATTAAAAAGAAAGCATGTGGGCTTCCCTGGTGGCACAGTGATTAAGAATCTGCCTGCCAATGCAGGGGACACAGGTTCCATCCCTGGTCCGGGAAGATCCCACATGCTGCGGAGCAACTAAGCCTGTGCACCACAACTACTGAGCCCGCAAGCCACAACTACTGAAGCTGTGTGCCACAACTACCGAAGCCCATGCACCTAGAGCCCATGCTCTGCAACAAGAGAAGCCACCACAATGAGAAACCCGCGCACCGCAACAAAGAGTAGCCCCTGCTCACTGCCCGCGTGCAGCAACAAAGGCCCAACGCAGCCAAAAATAAATTAATTAATTAATTTAAAAAAAAGAAAGCATGTGAAAAGATACACATCAGCACTATAACCAAATAAACTTATGGAATTAAATACAAATAATGATAATAAATATTACCAAATTGAATCTAGAAAATTTTTTTAAATCTTAGCGTCTTATATTTCTAAGTATATAATAGTCTGGGTCCAAAGTCATTAATATAGCTAATATTGGCATGTGTTTGACATATCAGGAAACCAAAATTTATTCCTTTATTTTTAAACTTTGAAAATTAAAGATATGCTTAAGGTATTTAAAAAAAATTTTTAAATCACCAAGAGAATTTGAAACAAGACGTCCTCCAAAAAGAGTCCTCCTTATTATATTTTTTATAAAGTATATAAAAGAAAAGCAAATGCAAAAGGCAAAACAAGTTAACATAAAACAAGGTGACAGGAATAAGAACTACTTGGATCAATATAGATGATGTAAACTATAATCTAAAGACAAAAATTCTAAGATTGGATTAGAAAATAAATTCTACCAGATGATTCTTACAGAAAACACTCAAAAATGAGGCTGAAATTTAAAAAATTTTTCAGTGGGTTTATATCAGGCAAAAAGAAAGAAAAGTCAAGAGCAGACTATTAATATCAGGCTAAGTAGATCCCAAGTCAAAGACACTAAATATGGTAAATAAAATAAAAGAGAATTATTTTATAATGAAGTATCTTCATAATGAATATACAGTACAGCAATTTAAAAATATATCAAATGAAACAAGAAGTATATAAAATAAAACCTTTTTGAAAAGATTGTCAGAAAAGCAATTATAATGAAATGTTTACTACAGCAGTCTCAGTCTCTGACAGGTTAAAGTAGATAATAAATAAGGACATGAAGCTTTAAATAATTTAAATATTAGCCCAGAATTAATAGATTTATAATATGTATTCCCTACAGGTAATATACCATCTTTTTAACTGTCTATGGATCATTTACAAAAATTGACTACAAACACAACTCTTGAATTCAAACAGTAGACATTCTATGACCCACATATTCAGGAAGTCAGAAAGGGCAATATGTCCATGGTCAGCAAGTAACAAATGGTAAAGCCAAAAATCTCAAGCAACCTGAACATTTTTTTAAAACTCTGTCCTAAATAAATATCGGGTCAACGAGGACATCAAAATTAAAATCACAGATGCTTTTTAAAATACTAAAACTGAAAACATTACCTTTCAGAATTTTGGAAATGGGGCAAGAGCTGTACTCAGTATTTTAACTTAAAGAATTTTTTCTCCATTTCCAATAAATGGGGTAAACATTTTTTTAATCTGCATCTTTCTGATCATGTTCTCTTAGTTGATGAGAGTTAAACTCAATCATCTAACTGTCCCTTATAAAAGTTGAAAAATGAGACTACCTTCTCTCAGGGTTTCTGGATCTGCAACTGATCTGAAGAACCAACTGGACTTTTGCAGTTGGAATTTTGCAGGTGCTGGAAATGACCCTGTACAGAATTTGTGTCCAATGACCAGAACAGTCATCCCTAATAACACCACCTGTGCTCCTTGCACAGGCTTCTTAAGCTGCCTACAAAACTTGAGAGAGTGACACCTGCCTTTCTAGAAATGATGCTCTTGGAAGACATCGTCAGGGAGATAGCAGAGAGGACAGGAGAAGGGGAGTATTGTCTAGCTGAGGCAAGTTTAGCGTCTCTGGTACCAGATTAACCTGAGCAGCGGGGCTGCAGTGGCCCATGGGGTCCCACTCTGGCCAGGCAGTGATAATGCACTTGGAGCAGAGAGGAAAGATGGCACATCCAGCTGGACGGATCTGATAACTAGGGAAGTCAGCTGTCGCGTGTGGCCACCCGTTGACAGACATAACAGTCCTATAATGAAATTCACTAAGTACAATGATAAGCAAGTTTCATCTGCTCCATTTCAAAAGAGGAGTTAAGAAATGTGAATCTGAGGGACTCTTTTACACCCCACTGAAGGCAATAATCTCAGTATCAGACAGGGCCAAATTTTCTCCATACAATTTGGAATGAGAAAACGCTTCTGCTTCTGGAATATCTAATATCCCTATGCTGCTTAAAGTCTGTAAAATACAGGTCACTGGGTACCATTTTTATGGTGATCACAGCAAGTAGGTGCCTGACTCCAGAATGCTCCCAGCAGCTACCTCTGGTTCTCTTCAAGCGACAGCTCAGCATTATCTCCTGGTGTGACTGAGAGATTTGCAGAGTAGAAAAGAGCCTGGTCGTGTTCCCTAAAATGTGACCTGCCTTGGAAACCCTGGACCGGAAGTCAGAAACCAAATTAGGGTAGTGGCCAAATACCTTTAGTTATTTAACAGAGCAGATGGTAAGTACAGTGATTATGTTTGCAAAGTGCCTCCAAATATTAAAATGTGAATGGAAATCAGTGCCCCTTCATTGGGGAGAGGAGAGGCAAGGGTGTTTTTGCAGAAACCCCTAGTTTGCTGTCCAAACATTTAACCAAGATTCTATCCTTTCAAACCTCGCTTATTACCTGGTGCTGCTTAAATACAAAACCAAACAAATCTTAGTTTCCTGTCTAATACTCTTACCTCTTAGCAAACTCTTTCCCATTTACTCGTTAAATATATAATTTGTCATTGATAAACAGCATTACATCATGCCTTGGATTTTCCTATCCTTTTTATCCTTGATTTTTACAGTTGATATGAATTATGAATTGTACTGTTCCCTTATCTCCCTTGAAAACAAGTGTTCTGAGCCATGCCCATTATTTTGCTGAGCCCACTGGGAGTAAGGGCCCACAGTTTTGAGGTGATTAGCTGGAGTTGGGGGTGGGGGGTTGAATTTAACCTTAGGGCAGTTTTTCTTCCAAGAGAAGTCAATGGGCTGGTGTGGCCCTGAATGAAGGCTCTGACCCGTAGATTTCTACTGTTGCCTTCTGACTTGTAATGTTTTTTTCATTGCTTTTTCTATTACACTTGGAATCCTGTAGAAAGTGGTTTATGGCTCATAAAGCTGAAAATTGTAAAATTATATTGCAAAGTAAGGTAACCGTGGCTGAATCAAAGTTTTATATATTCTCATGGCATTGAGAGAAAATATATTTATGTTATGAATTCTTAGAGACAGCCACATTATCTAGCAATAGCCATATGGACCTCTATAACTTGTGTGTGAAAAGTGCTGGACTCCTGTAATGTATTTGCAAAAGCAGCTTTATTTTTGTCTTCAACTGTCACTTTAAATTTACTCTGTAGAGAGTTTTCCCTTTCTTTTCCCTTAATTACCATTGGGACAGACCCCCATGATTTTTCTGTTCCTTTTTTAAAATAGTTTCATTAAAGTATTATTTACACACCATAAAAAGACCCACTGTGAATGTACAATTCAGTGATATTGTTAGTAAGTTTTAGTGAGCTATACATATATCATAACAATCCAATTTTAGAACATTTCCATGACTCTCCCCAAATTCCTTCAAGCCCGTTGCAATGAATTTCTGTTCCCTCCCCAGCCCCAGGAACCACTGATCTACTCTGTTTCTATAAATTTGCTTTCTCTGGACACTTTATGTAAATGGAATTTTACAATTTACTGTCTTTTGTATGGCTTGTTTCACTTGCCACAATGCCTGTGAAATTCATCCATGGTGTAGCATGTATCTGTATTTCATTGCTTTTTATTACTAAATACTATTTTATTCTATGGGTATGCCACAGTTTTATTTATCCATTCAACAATCATTGGACTTTCAGGTTGTTTTCATGTGGTGCTATTATAGATAATGATGCTATGAATACACATGTACAAGTCTTTATGTGTACATAGATTTGCATCATCAATTGATCAAAAATAGAAGGTTAGTTTTTGGACTCCCAATTCTGTCTCATTGATTTATATACCTATCTTTCCACCAATAATACCAAGCGGTCATAAGTACTGTGGCTTTATATTAAGTTTTGAAATTGGGTTATGTAAGTCCTCCAACTTTGTTCTGTTCTAAAATTGTTTTACGTAATCTGGATTCTTTACATTTCCATATAAATTGTTATATCAGTGTGTCAGTCAGAGTTAAACAAGAGAAGTAGAGCCAGTAGGACAGATATATATGAAGAGATTTATTATGAGAAATTGGCTTATGGGATTGGAGGGGCTGACTCAGCAAACCTGAAACCATAGGTAGGCAGGCAGGAAAGTCAGCCTGGAACTCATGGATATGGGCTGAAGCTACTGTCAGCAGATAGATATATATATTTTTTTTTTCTCAAGAAAGCATCAGCCCTGATTTTAAGGCCTTCCAACCAACTGAACCAAGCCCACTGAGATTATCCACCTTAATCTCTCTTACTTAAAGTCAAAGGGTTAAGACATTAATCACATCTGCACATTTTCTTCACAGCAACACCTAAATGAATGTTCTATTTGAACAGCTGGAGACTATAGATTAGCAAAGTTAACACAGCAAGAAAAAACAAAAGAAAAAACCTACAATCTGGTTGGCAATTTCTACAATAAAAGTCTGCTGGGATTTTGAAAGGGATTGTGTGGCTTCTATAGGTCAACTAGGAAAGAACAATGTGTCTTCCAAACCAAAACGCAAAATGTCTCTCCATTTATTTCTGTCTTTGTAAATTTATCTTAGCAATGTTTTGTAGTTTTCCATACGGAAAGATTTTTTGTTTGCTTTATTTTTGTTTTAATTTTTATTGGTTTTAACATTATATAAGTTTAATGTGTACAGTATTATATTTCGACTTCTGTATATATTACAGCGTGCTCACCACCAAAAGCTGAGTTTCCATCATCACCATACATTTGACCCTCTTTACTCATCTCACCCTCTCTTTACTCCTCTCACCCTCTGGTAACCACTATTGTGTTCTCTGTATCTATGCAGGTTTTGGGGTTTGGGTTGGTTTGTTCATTTATTTGGGGGTTTTTAAATTGTTGTTTTATTCTTGCCTAATTGCTCTGTCTAGGGCTTCCAATACTAAGTTGAGTAAGAGTGGCAAGAGTGGACATACTTGTCTTGTTACTGATCTTAAAGGGGTAGCTTTCGGATTTTCACGATTGAGTATGATGTTAGCTGTGAATTTGTCATATATGGCCTGTATTATGTTAAGGTACATTTCTTCTATACCCATTTTATTGAGAGTTTTTATTATAAGTGGGGGTTGAATTTTGTCAACTGCTTTTTCTGCATTTATTGAGATGATTATATGATTTCTATTTTTTATTTTGTTAATGTGGGGTATCACGTTGACTGATTTGATGACGTTGAGACATTCTTGCATCCCTCAAAGATATCACATTTGATCATAGTGTATAATCCTTTAACCATGTGGAAAGATTTTTAATCACTAATTTAATTTCTTTACTTATCCTAGAACTATTCAGATTTCCAATTCTTCCTGCATCGGTTTTAGTAATGTGTCTTTCTAGTAATTTGTCCATTTCATGTAAGTTGTCTAGTTTATTGGTATCAGATATTTCATAATATTATCCTGTAGTCATTTTAATTTATGTAGCACCAGTAGTGGTGTCCCCTCTTTCATTCCTGATTTTGGTAATCTGTGTCTTCTCTCTTATTTTTTCTCACTCTAGCTGCAGGTTTGCCAATTTTGTTCATCTTTTTAAAGAACTGGCTTTAGGTCTTACTAGTTTTCTCTACTATTTTTTGTTTTGTTTTGTTTTCTATTTCAATAATTTCTACTATACTCTTTGTTATTCGCTTCCTTCTGTTTGCTTTTAGTTTAGATTGCTCTTGTTTTTCTAGTTTTTAAGGTAGGTGTCTATATTTGTCAGTTTTCTGCTCAGCACTACTTTAGATTCTTTCCATGTTTTTTATGTGTTGTGTTTTTGTTTCATTCAGTTCCAAGTATTTTTACTTTTCCTTTTGATTTCTTCTTTGACCCAGAGGTTATTCAGAAGTGTGTTATTTAATTTCCAAAGAGATTGGAAATTTACCAGATAACTTTATGTTGTGAATCTCTAATTTAATTGTTTCGTTATCAGTGTATGGTCTAACCTAGAGAATGTTGCATGTGCACTTGAAAATAATCTGTATTCTGAAGTCTTTGGATGTTCTATAAATAACAGTTACAGCAAGTTGGTTGATAGTGTTGATAAGTGCTGAAGATTTATATAACCCTGTTGATTTTCTGCCTGGTTGTTCTATCATTTATTGAGAGTGGGCTGCTGAAATTCCAACTATTATTGTTAAATTGTCAATTTCTCCTTTCAATTCTGTCAATTTTTACTTCATGTATTTTGAGGTTCTGTTTTGAGGTGTGTATGTACATTTATTTTCTATCACAAACTTTATTTTTTATTTTTTTAATTGAAGTATAGTTGATTTACAATATTATATTAGTTTCAGGTGTACAGCGTCTGATTCAGTATTTTTACAGATTATACTCCATCAAAGGTTATTATAAGATAATGGCTATAATTCCTGTACATTTTTAATTGTTTGATATATTGATCCTTTTATTATAATGAAATATCCTTTTTCCTTCAATCATATTTCAGCCATTATAGCCACTCCAGCTCTCTTATAGTTAGTTTCATGATATATCTTTTCCATCCTTTTACCTCCAAACTATTCATGTCTCTGAATCTAAGGTGTGTTTCTTGCAAACAACATATAGTTAGATCTTGCCTTTTTGTCCAGCCTGACAATCTCTGCCTTTTGAGTAGGGTATTTAGTTTATCCATATTTAGGTAATTATTGATATCACTGGATTAAGTAGACAACTTTGCTGATTGGTTTCTATTTGTCTCAGGTTGTTTTTATTCTTCTGCTTTTCCTTCGTCAACTCCTTGTGTATTACATAAATATTTAAGTGTTCTAACCCAAGAGGAAGAATATTCTGAGCATAGAGCTAGGTTAAGAGTACTAGACATGAATCCAAAAACATAGTTTCTAAGAGAAAAAAGTAATAAATTGGACTTCTTTAAAATTAAAATCTTTTGTTCTGTGAAATACCTTTGTAAGAGAATGGGAAGATAGGTTACAGACTGGGAGAAAATATTTGCAAACTATGTTTTACAAATAACTTGTATCTCGAATGTATAAAGATATCTCAAAATTCAACAGTAAAAAAAAATTTAATTAGAAAATGAATGAAAGTCATGAACAGACATTTCACCATAAAGGAGTTATGGATGACAAAAAGCACACAAAAAGATCTTCAACATCATTAGCCATTACGGAAATGCAAAGTAAAACCACAAGATATTACTACATGCCTATTAGGATAGCTAAGCTAAAAAATAATAATACCAAATGCTGACAAAGATGCAGAGAAACTGTATCTCTTATACATTGCTGGTGGGAATGTAAAATGATATGACCACTCTGGGAAAGTTTGCCATTCTCTTATAAAACTAAATATGCACTTATCATACAACCCAGCAACTCTTGGGCATTTATTCCAGACAAATGAAAACTTATGTTCATACAATAACTTGTACATAATGTATATAGCATACATGAAAGTTTACTTGTAATGGCTCAATACTGAAACAACCCAAATATCTTTCAACAGGTGAATGGTTAAACAAACTCTGGAACAATCATACAATGGAAAACTACTCAGTAATAAAAAGAGACAAACTATTGATATAGCCATCAATTTGGATAGATTTTAAGGACATTATGCTTAGTGAAAAAAGGCAATTTCATAACGTAACATACAATATGATTTTGTTTATATGATATCCTCGAAATGACAAAACTGTAGAAATGGAGAACAAATTAGTGATTTCCAGGGAACAAAGATGTGATGGGGAGAGTCTGACTATAAGTGTATAGCACACAAGATTTCCTTCATGGGGTTAGAGTAGTTCTGTATTCTGATGTACTCTGATTATGATGGTGGTTACACATTTATACTTGAATTGTACAGAACTACACACAAACACATACACACGAGTACATACGAAACTCAGTGAAAACCAAATGTAGTCTGTAGTTACCATTGTGCCATTGTCAATTTCTTGGTTTCTCATATTGTTAAATAAGATATGACTATTGGGGGAAGTTGAGTGAAGGGTATAAGAGGCTCTATGTACTACTTTTTGTACCCTCCGAGTCTAAAACAATTCAAAATAAAGAGTTAAAAACAAAACACACTCGAACATATGCATACAGAACGTGTCTAGTCCAATGTATTAATTTACATTTCAGTTTTCATCTGATGGTAACTGGTCTCTTCCTCCATCAGAATCAAAGTTGGGGCTTGGGGATACAGAGTAAGGAGGAAGGCAAGAAGAGAGGATAGGACAGTTCCTATGTGATTGGTATTGTATTGGGATGGCCTCATGTTCTTCAAGGCTGGAGGGAGTTTGAAAATGGATACTCTCTCATCACAGCTTTTGGCTTCCTGAGTAAAGGTAGGGCATCTTCACTGGCCTCTGCTCCCATGCTACACCCACAACTTCTGAATGCTGACCCTGGTGTCTCCCTCCTTGGGAAGAATCCCTTTTAGAGCAACCTTATGCCAACATTCTCTGTGATTTCCACCTCTGGTAACTGGGACTCCTATACCTTTGATCTGCTGAGAAAAGTGGGTGAAGTTACTGCCCAAAGGCAGTATCCACTGTGTGGCCCCAGGCCACTTGAGATTTCTCAGAAGTGAATTGGTCATCAGTTCTTACCACCCTGGTAAGATTTTTCTAGAACACTCATGGAAAACTCATAACAACATGAACATGAAATACCACCAGTACCTCAGCAAACATCGAAATTGCCTCTGAGATCACTGCAGCATTCGATTTTAAAAACAAAACTCAATGGCTTGGTTGAATTAGTGTTAATTGCAAATTGTCTGATTTATTTCTCATACCTAATAAAGAAATAGGGCAACATCTTGAATTTAGATGGAGCGGGTCATTTTTATTCATACTACAAAACATGCCACCAATCCTGAAATGTGTTTCTGGATCATTATAATACTACAGTTTAGCGACCAATTAAACACACACACACACAAATCAACTTTAACCAGACGAGCTGTACATAAGCTGTACTATACATAAGCATAGATCTTTGCAGAGCCTGCAGATGGCATGGAACTCTAAGGTCTGAGCAACACTCTGTAAAATGACACACTAATAAGCAAAAAAAAAAAAAAAAAAAAAAAAAAAAGAAGAGGGAGTTACAGCAAAGATCCAGCAGAGCTTGTGAGAACTAACAGGCAGAATCCTAAATTGGATATGTCACATTTTGGCAATAGCAGATTAGTGTGATTATGATGAGTGTGAAATCAGGCGCTAACCTGCACTACAAGGCCCACATTAAGCCAAAATAAGTGGAAAACAAATGAACCTCCAACAAAGGATGAAAATGAAGACAACTCAATCATTGCAGGCTTCCTTTTCTTATCAACAGCTACATGACTCCCCAGTATACAGATGTGAGCTCGTTTTTTTCATTCTTTCCTCACCTTCACACCGTGCAGTCTTTCTGTGCCCTGAACTTACCTCCTCAAGCCCACCTTCTGCCCCTCTCTTGGGGCTCATCCTTGCCACCTTGGTCCCTCTGTGTTCCATCTGCTACCTCTGGTTTTCCTGCACCAATCAACAAAACTTCCTCAAATGCCACTTTTTCCTCATCACTCCGGGGTCAAAGAACTTACTGTTTTCTCATTGGCTACCTCACTCTTACAAACTCTTTAACTCGATTTTAGGAGTAAAACAGATTACCTCTATGAGAGTGTACCTTTACATTAAGGCACAGACTCATGGAGAATACATAAAAACTCAAGCACATTTTAATGCTGTCTGGTTATTTCCAAAGACCCAATCAGGGAGAAAAGTAAGATCTCTAGCCAGAGGGCGCTGGGAGGTTAGGGCCTCACTACCACCCAAAGCAATATGCAGCTCATGCTGATGGCATAGAAGGGCACAGACATGGTTCTGACCATCTGGGTCCTGCCTTATGTGGACTGAAAGGATATATTCCCACCTCATCCTTGTACTTTGGCACCCAGCTTCAGCAGTACAACAGGAGCAGCCCAAGTGGCCAATGCATGTTCTACTGTCTCAAGATGTCCTCAAAAGTTGGCCATCTTACCCTCCTTCTTATGGCTAGAGAAGCTCTGAATACAGATAACCATCCAATGCAGAATGTCTAAGTATTAACATTAATATATGACCAAAGCCACCTGGGTTGAATTGTGTCCCCTAAATAGATATGTCCAAGTCCTAATCCTCTGTGCCTGTGAATGTGACCTTATTTGGAAATAGATTCTTTGCAGATGTAACTAAGTTAATGATCTCCAGGTAAGATCATCCTGGATTTAGCGTGAGCTCTAAATCAAATAACTGGCATCCTTATAAGAAAAAGGAGAGGGATATTTGAGGACTTCCCTGGTGGTGCAGTGGTTAAGAATCTGCCTGCCAATGCAGGGGACACAGGTTTGATCCCTGGTCCGGGAAGATTCCACATGCCTTGAAGCAACTAAGCCTGTGTGCCACAACTACTGAAGCCCGAGCTCTCTAGGGCCCCCGTGACGCAACTACCGAAGCCCTTGTGCCTAGAGCCCATGCTCTGCAACAAGAGAAGCCACTGCAATGAGAAGCCCATGCACTGTAATGAAGAGTAGCCCCCGCTCGCCACAACTAGAGAAAGCCCATGTGCAGCAACGAAGACACAATGCAGCCAAAAAAATTAATAAATAACATTTTTTTAAATAATTAATTAATTTAAAAAAAGAAAAAGGAAAGGGATATTTGAGACACACATGCAGAGAAGAAAGCCATTTGAAGAGACAAGCAGAGATTGGAGTTATGTAGCTACAAGCCAAGGAACAGATTTTAAGTGTACATTTGATGAGTTTTGACAAGTGTACACACTTACGTAACTATTACCAATCAAGAAATATTTCTGTCAGTCCAAAAAGTTTTCTCATGCCCCTTTCAAGTCAAGCCTTATCCACCCCATGAAAGGTAACCACTGTTTTTATTTTTTCACCATAGAATTGTTTTGTTTATATACTTCAAATAAATGGAATCAAAAAGTATATACTCTTTTCCATGAAACTTCTTCTGCTTGGTAGTATCTCCTGGATTCTTCCATGTTGTTAAATGTATCCATAGTTCATGCCTTCTTATTCCTGGCTAGTTTTCTATTGTATGAATATACCACAAATTGTTCATTCATTTACCTGTTGACAAACATTGGGTGACTCTAGTTTGTAGCTAATATGAATAAAGCTGTTATGAACATACTCATGCACGTTTTTTTGAGGACATATGCTTTCATTTCTCTTGGTTAAAAACTAAGGAGTTTATTTGCAGAATCACTGGGTAGATACATGTTCAATTTTATTTTTTAAATTGCCAAACTCCTTTCCAAAGTGACTGTACCATTTTACACTTACATCAGCAATTTTTTATTAGAATTTTAGTTGCTACATACACTCACCAACATTTAACTTTCCATTTTTAAATTTTAGCAATCTGATGGATAGGCGGTGGTATCTCATTGTGGTTTTAATTTGCATTTCTCCAATGTCTAATGTTATTGAGCACATTTTCATGTGTTTATTGGCCATTTGTATATCTTCTGTGAAGTATTTGCTCAAGTCTTTTGCTCATTTTTTAAAAATTGGTTTGCTTTTTCAATATTGGCTTTTGGCATTATTTATATATTCTGGATAGAAGTATTTTGTCATATACATAGATTGCAAATATTTAATACCAGTCCATGGTACACTTTTTCATTTTCTTAATGGTGTATCTTTATGATAAGCCATTTTGATAAAGTCCAATTTATCAATGTTATGCTTCTGGTTAGTGCTTTCTGTGACTTAACTAAGATTAAGTTAATCTCTCCCAAAATTGCAAAGATATTCTCTCATGTTTTCTTCTAGAATCTCTATAGTTTTGGCTTTTCTGTTTAAGTCTGTCATCCATCTTGAATTACTTTTTGGTGTGTGGTGTGAGGTAGGGACTGAGGTACATTTTTTTTCCTAAGGACATGTAGTTCTTCTAGCAACAGTTTTTGAAAGTGTTTTCTTTTCCCTTTCAAATGCTTTGTACCTTTATTGAAAATCAATTGTCTATATGTGAACCTATATCTGGTCTCTCTAGTTCATTCTGCCAATCTATTTGTCTAACCTTATACCACTACCACACTGTCTTGTTTACTATAGCTTTACAGTCTATCTTAATATAACTTGATTTTAACACAAAATAATACATCATGAACATCTTCCCAGGACAACAGTTCTACTGTGATACCTTCAGCTTTTATGAATACACAGATTCTGTTTTATGGATGAATTACAATTTAGTAAAGAAATTCCTCATGGTTGTAATTTCTTAGCCTTTATATTTTTATGAATCACTTAAAATACTGCAATGAACATCCTTGGCATTGTTCTAAATTATTTCCTAAGAATAAACTCCTAGAAGTGGAATTGCTAAATTAAAGTGCGTGTTGATTTTTAAAGATTCTCATATGTATTGCCAAACTACTCTATAAAAGCTGTGTCAGTTTACAGCTGCCACCAGTAGAGTATGAGAGAGCAATGCCGTGTATTATCATTTAAAATAAAAATTACTGTGTAATTTTAATTGATAGACAACACTAGTATATCACTGATGCTTTAATGTGCATTTGTAATTCGTTATTTCTAGTAAAACTGAAAGAATATTTTATGCATATTGGCCATGCAAAAGGCCATGCAAATACATATTTCTTCTTTTTTGAATTGCCTGTTCATGTCATTTGGTCATTTTCATATCGCTTTTACTTCCTTCATAATGGACTTCTGATCAAAGCTAATTGTAGCCTTAGTGTAGAAGTCCTTTCAGGCCAATAACAGGATAAATAAATATATCATTTTTTCTAGAAATAGTATAAATGAAATGAAATCAGAGGAGAGATTTTATTAAATGTAGCTATTAAAACAATTTATTCATTATAATTATATGACAACCTTGTCCCAAGTACAAACTCATTTTCCTTAACTTTTGAGTGAAACTATGCTACCTCAGGGCTTTGGCACCACACTCAGTCTGTCCAGATGGCTTCTGACTTCCTACTTCATCCTTGCTTTGCTCTGAAAACTTGTCTTTTTCGTACTCTTGGCCTATTCCTTCTAGGTGTGTTTCTTTGCTACTCCCTACTTGTCCCTTTCAAATTTCTCCTAAAAATTATTTTTTACCCAGTCAAGGTTTTGACCAATATAGCCTTACTGCCAACTTTTTGTTATTGAAAAACAGAATGGAAAAAGAAATACTAAAAAAAACCCTCAAAAACATTAAAGGGGAGAATTTTATGTCACTTATTCAACTGTCATGCCTGCTTCTCTTAATCACTTGAGTGTCATTGTTGAGAAAAGGAAATTTCCCTCTGATCTTAGTACCAAGAATAGTTATGCTTTGGAGCAGCTGGTTTGTTTTAACGTATTGGCTTCGTGAATCATTTAACTGATCATGCTCTCCTGAGCTGGCTGCTAGAAATCTCAGAGTCAGATTTGCAATCCATCTGTAGCAAGTGAATTGCAATTCTCAAGACATACTTTCTGTCTGTTAATTCCACTCTTATTTTTCATCTTCTTATTTTTTCTACTTTTCTCTTATTTTTTCAACTACTTATTTACGCTTTTTTTAACTCAAAAAATTGAAGTCTTATATGTTTTGAACACTGACTTAAAACTATTTTTTTCGGAATTAGATGGATTATCTATAAATAAGCATGTCCTATTTTCTAAGAGAGAAAAAAGGGAAATTTTGCCATAGCCTAATGCCACAATTCATGTCTCATCTATCATAGGCTAAAAGCTCCTAAACGCAGTACCTCTTGTACCCCAATCTTATCCCCATTTGCAAATAAAGAGGCGGATATCAAGAAGTTAAGTGAACTGCCCAAGATCACAGACTGAGTCAGTAACAAGAATTCATTATGGCCTTTGCTTCCTCACCCAGCATATTGTTTATGAGTCCAACAGTCCACACGCACTCAGGTCATGACTATTGGGGGTAGTTAATTACTTTGAAAATTAATTCAAAGAACACCAGTCCATGGCTTTTACATCTATGGGTTTTAGGTCTATGGAGATACAGACTAAGGTTATTACAAAGTTAATCATTTTGAATTTTATTTTTTTTTTGGAACAGCTATGGTGGAGGCAAAAAATCATTGTATCTTGACTTTTCCAAAATCTATAACTCAGGATTTAATTGGATTTTGTTGGTCCTCACTGCTCACAGAAAAATACAAAGTACTGATATTCCAAAGGAAAATACTATTATATTAATGAAAGTATAACCCGGAGTGTTAAAACATACAGAGATGCTTAGGAAATTCAAAGGTTAGGCCGAAGATGATTTTGGTTAGTTGTCAGGGGAGAGCGAAAAGCATATTTGAGTTCAGATTTGAGAGAAGGGAAGGAATTGAAATGTTTAAGTCAGGGGGGAAAGGCTTCCAGGAGACAGTGAGGGTACAGAAGCAAGAACGAGGCATCATTCTGGAGACCAACGAGGGACATCATTTGGCCAAAGTGGAGGGACCCTTTTGGGGATCGTGGGTTTAAATTGTACTTCTCACCTTCATAGGGCAAAATGAAAGCCCAAGGGAGATTTTTCATTTTCTCAGAGGCACCTGGAATCACCATAAGTTCCTGAATAAGACAGTAATGGGCTGACCTTTTCGTTGTTTGGAAACACAGCTGAGAGCAGAATGTGGACATAGTGTTGGGACGGGCTACGTCAGTTAGAGTTGCCTCACAGTGACCCTGTGAATGGAAAAGAAATGTTCAATTTCAAACTCATTTTCCAGTAGAACTAGAGAGGACTTAATGATTGATCAGATAAGAAGAAAGTGGAAGAAAGATCATTGTAAGACCTAATATGTTGGCAGTGATACAGTTTTGAGATGTTCAGAAAGCATTTGGAGACAGGGGCCTGGGCCCTTGTTATGAAGTCTAAACTGGAAGTGATGATGTGACAGTTTTAAGTCATTCAGTTTGGTAACTCAGCTACTGAGTTTCCACTTAGTATATAATCCTACGTTAGACACTATAGAAGATACGGAAGAAAGGGAAGACATGGTAATGGCAAGCTTAAGGAGGTGTGCAAAGGAGAGTGAGTAACATGGATCTAAATTAGGAGCCCAACTGAAGTATGAAAAAAGTCATAAATAGAAGAAACCTCTGGGCAGCAAAGAAAATAGCTAACAGAGTGAAAAGGCAGCCTACAGAATGGGAGAAAATATTTGCAAACCATATATTTGACAAGGGGTTAATACCCAGAATATATTTAAAAACTCCTACAGCTCAACGACAACCAAAAAACAAAGCAAAACAAATAACTCAATTTGAAAATGGGCAAAAGACTTTTAATATAAATTTCTCCAAAGAAGGTATACAAATGGCCAATTAGCATATGAAAAGATGCTCAACATCAGTAACCATTGGGGAAATGCAAATCAGAACCACAGTGACGCTCCTAGGCTCCCTCCACAAAGGAAGCTCTTTCTGGACTCTCCTCAGCCTTCCTTATGAGTACCCATTAGGATCCAGAGACAATAACGCTTCAGGAGTATGACCTGCAGCCCCCAGGAACTTCACATGTTCTTGCCTGCCGGAATCTACCTGTCTGTCAACTATCACAGCTGAATTTCTCTTACCGGTGTTCAGTAGCTTCTGTCCCAGAGACATACAAGAGAAGATGGCGGAAGAGTAAGATGCGGAGATCACCTTCCTCCCCACAGATACACCAGAAACACATCTACATGTGGAACAACTCCTACAGAACACCTACTGAACGCTGGCAGAAGACCTCAGACCTCCCAAAAAGCAAGACACCCCCTACATATCTGGGTAGGGAAAAAGAAAAAAGAATAAACAGAGACAAAAGGATAGGGACGGGACCTGCTCCTGTGGGAGGGAGCTGTGAAGGAGGAAAGTTTTCCACACACTAGGAAGCCCCTTCGCGGGCGGAGACTGCGGGCGGTGGAGGGGGAAAGCTTCGGAGCCGCGGAGGAGAGCACAGCCACAGGGGTGCGGGGGGCAAAGCGGAGAGATTCCCGCGCAGAGGATCAGGGCCGACCGGCACTCACGAGCCCGAGAGGCTTGTCTGCTCCCCCGCCGGGGCAGGCGGGGCTGGGAGCTGAGGCTCGGGCTTCGGTTGGAGCGCCGGGAGAGGACTGGGGTTGGCGGCGTGAACACAGCCTGCAGGGGGTTAGTGCGCCACAGCTAACCGGGAGGGACCTGCCGAAGAGGCAAGATTTTTTCTTACCTCTTTGTTTCCTGGTGCGCGAGGAGATTAAGAACGCTACTTAAAGGAGCTCCAGAGACGGGCACGAGCGGCGGCTAAAAGCCCGGACCCCAGAGACGGGCATGAGACGCTAAGGCTGCTGCTGCCGCCACCAAGAAGCCTGTGTGCGAGCTCAGGTCACTATCCACACCCCTCCCGGAAGCCTTGCAGCCCGCCACTGCCAGGGTCCCGGGATCCAGGGACAACTTCTCCAGGAGAACGCACGGCGCGCCTCAGGCTGGTGCAACGTCACGCCGGCCTCTGCCGCCGCAGGCACGCCCCGCCCCGCTCTCCGTGCCCCTCCCACCCCCGGCCTGAATGAGCCAGAGTCCCGGAAGCAGCGGCTCCTTTAACCCTGTCCTGTCTGAGCGAAGAACAGACGCCCTCCAGCGACCTACACACAGAGGCGGGGCCAAATCCAAAGCTGAGCCCCTGGGAGCTGTGAGAACAAAGAAGAGAAAGGGAAATCTCTCCCAGCAGCCTCAGAAGCAGCGGATTAAAGCTCCACAATCAACCTGATGTCTGTGAAATACATGAATAGACAACTAATCCTCCCAAATTGAGGAGGTGGACTTTGAGAGCAAGATTTATGCTGTATAGCTTTGCTTCCACCATTTGTCCTAGGGTTCTAGCCGTCCTTTTTTTTTTTTTCTTAATAATTACTTTTTTATTTTAATAACTTTATTATATTTTATCTTACCTTATTTTATTTTACTTTATCTTCTTTCTTTCTTTCTTTCTTTTCCTTCCTTCCCTCCTTGCTTCCTTCCTTCCTCCCTCCCTCCCTCCCTCCTTTCTTTCTTTCTTTCTTTCTTTCTTTCTTTCTTTCTACTTCTGCTAAACCTTTCTTTCTACTTTTTCTCCCTTTTATTCTGAGCCGTGTGGATGAAAGGCTCTTGGTGCTACAGCCAGGAGTCAGTGCTGTGCCTCTGAGGTGGGAGAGCCAACTTCAGGACACTGGTCCACAAGAGACCTCCCAGCTCCACATAATATCAAACAGTGAAAATCTCCCAGAGATCTCCATCTTAACACCAGCACCCAGCTTCCCTCAACGACCAGCAAGCTACAGTGCTGGACATCCTATGCCAAACAACTAGCAAGACAGGAACACAACCCCACCCATTAGCAGAGAGGCTGCCTAAAATCATAATAAGGCCACAGACACCCCAAAACCCACCACCAGACGTGGACCTGCCCACCAGAAAGACAAGATCCAGCCTCATCCACCAGAATACAGGCACTAGTCGCCTCCACCAGGAAGCCTACACAACCCACTGAACCAACCTTAGCCACTGGAGACAGACACCAAAAACAACGGGAACTACGAGCCTGCAACCTGCAAAAAGGAGATCCCAAACACAGTAAGATAAGCAAAATGAGAATACAGAGAAACACACAGCAGATGAAAGAGCAAGATAAAAACCCACCAGACCTAACAAATGAAGAGGAAATAGGCAGTCTACCTGAAAAAGAATTCAGAATAATGATAGTAAAGATGATCCAAAATCTTGGAAATAGAATAGACAAAATGCAAGAAACATTTAACAAGGACCTAGAAGAACTAAAGATGAAACAAACAATGATGAACAACACAATCAATGAAATTAAAAATACTCTAGATGGGCTCAATAGCACAATAACTGAGGCAGAACGGATAAGTCACCTGGAAGATAAAATAGTGGAAATAACTACTGCAGAGCAGAATAAAGAAAAAAGAATGAAAAGAACTGAGGACAGTCTCAGAGACCTCTGGGACAACATTAAACGCACCAACATTCCAATTATACAGGTTCCAAAGAAGAAGAGGGAAAAAGAAAGGGACTGAGAAGATATTTGAAGAGATTATAGTTGAAAATTCCCTAATATGGGAAAGGAAATAGTTAATCAAGTCCAGGAAGCACAGAGAGTCCCATACAGGATAAATCCAAGGAGAAATATGCCAAGACACATATTAATCAAACTGTCAAAAATTAAATACAAAGAAAACATATTAAAAGCAGCAAGGGAAAAACAACAAATAACACACAAGGGAATCCCCATAAGGTTAACAGCTGATGTTTCAGCAGAAACTCTGCAAGCCAGAAGGGACTGGGGGGACATATTTAAAGTGATGAAGGAGAAAAACCTGCAACCAAGATTACTCTACCCAGCAAGGATCTCATTCAGATTTGATGGAGAAATTAAAACCTTTACAGACAAGCAAAAGCTGAGAGAGTTCAACACCACCAAACCAGCTTTACAACAACTGCTAAAGGAACTTCTCTAGGAAAGAAGCACAAGAGAAGGAAAAGACCTACAATAACAAACCCAAAACAATTAATAAAATGGGAATAGGAACATACATATCAATAATTACCTTAAATGTAAATGGACTAAATGCTCCCACCAAAAGACACAGATTGGCTGAATGGATACAAAAACAAGACCCATATATTTGCTGTCTACAAGAGACCCACTTCAGACCTAGAGACACATACAGACTGAAAGTAAGGGAATGGAGAAAGATATTCCATGCAAATGGAAACCAAAAGAAAGCTGGAGTAGCAATTCTCATATCAGACAAAATAGACTTTAAAATAAAGACTATTACAAGAGGCAAAGAAGGACACTACATGATGATCAAGGGATCGATCCAAGAAGAAGATATAACAATTGTAAATATTTATGCACCCAACATAGGAGCACCTCAATACATAAGGCAAATACTAACAGCCATAAAAGGGGAAATCAACAGTAACACATTCATAGAAGGGGACTTTAACACCCCACTTTCACCAATGGACAGATCATCCAAAATGAAAATAAATAAGGAAACACAAGCTCTAAATGATACATTTAGAGAAGAGCTAACACCTATCCCTCAAACTCTTCCAAAATATAGCAGAGGGAGGAACACTCCCAAACTCATTCTACGAGGCCACCATCACTTTGATACCAAAACCAGACAAGGATGTCACAAAGAAAGAAAACTACAGGCCAATGTCACTGATGAACATAGATGTAAAAATCCTCAACAAAATACTAGCAAACAGAATCCAACAGCACATTAAAAGGATAATACACCATGATCAAGTGGGGTTTATTCCAGGAATACAAGGATTCTTCAATATACACAAATCAATCAACGTGATACACCATATTAACAAATTGAAGGAGAAAAACCATATGATCATCTCAATAGATGCAGAAAAAACTTTTGACAAAATTCAACACCCATTTATGATAAAAACCCTGCAGAAAGTAGGCATAGAGGGAACTTTCCTCAACATAATAAAGGCCATATATGACAAACCCACAGCCAACATTGTCCTCAATAGTGAAAAATTGAAAGCATTTCCACTAAGATCAGGAACAAGACAAAGTTACCCACTCTCACCACTCTTATTCAACATAGTTTTGGAAGTTTTAGCCAGAGCAATCAGAGAAGAAAAGGAAATAAAAGGAATCCAAATTGGAAAAGAAGAAGTAAAGCTGTCACTGTTTGCAGATGACATGATATTATACATAGAGAATCCTAAAGATGCTACCAGAAAACTACTAGAGCTAATCAATGAATTTGGTAAAGTAGCAGGATACAAAATTAATGCACAGAAATCTCTGGCATTCCTATACACTAATGATGAAAAATCTGAAAGTGAAATCAAGAAAACACTCCCATTTACCATTGCAACAAAAAGAATAAAGTATCTAGGAATAAACCTACCTAAGGAGAGAAAAGAACTGTATGCAGAAAATTATAAGACACTGATGAAAGAAATTAAAGATGATACAAATAGATGGAGAGATATACCATGTTCTTGGACTGGAAGAATCAACATTGTGAAAATGACTCTACTACCAAAAGCAATCTATAGATTCAATGCAATCCCTATCAAACTACCACTGGTATTTTTCACAGAACTAGAACAAAAAATTTCACAATTTGTATGGAAGCACACAAGACCCTGAATAGCCAAAGCAATCTTGAGAATGAAAAACAGAGCTGGAGGAATCAGGATCCCTGACTTCAGAGTATACTACAAAGCTACAGTAATCAAGAGAGTATGGTACTGGCATGAAAACAGAAAGGTAGATCAATGGAACAGGATAGAAAGCCCAGAGATAAACCCACGCACATATGGTCACCTTATCTTTGATAAAGGAGGCAGGAATGTACAGTGGGGAAAGGACAGCCTCGTCAATAAGTGGTGCTGGGAAAACTGGACAGGTACATGTAAAAGTATGAGATTAGATCACTCCCTAACACCATACAAAAAAATAAGCTCAAAATGCATTAAAGACCGGGGCTTCCCTGGTGGAGCAGTGGTTGAGATTCTGCCTGCCGATGCAGGGAGCGCGGGTTCGTGCCCCAGTCCAGGAGGATCCCAGATGCCATGGAGCAGCTGGGCCCATGAGCCATGGCCGCTGAGCTTGCACGTCCGGAGCCTGTGCTCCGCAACGGGAGAGGCCACAACAGTGAGAGACCCCCTACCGAAAAAAAAAAAAGCTAAAATGGATTAAACACCTAAATGTAAGGCCAGAAAATATCAAACTCTTAGAGGAAAACATAGGCAAAACACTCTATGACATAAATCACAGCAAGATCCTTTTTGACCCACCTCCTAGAGAAATGGAAATAAAAACAAAAATAAACAAATGGGACCTAATGAAACTTCAAAGCTTTTGCACAGCAAAGGAAACCATAAACAAGACCAAAAGACAACCCTCAGAATGGGAGAAAATATATGCAAATGAAGCAACTGACCAAGGCTTAATCTCAAAAATTTATAAGCAGCTCATGCAGCTCAATAACAAAAAAACAAACAATCCAGTCCAAAAATGGGCAGAAGACCTAAATAGACATTTCTCCAAAGAAGATATACAGACTGCCAACAAACACATCAAAGAATGCTCAACATCATTAATCATTAGAGAAATGCAAATCAAAACTACAATGAGATATCATCTCACACCAGTCAGAATGGCCATCATCAAAAAATCTAGAAACAATAAATGCTGGAGAGGGTGTGGAGAAAAGGGAACACTCTTGCACTGCTGGTGGGAATGTGAATTGGTACAGCCACTATGGAGAACAGTATGGAGGTTCCTTAAAAAACTACAAATAGAACTACCATATGACCCAGCAATCCCACTACTGGGCATATACCCTGAGAAAACCATAATTCAAAAAGAGTCATGTACCAAAATGTTCATTGCAGCTCTATTTACAATAGCCAGGAGATGGAAGCAACCTAAGTGTCCATCATTGGATGAATGGATAAAGAAGGTGTGGCACATATATACAATGGAATAGTACTCAGCCATAAAAAGAAACGAAATTGAGCTGTTTGTAATGAGGTGGATAGACCTAGAGTCTGTCATACAGAGTGAAGTAAGTCAGAAAGAAAAAGACAAATACCGTATGCTAACACATATATGGAATTTAAGGGGAAAAAATGTCATGAAGAACCTAGGGGCAAGATGGGAATAAAGACCTATAGACCTATAGACCTAAGACCTATAGACCTACTAGAGAATGGACTTGAGGATATGGGGAGGGGGAAGGGTAAGCTGTGACAAAGCGAGAGAGAGGCATGGACATATATACACTATATACACTAACATATATACACTAACAAACGTTAGGTAGATAGCTAGTGGGAAGCAGCCGCAGAGCACAGGGATATCAGCTCGGTGCTTTGTGACCGCCTGGAGGGGTGGCATAGGGCATAGGGAGGGTGGGAGGGAGGGTGATGCAAGAGGGGAGAGATATGGGAACATATGTATAACTGATTCACTTTGTTATAAAGCAGAAACTAACACACCGTTGTAAAGCAATTATACTCCAATAAAGATGTAAAAAAAATGCAAAAAAAGAAAAACAAATAAAACCACAATGAGATATCACCTCGCACTCATTAAGATGGCCACTATCTAAAACAAAACAAGACAGATAATAAGTGTTTGATAAGGATGTGTAGAAACTAGATCTTTTGGGCACTACTGGTAAGAATAGACGATGATGCAGCTGCATGGAAAACAGTATGGAGATTCCACAAAATAATTACTGTGATCTAGCAATCCCACTGCTGGGTATATATGCAAAAGAATTGAAAACAAGATCTTGAAGAGACATTTGCACACCCATGTTCATTGCAGCATTATCCACAAGCCAAGAGATGAAAGTGACTTAATTGTCCATTGGCAGATGAATGGATAAAGGAAATGTGAGATATATATATATATATATATACACACACACACACACACACACACACACACACACACACATATGATGGAATACTATTCAGTGCTATAAAAAAAAAAGAAGGAAATCCTGTCATATACCACAACATGGACAAAACTTGAAGATATTATGCTGAGTGAAATAAGCCAGTCTCAGATGACAAATACTGCATGATTCTACTTATATGAAGTATCTAAAGTAGTCAAGCTTATAGAAAGTACAGTGGTGGTTGCCAGGGACTGGGGGAAGGGGGAAAGGGCAGTTGTCATTCAGTGAATATAGACTTTCAGTTTTGCAAGATGAAAGAGTTCTAAAGTTCTGTTGCACAAGAAGGGGCATGCTGTGAATACTACTAAACTGTGCACTTAAAAATGGTTAAAATGGTAAATTTTATGTCTTTTTAAATTACAATGACAAAAAGAAGAATAGAAGAAATCTCTGAGGATGTGAACACTGAAAAAGAAGTTCCTATGGCCCAGAACTGAGCCTTGGAGGAAGCGGTAATTTTAAAGAAATTCTTGGAAAAGATAGGTGAAGAGCCTTGGGAGATTGAATAAAGAGTCAAATATCACAGAAGTTGGAAGAAAGGATGTGTTAAAAGAAGCAACACATCTCTGGTGGCTTAGTGGTTAGGATTCTGGGTTTTCACTGCCATGGCCCGGGTTAGATCCCTGGTCTGGGACCTGAGGTCCCACAAGCCGAGCGGCCAAAAACATAAGGAAGCAAGTGCAACAGTGGGATGAGCAGGACTTCAGAGAAACAGGGGAATCATTACTGAACTTAGACGGGGCACTTTCGACATTCATTAATTGATTCAATCCACAGATACTTCTTCAGCTCCAACTATGCACTATTCTAAGAGGGAACAAAAGGCACAAGGTCTTTCTTTTTTATTGTGTTTGCAGACAATCAATAAATATATGGCACGTAGTGAGAAATACTAGAAAGAAAAATACCCAATCTAAAGAGGCTGGGGTGGGAGGGGGCGCTATTTTGTTATTTGGGTTTTTCTTAACAGAGTGACCAGAGGGTCACCTAAGCAGAGACGTGGAGGAAACTCTATGAATATATGGGGAAGAGCATCGAGGCAGAAGGAGGACCAAATGCTAAAGCCAGAAACAGGGGCGCCCTTGACAGTGAGTAGCAGTAAGGAGACCAGTGTGGTGGAAGCCCAGTTTGAGAAAGAAAGAGATGAGGTCTGACAGGTGGCCAGGTGGGCTGTGCCCCGAGATGAAGAAGGGAGTGCTATGAAGTTTACAGTAATTCAGAGGGTTTGCTAGTGAACCAAAGAGAGATGGAATGAACTGGAGTTGAATGGCTCATTGGTGTCCCAGGAAGTTTTTATTGTTCGGTTTTTAAGAAACGTGATATGTCAATATTTGGGGAGTAGTCATTTTTTTTTCCTCTCCGGGAAGAGACAGAGGGAACTATGAAGTGGGAGGGAATTATTTTAGAAAGGAAGGAAAAAAAGGAAGTTGAAAACAGAGTTCAAGATATTAGGGAAAAGGTAGAAATGCCTTCCTTCCTCCAGAGACCCTGGGTTAAGTCCAAGAATAAAACTGTAGCCACTGATACCTGCTCTCAGCATCTGCTTCTATACAGCCAACCCCAAAAATCTATATATAAAGTCAGACAGTATAGATTTAATTCAAATAAGAGACAGATGGTCCTAGAAGTCTGTAGGCATAGACAGATATTTGAGGTGATTCAATAGGACCAAGTAAAGGAAGCTTTGGGTGGTTGACTTAATAAATTACCACAGAATCTTTATAAAACCTTAGGCTTGACTGTTTAATAAGTGTGGTAACTATTAAACCACTTAATAAGTGTGGTTTAATAAGTGTGGTAACTATCACAAGAAGAAGAGAAATGGTTTGATCTTCTTTTCCTTAAGGCTTCTAAAATGATTGAAATCATCTTAAAGAAATTTAAAACTAATACTTTATAATAATTTAGAAAGTTCACAGACACACCAGAATACATGAACAGCATGATTTTATGGGAAAAATCATGCCAGATAAAACTAAAAACTCTGAAAAACCACAGTGTGACTAAAGAAAATGTTTAAGAGATTTAAGTAATATTAGACCATACTATTCAGCATTAGGAATGTTTGTTTAAACAGTCTAAGGTTCATGGCTCTTCTGTCTTGAAAAGTTTTGCAGCAAACAAGGTGTTTCATATTTGTGATCAATAGGCAATACACGTCTTGAAATTTAATGTGCAGGGTTGGTTTAGTTGACTAAAGCTCAGGCCGGTAGAAAAAGCACAGAGAAGATGAGAGACAAATTAACAGCATAATGACTTTCTGTCAACCATAACACAATACCTACCAAGTATCAGAATGACTTTTGGTATTAGCTGATACCAGCCTTTAACTTCATTCATATTTTTCTTAATTGGAAAACATAGCATCCCTACAAAAGGATGTACAAACCATACCTGTGTAGTTTAATAAATGAAAACCCTCATCCTTCCTTCTCTTTCCCCTCAAGGATAACTGCCATCCTGAATTTTGCATTGCTCATTCCCTTGCCCTTCTGTAGAATGTTCCCATCTACAGAGGTGTTCCCAAATAGCATTATTCTTGCACTCCAGCAGTGGATGAGGGATCCTGTTTGAGCTACACCCTGCATTGGTGTTGACCAACGTTTAGATTTTCACATTTCCCTTCCAGTGGCTGTAAAATTCTACCTCATTGTGGTTTTAATTCACATTTCCTGATTACTTAGTTTGAGCAACTTTTCGTATGTTTAAGGGACAGTTGAAATGCTCTTCTGTTAGTAACTTTTTCTCACTTTTGTATGGGCTGCTTACTTTTTTCCCTGTTGATTTCTGGGAGTTCTTTATATAATCCTTTGAGTTATACGTCTCCTCCTAGTTTTTGACCTGCTTTTTCACTCTCTGATATATTTCAGTGAACAGTCATCCTTAATATTAATGTAGCCAACATTTACCAACTCTCCCCCTATAGTTTTAGCCTTTCCTATTTAAAAATTAATTTCGTGATGATCAGAGAATGATTACAAATTGTTGGGCTGCCTCTTGTCCTAGTAAGAATTCAGTTTTTATACATGCTTCATGTGGGCTACACATTAGTATGTAGAATGTGTATTTTCAAACCACTAAGTGTTCTGTTTTTTTAAATGACCGTTAGATCAAACTTAATTGTTCAGTTAATATCTCCTATATTCTTACTACTTTTTGTCTACCTGATCTATTAGTATTTTAGAGAGTACTGTTGTAGTAGATTTGTCAATTGTTCTCTGTAGTTCTGTCAACTTTTGATTTACATATATTGAAACTGTGTTATTTTGTGCATGTCTTAGATTCATTATAATTATAGGGTGAATTAAAATTTTTAATGTTATGTTGTGGCTCTCTTTATTTCTTATTTCCTTGAGTTGCTTTTATCTAATATTAAGATAGCTGCCCCAGGTTTCCTTTGATTATTTAGTCAATATATATTTTTGCTATCTTTTGGTTCTAAATATTTATGTATCTTTGTGAAGTGTGTGGTCCATTGTAAATAGTATATGGCTGTATTTTTTTTAAACCCAACCTAGCCACCTTTATATTTTACCTATAGTGTTTAATACATTTACATTTATTGCAATTAAAGATATAAAAGATCTGTCTATCTATCATCTATCTATGTTAAGATATTTATTGTGAGGAATTGGGTCACACAATCATGGAAGCTAAGTTCCATGATCTGCCCCCCACAAGCTGGAGACGCAGGAAAGTGGATGGTGTAATTCAGTCCAAAACCAAAGGCCTAAGAACTGGAGTAAGTCTCAGTCCAATGGCAGAAGACCAATGTCCAGCTCAAGCAGTCAGGCAGGAAAGGCAAATTCTACCTCTCTCAGCCATGCTGTTCTATTCAGACCTTCAACAGGTTTGATGGTGGCCACCTTCATAGGAGAGGGCTCTACTCCGTCTCCAAGTTCAGATGCAAAGGTCATCCAGAAACACTTTCACTGACACACCTGGAAATAATGTTTAGCCAAACATCTGAACTGTGACCCCATCAAGTGGACACATAAAATTAACCATCACACCTTCTAATGTCAAAAATACATTCGTAAAACATCAGATATTTTGCATGAAAACACTGAGAGTCTATTTCCTGGTAGTTTAAATGAGAAAAATGTATAATGCATTACATGTTAACCCTAGCTCCCAACTAATTTTCTTAAGTAAAATACTTAAATACAAAAAACAAACTATCATATCTGGTTGTGAAATGCTTAAAGCATTGTTTTATGATTACCAAACATGAAACTCTACATGCATACCACGAACATTATGTTTCCAATATGGCAAAGCAAATAACTGCAATAAATAAATTTGTTAGAAAAAAATGCAGTGAAAATTTTCCTATAAAAACAAGGTAATTACCTGCAATAAACTGTAATTCACCGAGTGAGGAGAAAACTTGCTACTTTGAAGAAAACTGAGAAGGGTGCAGGACCACAGGAGGAATGGTCCCTCTTTGTAGAAAGGGCTGATATGCATGAGTGGGTTGAAAACTGGTCATTTCAAGCAAACGTTCCAGCTCAGAAGCTGATAGAAATCCTCTATCATTTGGAACTGCTGAAGAACCTCCTGAACAAGAAAGCTGTCAGAAATTTTCAAAGGAGATGACTAACGTATAACAATGAAAAAATTTGTAAAATGGAGCTTGGTTCAAACTCCTATTATTTACATTTGTTTTCTCTATCCTCCACACTTTTCTTCAATGCTTTCTAAGAGAGAGAGAGAGAGAGAGAGAGAGAGAGAGAGAGAGAAACTCATTCATCACTACTCCAAAATGCGAGCTAAACTTGACAGGCACTTTGGAGATGTGTTCCGGACCAGCACACCAGGGCAAAGGGTGGTTTCCACTGAGTGTAGGTTGTGATGTTTCGCTCAGAACCAGCATCCCCATTGTTGGAACTCTGCATGCTTTTCCAAAACTCTTCATGTGATCCTGATGATTTATCCATTGTATTTGGAATGTAACCTGATACCATCCCAGCACATCATTTTGTTAAAAATAGATTAATTTGGAATGTAATTAGACATTGCTCCTGTATAACCACCGGCTGATAAAGAATATTCAAAGGTATGTAAATTCTATGGTATTTGGTTATTAAAAACCAAGAGGTATTCTATTGGAAAGATGTTAGCTGAGGAAAATTCTACAATGTCTACCTGTATTTTAATTCACTTTCACAATCTTATTCTTTTTCCATTTGTATCTCAATCTTCTGTTCTCCTCCCTCCCTAATTCTTTCTTGCCTTCAAAACCTAAATGTGGGGGAATTCCCTGGTGGTCTAGTGGTTAGGGCTCCATGCTTCCACTGCAGGGGGCACGAGTTTGATCCCTGGTCAAGTAACTTAGATTCTGCAAGCCACGTGGTGTAGCAAAAAAAAAAAAACAACAAACATGGGCTGGTTTGTGGTTATGAATTGTCAGGGGAGATAGTAAACATTGTTTTTCTTATTCCCAGCACCAAATTCGAGGCAGGCAAATCCACCCTCATACCCCTTCTACATGGCGGACTTCATTTCTCATTTTCCACTGTCTTTAGAGAGTAGCCTTTCAAAGTCCTGGCTTATTTGACATCACCTCTGAAGGCTTCCCCAGCTTCAGTCTGTTCCCTGCATCCATGCCTCTGCCAAAACACAAGTACAGAAGCCAGCCTGGGTGCTTCCATCCACCCAAGGTTTTACATCTACTTCAGTTCTCACCTCTGAGAAGCGCTTACTTTCATGCCAGCTTAACAATGAATTTATAAGATTTTTAAAACTATTTAATATTTAACTTGTTTCCATCAAGAGGGCTGTTCAGTGCATCTAATCTGCCTGCACTGCTGGAAACAGAAGATGCTCCTCCTTTTCTAACATTTTTATTATTGCCCATACTCAGGGAGTCAGAAGGCTGTCAATTAACTTCTCAGCTCATGCTAACTGAATGCAGAAAATAAACCAAACAGGTCAAAAAGTGCCATAATATTTTAATGTGACAAAATGTGACTTAAATCATAAAATTAAGGTGAATCACGTATCCAGCGGTCACAGACGGCTTGCATACTTAGAGGGAGTACCACTCACCAAACTCAGCAGGTTTACTGCTATGGGGATGTGGAATAGAGCTATTGGTATTTGGGGATACATGTAAAGAAACGTTATCTTGTGTTTATTTAAAATAAGAATCCTATGGGCATAGAAAACAGGCTGGAAAAAAAAGTGATTTAGGGTTGATGGGAACTATGGCTCAATAGTTATTTTATTTCTGCTTATCTTTTTCCCCCTAAAATATCTATAATAAACATGTTTTATTTTGTTTTAAAAATGGCAATAGGGCTTCCCTGGTGGTGCAGTGGTGGAGAGTCCGCCTGCCGATGCAGGGGACACGGGTTTGTGCCACGGTCTGGGAAGATCCCACATGCTGCGCAGAGGCTGGGCCCGTGAGCCATGGCCGCTGAGCCTGCGCGTCCAGAGCCTGTGCTCCGCAACGGGAGAGGCCACAACAGTGAGAGGCCCGCGTACCGCAAAAAAAAAAAAAAAAAAATGGCGATAAGTTTTTTAAAGGCAAAGATATATGAAGTATAGCATTTGGGGACTAGGAAGCAGGGCCTACACAGGGGCTGCAGAAGGTCAGTGCTTGACTATAGACCCCGCTGTGAAGACAGGTGCCTTTGATCATAAGGAGCAAAAAAAATGATAAAATGACTTATGGGAGTAAATGGTGAGGACAGGTTTAAGTAGGTGAACATGGCAGGGAACAGTTTCTAAATGCTATGGGTCTAAACACTTAGCAAGACATATTTCTTTAACTCACAATAAAGTGCTATCACTAGAAAATGTAAAATGAAAGCAGTTCCTTTGAAGGCTGACACTGAAAAAAACACTTCCTGAAATTGCCTAAGATTAGAAAATACATTTAAATTTTAATTAGGATGATTAATCAGCTCAATATTCTTACACACACAGGAAGGTACAAAAAGAAAAGCAGCCTTTTAAGGATGCCCATGCTGATGTCAGCAAAGAAGGTAGCTTACACAGTCCACCCGTTCATTTGATGAGCAAACGTCACTGAGTACCTACTATGTGCCAGGTACTATGATGGTTCCTGGAATCCACAGACAACTGGTCTACCATTTATGCCCTCAACATCTGAAGCTCTTTCAGGAAGACAGATTTTTACATGAGCTACAGTGTAGCATGACAGAAGCAAGTTCATTGGGGACTGAATCCCTTTCTGAGTTTGCCACAGCACAGTGACCCTTCTTTACCTATCTCTTACCAGGCTATCAAGGGACCGGTGTCTGGTCTTGGCATTTGACTTATATCCTCCCATCCAGACCCACAGACTTCATTTTACTTTGTATATATTTGCTGAAAGCAGTAGAAGCAATCCCAGTCACCTATCTCCTGAACAAGAGACCTTAACAAAATTTGCATTAGGGGAGCTAGGGTCCCAGTTTGTGGTAGATTTGCCAGGTCCAAGCCCTGCCCTCCTAGCTATACTGCACTGTCATTAATGGTTAAAATATTTGGCCCCCAAATGCGGCCAAGAAAGAGAACTCAGGTAGAGAACATACAGATTGACAGCCCCTGACCTATAAACTTCCAGAAACTGCTTCAATTGTATAGTTTCTGCAGAATTGGAAAGCCATAACTCAATGGCAGTTCCGTGTTTATTCAAGTACAGACATGGGGCTTCCCTGGTGGCGCAGTGGTTGAGAGTCCGCCTGCCGATGCAGGGGACACGGGTTCGTGCCCCGGTCCGGGAAGATCCCACATGCCGTGGAGTGGCTGGGCCCGTGAGCCATGGCCGCTGAGCCTGCGCGTCCAGAGCCTGTGCTCCGCAACGGGAGAGGCCACAACAGTGAGAGGCCCGCGTACCGCAAAAAAAAAAAAAAATTACAGATATGTGATATAATTGCTCCTATTTCCAAAGCAGCTTGAAGAAGTAATTACAAGACAATAGAGTGAAGTCAGAGCACGATGGGAATCTTAGTAGGATTTGTTGGGTTTCGTGGCCTATGCTTCTTAGGGCCCCTTCTAGAGAACCCACTCTATCCGTGGGCCTTGGAAACTGCATCCCAAAGATAGCAGCCCCATGAAGAAGGTAGACCAACCAGATTCTCAGGAAAAGAGTTTGAACTTCACAGTAGAGACCGTAGTGAGGCAGAGGTCATGATATAGATTTGGAGCTGTGGTCTTATTGGGTCATGGGCAAGATGAATAAGAGAAGAAGCTGACCAAAAGAGAAGAGGAGACAGATGAGAGGAAAGCAGAGAGAGCCAGATATAAGAGAGATTATATGTTCCTGAGATACTGGGGAGTATTGGCTCTTCATGTCAGCCCCTGAATCCATACATAGCCATGAAATGACCTGACATTTCTCCATAAGAGCTCGCTTGGGTTGGTTTGTTTTCTCTCGATTCTAAAGAGCCTTGACGAAGACAAATCAGAACACAGTTGAGCAGAACCATTTTATTACTTGGCAAAAATAACATTCAAATGCTTCAGTGGGTAAACAAGCTCTATTAGTGAAAATCAACAGGAGACTGCAAAGCAAATGGTGAAAAATGCACTGCTAGCTTCCATGATACCTAAACATGAGAGGGCGAAATGGATTGCATGTTCAACTTGAGATTCAGTGGGAAACCAAGAGACATGCCCCAGTGGGTATTTTAAGCCCTCATCTCTGATGGCAGTAACAGCTTGAGTGTCTTGATCGACTCCTGGGCTTAAAAATGTTATGAAATCAGGTGTTTCCAATAGCAGCCATAGTGATATGAATTTAAGGGTCATTCGTAACTCAAGACAACAGGCTGAGGCTTCATGACAGGCCTCTGGATTTTCCAAATCATGGTATGGTCTGATGCACTGAATACATTAGCGTTTGTTTTCTATGCAGCAATATCAGAACAGCATTTATGTGCCTGAGTCACAAATACATTTACTCAATCTTTCTTGATACTTACAACTCATCCATTAAATGGTAGTGGCCTATTCCTCCCATAAAGACAAATTACTCTCTCATTTACGAGATAAACCTATAAACTGGTTTCTTGTCTGCAGCACTCATCCATTATAGAACTTGTGGCTTCTGAAAGATGAATAATTATAGTCTCTGAGGAGATCTGCTACATATATATGTAAATATATATTATATGTATATTTACATATATATATATATATCTTGCTGTGGTAGTCATCAAATTGGAGGGTAGGTTGATAGGCGTGGGCAACAGTGATAAAACAAACAGTCATCTTGTCTGTCAGGCAGCAAAGTAAATCGGTGAGGACAGCCCTCATTACCGCAAATGGTGGCAGGGGTGTGGTGAGGCCATGCAATTTCTGCACAGGTACTCTCTCTCTCTGTGATAAAATAAATCCTATGCCATAAAGACTTACTTATCATAAATACACTCATCCAGTGAGTAAGTGAAAGAAAAGTCATAGGTGACTTATGGATGAGTTCAGGGGGACCCATTTTATATAAATAGGCTGCCCTTTAAAACAGCCATATTATTTTTGCCACACTGGAAGTCTATATTCCTTGGGGGGAAATGGCAGATCAGAAATCAGGATCTAACAAGCTGTGCATAATAAATGTGTAGCATATGTTACGGCTGAATTCATCCCTACTGTTTGCTGCGTATACATTCTCCCTGGAGTTGCAGAAGTGCTTGTTATCCTGATGACACTGAGGCAAGGAGAGAAGATGACAAGAAGAATGCCATCTATAGCTCAAGATATTGCCTCCTGGGACCATGTCAGGATTTCTAGCAATAAATCCACGGGAATAAATTCAGAAAACACTGGCGTTTAAAATTGTCAATCCTAATTATAGACTGTTTTTAGCAGTCCCATAGGTTCTGTGGATTCGTTTTACAAATTATGCTGATCTCATTATAACATATATCCTTTACAAAACATAGGTTATAAATGACTTGCACCTCCAGTTAATTCAATATATTCTTTGGATGATTCTGTCCTACCAATTCTTACTGGTAAAGCAAATCCTTCTCTCTCCTGCTTCAAAATCCCCAGTTTCTTCTCTTTAAAATGTCTACATGATTTATTATCCTATCCTTCATTCAGCAAATATTTATTAACTGTCAACTCTGTGTATAGCATTATGCTAGACACTAGGAAAGATGTAAAGTTGTAAACCACATACTTGGAGCTCTCTAGAAAACTCACCTTTTTCAGGACAATAGGACATGCACACATGAAAAGAGAAATATCAACACAGAAGTTAAAATAGTGCGAGACAATAAAAGAGATACCTCAAAGCAGTACATTTTTTTAAACATCTTTATTGGAGTATAATTGCTTTACAATGGTGTGTTAGTTTCTGCTGTATAACAAAGTGAATCAGCTATACATATACATATATCCCCATATCTCTTCCCTCTTGCGTCTCCCTCCCACCCTCCCTATCCCGCGCCTCTAGGTGGACACAAAGCACCGAGCTGATCTCCCTGTGCTACGCGGCTGCTTCCCACTAGCCATCTATTTTACATTTGGTAGTGTATATATGTCCTTTCAAAGCAGTACATTCTGAAGTGCCAAATAACTGGTAAAGACAAAAAATAGAAGAGGAGAGTAAAAGAAACAATAGCCTTTCTGTGCTCAGTGGTTGGAAAAGGCTTCCTTCTGGAGCAGAGAAGATTTGAATCATTTTAAAAGAAGCATTTTAAAACAGGGGCATGGGTCAACGCACAGAGGAGAGGGAAGCATAGAATATTGGGAGAAAATGGACCGTTCCTCCGACAGGAGGGATATTTCACAGGAGTTCAGGAGAACAAGCGGGTGAGCTATTAGAGGACAGTCTGTACAGCATCTTGACGAGCAGTCTGTACTTCATCTTAAAGGTAATGGATAGCCATAACAGGCGCAATTATGAAATCAACTTTACTGAGGCGCACTTTATATCCAATCAATTGTGCACATTTTGAATGTACTGTTAGATGAGTTTTAGCTTATGGACGTTGTCAGGGAACCACCTCTGCAAACAAGATACAGAACAGCTCCATCACTCCAGAAAGCTGTCTTGCAAACCCTTCCAGTCAATCCCTCCCAAACCTCTTCTTTTTCATTAACACACCATAGTCCACTACTTACCCATCGGTGGGCATTTTGAATAGCTCCAGTTCTAAGCTATAGTATTTTTAAGCTGCTCTAATATAGGTCATACAGCTATAAACACTTTTAAACAGAAGGGGTTTTTCTTTAAGTTTTGTGAGTTGTCTTCTTAAGCCTGGGCCTCCCAAGTCGTATTACTGGGTTAAACCCTATGATACTCCATTCACCCACTAGATTATAAGTGTGATGTGGCATCTGATGCCATATGTCTAGCTTGCTCGGACTCCTAGCTTCCCAGGGAACATGCTAGTTTTCTTTATTGGTTTTATTATCAGCATTCAATAAGCCCATTGAAGCCCTCAGGTTAAACTCAGCAGGTTGAACAGACACATATGCCTCCTCTCACACTCACGATCCTGATAAAATGAAGATAAAAGAATAAAAAAATATATATTTATCCACAAGGATAAAGAGACTAGAGGATTAAATATCAGGAGACAAGCAATTTCAACACATCCTGGGGGGACAGAGGCAGATAGAGCTGCAGTAACTGATTTATGAGAGGAAGCCCTAACTAAACGAGCCTTAGGGATGAGAATCCACTTTATCCAGAGAATCTCTGAGATTCTCAGGCTCTCAGTGAGATATGGCGCAGTGAAGGTGAGGCACAGTGTTAAAAAAATGGATTGTGTATGGAGCGGCTATACTCCAAGGCTCTCTATCCTACATGATTTTGTTAGGAAATTAGGAAACATCTCTCCACCCCAACTTCCGCCCCAAGCAGGAGAAGGGAATTTTAATTTATTGAGAACTCAAGGAAGAAGTACTGAACCAGATCCCAGACTTAGTGGAGGACAGAAATGAAGGAATTAGATGAAGGAGAAAATACTGAATGGTGGGTGGTCCTTACTCTGCTCGCTCCCATGACCTTGACAGCTGGGCATAGGGCACACAGGCAGGAAACTGGAGGGCCCTTCTTACAGAAACTGAAGCCCTCAGAGAACAAAACTCCAGAGAATGACTTCTAGGTGTTATTTCAAACTCAAATGACCACTTCACTGCTCCCCATTGACACATCTCACCTGTGCGTACAGAGATTCCAAGAAACTCTGTGTTGTTTCTTTTTATTTCCCCCTTAGAAATGGACAGCCAAGAGTTATTGCCATTTTAGGGACAGATGAAAACAAAGAGTAAAGAGGAACCCAGAGGAAGGAGAAGAGAGTGCAGAAAACAGAGGAAATTTTCCCCTTAAAAAGTAAATACCCTTAGAGAGATAAGTGAATATGTTGCATTAATAAAGTAAAAATAGAAAGATTTCAAAAAGGAATAGTTAAGAATCAGAGAGTGTTCTTGAAAATTAAAAATTAGATAGAATCAATGCAATCTCCTAGAAAACTAAGCATAAAGACAAAGAGGTGGAAAAAATAAGAGAAAAATATACTAATTGTTTCAACCTAGGAAATACATTGAGTTCTGGAAAGAGAAAACAGACAAAATGAGAGAAAAAATTATAAAAACAATAATGTAAGAAAATTGTATGAATACCTATTTGGAAAGGGCTGCTCAGTAAATTGCAAACAGACTCATATTAACTCGTGTTAACATATTAAGATAACTCATATAACATATTATTGGAAAATTCCAGAATACCAGAGATAAAAAGAAAATTAATAATAATTTTTTAAAAAGCTTTCAGAGAGAAAAACAACGCCACATACAAAGGATCATGGATCAGAATGGCATCGGATTTTCCAATAGCTACACTGGACACCAGAAAACAACAGAGCAATAGCCTAAAAGTTCTGAAGGAAAATTATTTAGAACCTTGAAATGTATATACCCAGTCAGACTGTCAATCAAGGGTCAGAATAAAAGGAGGATATTGGGGCTTCCCTGGTAGCACAATGGTTGAGAGTCCGTCTGCTGATGCGGGGGACACGGGTTCGTGCCCCGGTCTGGGAAGATCCCACATGCCGCGGAGCGGCTGGGCCCGTGAGCCATGGCCGCTGAGCCTGCGCGTTCGGAGCCTGTGCTCCGCAACGGGAGAGGCCACAACAGTGAGGGGCCCGCGTACCGCAAAAAAATTAAAAATTTTAAAAAAAAAAGGAGGATATTGTCAGAGGGGTGGGGTCTCAAAAACTGATTTCCTGTGCACCCTTTCTTAAAAAGTAACCGCAAGATGTTCCCCGTAGAAATAAGGAAAACTATCAAGATAGTGGAGGACATAGAATTCAGAAAATATGAGAATTCAACAGGAAAGTGGTGAATGAAATTCCCAAGATGGTGTTCCAGCTGTGCAAGAAGTCTAAAGACCAGCAAGTCCAGAGTGGGTCAGGAGCGCCAATGGTTCTGGGAGGGGTTCTCAAAGAAAAAAAAAAAAATGAAATTGATGGACTAGCCGAAATGTTGAAATGTCTAATAGAAAATTTTATGAGGAAAAAAAAGGAAGCAGTTAATAAATTCAGGTTGGGGGCACAGCAAGTGCAAGTTAGAAATAAAAGTGAAATAACCAGGTGAAGGAGGTTTTAAATAAAGCGATCTGAAGTGAACAGGGAGTGGGAATAACAGGGGATGTAGGGGTGTAAATGTGCACGCACATATGTGCAGACGAGTGTATGTGTGTGTGTGTGTGTGTGTGTGTGTGTGTGTGTGTGTGTGTCACAGGAGAGGGAAGTGAGGAGAGAGCAAGAAGAAAGAGATGATACTGTATTCAGAGGTTTATTGCTGACATAAATCTCAGGCTCCTTTATGGAGATGTCTTGAGGTGATTTGTTTGTTTTTCAGTTTGTTGTAAGGTTAGAGGTCATTGCTAATTCTGCCAAGTGGCCTGTGGTGTGCTGTATCTTCTGGGAGCTGCAATTTCCCGAGCACGCCACACACACACAGCGCAGCCCTGACCGAGGACTGGAGGAGCCTGATGGCCTCGTGAAGTCTGTGGCTATGAAAGGGTTTCCTGGGGGGGTTCGGAGGATGGATAGCCCTCATGCGGAAATCCGTTGTCACACCCTAGGACTGAGTTGTGCAAAGGACACTAAGTCAAATGCGTCTCAAATGCCAGCTTTTCAAGCCGCCACGTGGTGCTTCCGCTGTTTAAAAGGATTTCAGCAAAGAGTACAAGAGACAGGGAGGCTTCCTGCTGATTCTGAGAAAACAGACTCTGACTTTTAAAAGCCTGGGTGGAAGCCACAGTGGGAATGCTATTCTGCAAAAATGTTTGCCTTTTTTTTTTTAACTCCCTTGGCTATTATTACTGATTGTTGTTATTTGTCATTGAGATCTGGGACACACACACACACAAATTTTAAAACTATTCTTTATTTCACAAAGCATAATCTTATGGGGATGTTGGAGATGACACTAGGATGGAGGTGGGAGAGCTGCCTGGCCAAAAAGCACAGCTGATGTGTCAAGGGCTTTGACCTGGGGGCCGCACCAGACCTTTGAGGAGGGTCCTAAAAGGTCGTGACAGTTGAGCAGTGGCCCCCGGAGCCTGGGATCTGAGACCTGGGTTCAGGACCTGGTTGTGAACACTGGCAAATGACTTAACGTGCTGTGCCTCAGTTTTCTCATCTGTAAAATATAAATAATTATTCGTCCCATGTGATTATGACAAAGATGGCATATGTGAAAGATTTTTAAATGTAAGGGGTTATAAAAGTATAACTTATTATTATTACAATGCATATCCTCATCATACATGATGTAATATATAATTGGTATGCTATGTGATATATAATTGTTACATTTTATAACAATATATATTGAATATATATTAAATATCTTTCCTTTTTTCAGAATTACTGTGACGCAGTGTTCTCAAAATGTACACGAACTGCGACTGGTATAGAACTGGAATCGCTGAGATGACAGTTCTCTCATGGTGCATTTGGTGCAAAGACCAATTTCTCAGCTGAGGCAGCTACCAAGTAGTGCACAGAGCACTGGGTGTCCTTAGGATCCAGGACCAGACACCTTGATTTTGCCGTACAGCCTGGTCAGGTCAACCCCCCTTCTCTGAGCCTGTATCTGTACATCGCACATCTATGCAAGGAAGGAGCTGGATGGCCTCCAAGGTTCTCTACCTGCTCAGGAATTCTGTGTCTCATGGGAGGCATATGGATTGTGAGCAACTGTGTTAATCACCTGTTACTGCATAACAAGTTACCCTAAGACTTAGCAGCTTCAGAACATCTATTATCTTTCAGTTTCTGTGGGTCAGGAATCCAGGCTCAGCTGGGGGCCTCTGACTCAGGGTCTCTCACAGGCTTCAGTCACACTCTTGGCCAGAGCTGCCGTCACCCCAGGGCTCAACGTGGGGAGGATCCACTTCCAAGCTCACTCCTGTGACTGTCGGCAGAAATCGGTTCCTGCAGCATTGCTGGACTGACAGCCCCAGGTCTGCTGGCCAGAGACACCCATCCCTTGCCCCATGGGTTTCTCCATAGCGCCACTCAACAAGGCCACTGGCTTTTTCCAGAGTGAGAGCTCTGAGAGAGAGATGAGGGTGCATAGGCCGAAAAAGAGAGAGAGAATGTGCCCGAAATAGCAGCCACAGTCTTTTTGTAACCAGCTCTCAGAAGTGACACCCCATTGCTTCTGCCAGCTTCTGTTCATTAGAGACCAGCAGTGAGCCCAGCTCACATTCAAGGGGAGGGCGTTACACAAGGGCATGTCAGGTGAGAGACAGGAACCCGTGGCATGTTTCAGAGCTGGCCAACCACAGCAGCTAAGGGAGAATCATCCAGCAATTGCTGTATAGTTGGCATCACATGATACTATTTATCCACTGGTTCATTCCCTCAAGGAACATTCTTCAACCGCCTTCCGTGACAACGCATTGTGTATATGCCCCGAGGTAGCAAAGACAACAACTCAGAAAGTCCTTGCCCCCATCTACTCACATTTGTTCTCAGTGAATGGGGGGTGACGCCTGGAGCTGCTTCTCAACTGTGTGTGCCCAGAGGGCCCTCCACCCACACTGATTCTAATAGGCTTTCCTTTGAAGAACTACTGATAAGAGAAAGGCTAAGACTGGTTCTCAAAGGATCAAACGATAAAGTAGAAATAGGGAAAGACCGTAGGAGGATCCTCCTGCTGCCAGACCCAGAAGTGCCTCTCCCAGCGGCTGCCCCTGAGAGATGTTATTGGAAGAAGCAGATGCTATACGTGTGATACGAGTTCCAATAAGGAACCGGGTGGCTGCTTGCTAACCGAACCCTCCCAGTGCCTTCCCTATTTCACTGTCTTCTTTAATCACTTTCTATGCCCGTTTTCTCCACCAGATGGCAAATTCCATTGAGGACAGTGTCTCTGTCATTTTATGTCCTCTCCCCCAACTTCCCCCTACCCGCCGCCAGCCCTTCCCCAACAATTATCTTTCTGGTCAACCTCCCCCTTTAGTTTATTTGGACTAATGTTTCGAATGTGGTACACGTTCAATAAATTGATATTGACTTTAAAGGTAAAGCAAATGGAGAAACAAAGTACTAGAGGAGTTGAGAGCAGGTAAATATACTTAACAGAGGATACTATTTGAAGTCTTTCCAAGAAAGAGATGGAATTGATATTTGATTTTCCTTTAAATTCACTTTTGCTGGTGAAATTTTGTCAGAAAGCTCTGTTGGAAAGTGTGCTTCTTGTGAAAAACACAGTGGTGTCAGGAGGGGATGAGGGCTGCTTATTCGTTCAGTTTGAAGCATCCTGCCCTTTGCAGTTTTCTGCCTCCCTTTATCCTTCTTGGATTTCCAAGGGGAAAATGGTGTCTTCATCAAACGCTGTGGGTGTGGGGCACCTGTTAGCAATCACTTGAGAGGGCTCTGCATGGCACAAATGTCCCTGAGTGGGTCAAGCAGTATCCCCCCAAATTCATGTCCACCCAACACCTAAGAATGTGAAATAGGGTCTCTGCAGATGTAATCAGTTAAGGATCTAGAGATGAAGTCAGCCTGGCTTTAGAGTGATCCATTGATCACTTGGTGATCCACAGGTGTTCAGTGGATCCCTTGACACGTGTCCTTAAGAAGAGAAAAGGACATTAATGAGGACGTTAAGAGGCAGAGGTGGGGTGCTGCTGCCATAAGCCACAGAACGCCTGGAGCCACCAGAAGCTGGAAGAGGCAAGGCTCCCGTAGAGCCTTCGAAGGGAGTGTAGCCCTGCAACAGCTCGATTTCATTCTTCTGGCCTCCAGATCTACGAGAGAAGAACTTTCTATTGTTTTAAGTCATCAGGTTGTGGTACTCTGTTACAGCGCCCTCAGGAAACTAATACAGTTCCCCAACGTTCACAGATCTGTGGACAACTCAGAAGCAAAATGCATCAATAATTACCTCCCTAGGAATGCTAAGTTTTCAAGTCCTCCTATACCCAGGGTGGGTTGTTTTCTGCGTTGGACACATCGTGCAAGAGAGGAAGAGGAGCAAAGAAAAATGAAGCATTTGAAGGGCTTTGATTTTCTGGCCGAGGTTGTGCCTGGGTCTCACACTGTCCCGCAGCTCCTCAGAAGGCGTCACCGCGGAGGAATATGGGTGGATCCTTAGGAGGCGGGGTTTTTTGTAGGCAGGGCAGTGAGATCGGGGACCAGAGTGTCCCAATTAGACCTAGAGGGTTATAGGTGTTGAGGGAGTTATTCCTTAACAGAAATGGAAAAATTAGCCAACTCTACCAGGCACTGGCTATGATTCTGCTCACAGAGGATCAGAGAAGGAGGTTGACTGGGAAAGATTTTGGAGGGGTGAGGGAGAGGCAGACAGAGCCTGTGCGAGTCAGGCACACAGATCTTGGTGCTAGGTCAGCTCCGGCTTTGAATCCTTCATTGATTTCTTACTACCTGTATAATCTGAGCCGACTCTAAAACAGAAATTGTCATACTGGGTAAAGTAAGTCAGACAGAGAAAGACAAATATCGTATGATGTCGCTTATATGTGGTAGCTAAAAAAAGGGTACAAATGAACTTATTTACAAAACAGAAATAGGGCCACAGATGTAGAAAACCAACTTATGGTTACCAGGGGGAAAGAGGGGAGGGATAAATTGGGAGATTGGGATTGACGTATACACACGACTACATATAAAATAGATAACTAATAAGAACCTGCTGTATAGCACAGGGAACTCTACTCAGTACTCTGTAATGAACTAGATGGGAAAAGAATCTAAAAAAGAGTGGATATATGTACGTGTATAACTGATTTACTTTGCTGTATGGCAGAAACTAACACAACATTGTAAATCACCTGTACTCCAATAAAAATTAATTTAAAAAAATAATAGTCTCCACATTTTGGAGAGTAATAGTACCTATCTTACATTGTTATTGTGAGTTGATGCAATAATGTTCAGAGAAAATAGGATTATTTGCTTAATATATAGCTTAATAACTCAATTATCCTCATCATTATTATTATGGGCTAGGACGTAGTATTAGCAAATCAGAGCTAACTTGGTAGGAGACCTGACTGATTACATGAGAGGATGCTGCAGGGGCTGAGCCCTTTCAGGCTCAGTAATGAGACCTTCTTCAGCCCCTAAACTGTTCCCTTGAAATTCAATCAGTTGATGCACAAATATATATTTACTTTGGTAAGACTGAAATTCTGCAATAGTTGATGATTCAGAAAACTGTTTTATGTATAAAACAATTATTAAGAACTTTCAAATAGTTACATAGGGACAGTCATTTTATTTAAAGAGAGGATGAGTTAGCTAGCTTATTGTAAAAAGAATGTAATTTTCCCTTTTTTTTATTAAAGATTTTTTTTTTTGATGTGGACCATTTTTTAAAGTCTTTATTGAATTTGTTACAATAGTGCTTCTGTTTTATGTTTTGGTTTTTGGGGCACGAGGTATGTGGGACCTTAGCTCCCCCAACTGGGATTGAACCTGCACCCCCTGCATTGGAAGGGGGAGTCTTAACCACTGGACTGCCTGGGAAGTCCCCGTAATTTTACTTTTGAGCCAACGTGTTACAAAAATTAAAATATAAATACAGGCAGAATACAGGGCTGCACCGTCCCACGCAATAGCCACTAGCTACCTGTGGCTGCTGAAATAGTTGAAATGTGACTAGTCTGAATTGAAAGGTGATGTCATTGTAAAATTCACTCTGGAGTTTAAAGACTTAGTTCTTCAAAAGAGAAATTAAAATACTCAACTTTTAGATTGATTACATGTTGAAGTGATAGTATTCTGAATATGTTGGTTAAATTAAATGTATTGCTAAAGTTAATTTCACTTGTTTCCCTTTCCTTTTTTATTGCAGCTACTAGAAAATTTAAAATTGCATACATGTCTTGTATTTGCACTTCCCATTACACCTTTATTGAATATCCTTGCCCTAGGTAATGAGAGGCAGAAGCTCCATCTTCTTACTCACTCATTCATAGATTTATTCTACCGTTATTGTCCACGATACTGGGAGTGCTAAGATAAATGTGGCAGCCTTTGTCTACTTGACAGGGTTTCGAGTTTATTGAATTAGGGTAAGATGCATGGAGCCAGCAGCCCCAGACACCTGTGTGCTGGGCTGGATGACCCGCCCCTCGTAATATCCCTGCTCTTTTCCTCATTCCACCCACTCTTTGCTTCTAATGTTGCTCTTTACCTTGATCACAGACATTCCTTTCTTTACACCCACTCCCCTACCAATGCCTCTCCCAGCTCCTGTGGGAGTTTGACACTCGGATCTGCACTTACAGGACCATAATACACACACACACACACACACACACACACACACACACGCACACACACACACAACAATTTTCGTCCTTCTCGAAACCACTCCCAAAGAGCCAGTGCCCTAAGACGTGAGTCCTGTGTGTCTGGACTCTCTACTGAAAAGTAGCGGGGTCCTTTGTTTGAGGGACTTGTTTTTTAGAAGAAACTATCCCAGATCTGCATAGTTCTCTGCCTAGCTTTCTCTTCCCCTTGCCCCCTTTTCTCTCCTCTTCTGCCCCCCACCATGCTAGAGAATTCCACGGTCTCCCTCTGATAACCACGTCAGTATCTAATAACATAACCTCACACAAGGAAGTGACTTTTTTACACAGGGATCTTCCCTGCTGCAGTTTAGTCCTTATCCTGTAGCTTCTCACTGTGGGGAAAACAGCCTCCCCTGTCAAGCTCTGGTTGCTCCCCTGTGGTTGCAAATAGCCAATGAATTAGCCTTTCTTCTTTTTTCGTTTCGAATAAATACAATGTTTTAATGTTTTCTTTGGCTTTTTGTTTGTTTGATTTTGCTTTCTTACGCCCTCACCTTATTCAACTTAGGTTTTGAGATGGTAAATTATTTCATGTACTTTCAAGTTCTTATGTTTCTAAAACTTGTTTACGTTGGACTTTTTAGGGCCTCCACCCTTCCCCCCTCAAAGGTCTTAATATTCCATTAAATAAATGAAAGCAGTGCTTTCAAGTATGGCATAGAGAGGGAAAAGAATGTATTTTGCAATTTTTATACTTTTCTTTATCCTTACCCAGTATTCCCCATCATAATAGTGAGGCCATAGTATTGATTCCTGTTCTACTTCCCGGCCACCCCCATCCCTATCTGTCATTCTTGTGTTATCTGCAATTCCCAGCAGGGTATTTGATTCACTGTTTTTTCCCGTTATCCTGCAGTTTTTTAAATCTTTGATTCCGTTCTACTTGCTTTAAAGTTGGCAAAGAAAAACTATTAAGAATGGTTGTTTTTAGGTTGTAAGTGAAATTGTATAAAATGGGAGCCTTAGTCTTTTCTGTTATTTTAGTTTATCTTATTCCCTAAAGTGAAAAATACACCTGCTACTTAAACCATAATTCTTTTGGCAGTGGTTTCTCGGTCAGAATCAGATTCCTTCCTTTGCCTTCAAAAATAGCAAATACATCAAGAGTGTTGTTTCGCCCTATATATTGAATTGTGGAATACCCATAGTATTTCCTGGCCCTGCAGATTGCTTGATGTTTGCAGGATGTAGTGCCAGAACACAATTGTTTCCAGACAACTTAGCTAAAGATACATAAAGAGCATGTGAATTTGGAGTCAGAAAAAGACACTGATATACACTGTGTTTATTTTTAGCATGCTGATGCATAAGGCCAGTTTTTGAGTTGTAGCTTACAGGGTTTTACTGTGACTAAAAATGAAATTGATAATCAAAATAGCTTTGGCTAGTTGATAAGAGTTTTTCCATCAAAAACTAGATTACAGCAATCTGAAAACCATATGTAAAATGAAGATAATTTTTAAAAACAAAGTGGAAAAGAAATGAAACCCAAGACTTTAAATCTTTTTTTTTTTTTTTTTTTGCAGTACACGGGCCTCTCACTGTTGTGGCCTCTCCCGCTGCAGAGCACAGGATCCGGACGCACAGGCTCAGCGGCCATGGCTCATGGGCCCAGCCACTCCACGGCATGTGGGATCTTCCCGGACCAGGGCACGAACCCGTGTCCCCTGCATCGGCAGGCAGACTCTCAACCACTGCGCCACCACGGAAGCCCAAGACTTTAAATCTTTTAATAACCTTTACTAAAATGTCCTAACGCAAAAAAATAATACATTTTCATTACAGAAAATATAACCATTCAGGCAAAGACACAAAAAAGAAATAAAATTATTTTAGTGAGTTTTTATATTTTTAATTTCTGAAACGTTTCCAGTGTCTGAGAATCCTTCTTGCTCATAGTTCTTTCGCATGATAAGCTGCTCTTTTTTCAGAGATGTCATTTATTCTCAACACTCAGTGAGGATGCTACTTGGATTTCTTCTCAATCCTTTAATATCTTAATTCTCTTTCCCTGGAGCAATTACTCTGACTGTCCAGCTAGATCTTCCTCTAGACTAGTTCCTGATTCTCCTCAAATGCCCAGTGATTTTTCTAATGACTGTGCATATTCATAGGTTACTAGCAGCTGGTATGGAGTGGATCCTGCTGCCCCTCTGCTAACTGTGGCAGTCATGCTGGTTAACTTCCCTTGGCTGGCCTAGGCTCAAGTTTATCTGCACAGGAATATAGCCGACGCCCGCTTCACTATTCCCACTGCCTCCCAAAGCGGACGAGATCTGGGGTCAGATCACACATCCCAAACCACATCATGGCTCTGCTCTTGCCAACCTCCATGTCACTCTGATATGAAATCAGGAATCCATAACGTGTTGGGCAAGATGGCAGCAGACTCATCCCATCTAACAAGCTATTAATTTACCACCTTCTCCCTCCCCCACACTGTGAACTTGTGAGAGTCCTAGAAAAGCTAAGATGCTGCCAGGGTGCCATAAATGCAAATATATCAGTCCTCCAGATACCATATGATATGGCTTATACGTGGAATCTAAAATATGACACAAATGAACGTATCTATGAGACAGAAACAAACTCACAAACATAGAAAACAAACTCATGGTTACCGAAGGGGACACGGAGAGGGGGAGGGATAAATTAGGAGTTTGGGATTAGCAGATACAAACTATTATATATAAAACAGATAAGCAACAAGGTCCTACTGTATAGCACAGGGGACAATATTCAGTATCCTCTAATAGAGCATAATGGAAAAGAATATGAAAAAGAATATGTATGTATGTATAACTGAATCCCTTTGTATACACCTGAAACTAACACACAACATTTTAACTCAACTATACTCCAATTAAAAAAAATTATATGTATATATGTATATCAGTCAGCTATACTCTTAAAGAGAAACCAGAAACTCAATTACCAATCAGAGATGATACTAGAGTGCTTGAACTCAACCTCACCATCACGATACCCCCTGTACAGCACAATTAATTGGAACCAGCAACTCAGAAGAAAAGTGTGTACTTGTCAGGAAGTCCTTTACACCTTGACGTCCATTGAGGTTATACCAAGAACACAGGCTAAGGCAGTCACTGCCAGAGATAAATTTAAGATGATGTAAACATGAAACTCTGCCTCCCAGGGGAAGAGAAATAGAAATTTTAGTTATAGACAAATAATTTTATCGAAATGGCAACAAACACTCCAGAGACTATATTATTCAAATGTATTTTTGTCAAATGTACGAAGACCTTATGTCTCAAACCTTTCTTTTTTCCCCCATATCTGTCTCCTTTCTGAAGATATCCTGCATTATCTTCTACTGCATTGTTAGCCTAACTCCACTTTCCCTTGATCTCTGTTCCCATTCTGATCTAGCTTTTGAAGAAATTTAAAGCAAAGCTTGCTTCAACCAGGCAGGCACAGAGCGTGAGTTAGGAATTTGACACACGTGGGTGTCCATAGCAGCTCTATCCCTTACCAGCTAAGTGACCTTAGAAAATTACCTGACCTCTCTTATCCTCAGTTTCCTCACCTGTAAAATGTTAATGGCAGTGCCCAAGGCATGGACGGCACATTTCCAAAGAACCAAGAATGGGGGCCCAATTAGAGATGAGATTATATGAATCCTCTAGTTTTTAACTGGAGCCTTTAGAAATTGGAGAATTCCAGAAGTTTCTTTCATGTACAGTACCCTGCATGGGTACTTGGAGGAACACAAAATCTCCAGTATAATCACATACCTGCTCTCAAGGCGGGCACAGAAGCCCAGGCTAATCAAAATGGAGCTCTGATTAGAAGTGGAATAAAAGTTCCTTCTGCAGTGGTAGCTCTCCTAGAGACAATGCTGACGCTTAACCCCAAATCTTTTCTGTATTCCTCTGCCGGGGGCAAGGGCAGGTGGCAATTTCTCTAAACTCTGAAAACCATTTAATCCCCTTCTGGAAAACATTTAAAGTCGCCTCACTCAGTTGCCCAAGCTCTTCTCTCGGGTACATGAGGCATTCAAGGATATCTTCTTCCAGTTCTTAAAACTCTTAGGTCTGGAACACACCAGGGCCTTCTTTGCCACAAGGGAAAATTCCAACGATGTATTCTTAAAATTAGACTCAGATTCACCACGCTTGGATTCCTTACCATTACTAATAAAGAAGTTTCCATGCAGAAGGAATTCAAGTACTATATAAGGCAGGGATCAATGGGAGAATTACAGATTTCCTTCTTATTTTTACTCTACTGCTTCTGATTTTTAATTTAATATTGATTATACTAAAATTAAACTCACACGCGTGCACCAGAACATGCGAAAACAAAACCCAAATATAAGGCAAAAAGAGACGTTGACTTTTACTAATTACTCTCCTCCTACTTCTTTAAAAATGATTTGTCTTCAGCACCCTTTGCTATCAAATTGCGACCCTCTCTGTGTTGAGAAAAGGGAACACTCTTGCACTGTTGATGGGAATGTAAGTTGGTGCAGCCACTGTGGAAAACAGTATGGAGGTTCCTCAGAAAACTAAAAATAGGATTACTGCATGATCCAGCAATCCCACTCCTGAGCGTATATCCAGACAAAACTATAATTCAAAAAGATACAATGCACCGCTATGTCCATAGCAGCACTATTCACAATAGCCAAGACAGGGAAACAACCTAAATGTCCAACGACAGATGAATGGATAAAGAAGATGGGGTACATATATACAATGGAATACTACTCAGCCATAAAAAAGAACAAAATAATGCCATTTGCAGCAACATGGATGCAAGTAGAGATTATCATACTAAGTGAAGTAAGTCAGAAAGAGAAAGACAAATACCATATGATATCACTTATACGTGGACTCTAAAATATGACACAAAGGAACCTATCTATGAAACAGAAACAGAATCAGGGATAGAGAGAATACACTGGTGGTTGCCAAGGGGGTGGGGGTGAAGAGGAAGGGATGGAGTGGGAGTTTGGCATTAGCAGATGCAAACTAGTATATACAGAATGGATACACAGCAAGATCCTACTGTATAGCACAGGGAACTGTATTCAGTATCCTGTGATAAACCATACTGGAAAAGAATATGATAAAGAACATATATATATATATATGTATAACTGAGTCACTTTGCTGTACAGCAGTAATTAACACAACATTGTAAATCGACTATACTTCAATAAAAAAGAAAAAAATAATGGAACCGTTTCACCAGGTTAAAGTCTGAATTAAAAAAAAAAAAAAAAAGGTTCCAAATTCCCCCGGTGCTGGTATTTGAGAGAGTTTTGCATAGACTCACATTTGCAGGAGGACAGGTGATTTCAGGGAGGTGAAATTCTGTTCTTATGTGGTTGGCCTCACAGAGTCACCAGCCACTGTCTCCCAGGCTGCCTCAGGTCCTGATAGCCCTTCCTGCCGATTACCGTACCGTCCACGCGTACTTCACTCTCTGCAGCAAAGTCAGTAATGCTCTGTTCTAGTAACACCGACTCTTCTCTGTGCTCCTCTGAACTTCCCAGACATCTCCAGTTATGATGTGATGATGGGTCTCACTTCTGGGCAGAATAAGTGGGCTTCCTTTCCCTCCACCTGCTCCAGTGGTCTGTGCATTCTAACCTTCCGGAGGGCAGCAGTCAGCCAGACACTCTAAGTGACAACAGCCAGCCAAGTCCCCGCAGTCACCACAGCCACTTCAGTTCACAATGGATTTGCCGTGTGTGCAAGCAATAAACCTTTGGGATTGCAGGTTATCTGGTTACCACAGCATAACCTAACCTAATCCCATCTAATACATCCTAAAACTCAACCCCTGGTTCCTGCTCCAGACTAGGAGAATTTCTATTCCTTAGACCCAGCAGTCTAAGCCATCCACCCAGAAATGAGAGGTGACAGTCACAACAGTGCCAAATTAACATTTGACCAAAGTGCATATTGTGTGTGTGTGCATTAATAGTTGGAAATGTTCACAAGAATTATCTCTGGATGGTAGGATTATGGGCAAATTTTGTTTCTGTTCTTTATGCCTTTCCATATTTTTCCAGTTTTCCTCAATATATATGCATTCTTTTTATAATCAGAAAATAATATTAACATCATTTTTTAAAAAGAAATTTGTTGCACTGATATCAGCGAAACATATTAGAACAGATAGGCATTCCAGAAAAATGGTCCTTCACTGCCACTAACACAGTTTGCTTGCCCCTTCCCTGCCCTGGCTTGTGTCTCACCCATCCCTGTGTGTGCTCACCAAGGTCACCTATGGCTTCCGTGTGGTCATGGGGTCTCATCGTTCTAACTGTATGTCATGAGTTTGTCTCTGTTCCTGCACTAGACCACAAGCTCCTTGAGGGAGGGTGAAGATCACGTTGAAACAAAGAATCAGCAGGGCTGTACCCCTTCCCAAGACTCTGGGGGAGAACCTGTCCCATGCTTCTCTCCTAGTTTCCGGTGACGCCCAACATTCCTTGGCTTATAGCCGCGTCGCTCCCATCTCTGCCTCTGTCTACACATTGCCTTCTCCTCTCTCATAAGGATACGTGTGATTATTTTTAGGGCCCGCTCAGATAATCCAGAATAAACTCCTCCCCCCAAGATCCTTAACATAACCACACCTTCTGCCATATGAGGCTCTGGGGGTTAGGACATGGACACATATCTGGTGGGGAGTTCCCTGGCGACCTAGTGGTTAGGATTCCACTTTCATTGCTGTGGCCCGGGTTCAATCCCTGATCGGGGAACTGAGATCCCGTAAGCCGCTCAGTGTGGGGAGGAAAAAAAATGAAAAAAACTAACAACATATTTGGTGGGGCTAACACTCCGCCACTACACCTAGCATAAGATGAAACTGGCATTCTGTAATATTTGTTAAACAGATCAGTAAATTATAAATAAGTGAATGACTCCTGGACCCCTTCCATGAAGTCTGACTTATTCTGTCCCAGGCTTGACTGGGCACATCTTGTCTACTCCAAACTCACTATGCCCTATCTTCCCATCAAACGCTAGGGGAGAAAAGTGCTTTTGGACCTGAATCTGTGCTCCTTGACTGGCTAACCCATTTTTTTAGCACAGTTCTCTTTTGGAAGAGGAAAGGTGTTGCTTCCCTTTGTCCAGTCAGTTGTTTAAAAAGTCAGTAGCATGCTAAGCAAATCCGCATGGGGTCTGCAGCCCTTTCTCCCAAGGTGATGGGAGGATTAATTGCCCTTGGTGATACTTTTTTCTTCTTCAGTCAAGTCGGTGGGAGCTCTCAGCCCAGAGTGAATCTCACCAGATTGGAGGCTGGAGGTCCAGGTGCTGCCTAACATAGAATCAACGCTGTGATTATTAGTCACATTAAAGAATCAAAGTTATTGAGTAGAGAGGTCTGCTATAGAAGAGTATAAGAACAACTAATGATTGGAGAGAATGCATATCTCTTAGTTAACATTAAAACCATTCTTCTCTTCTTAGGTGAGTCTAATAATCCAGGACAGAGATACCTTTACTTCTTCAGGGACCTTGGATCCCCTCCGGCATTGTCCAAGATCTGCATTTCTGGTCAAGCTGATTCCCTGTATAATGTTAGTGTTATAAACCCAAACCACAGATGGGATATAAGACATGTCTCTCCTTATATCATTTCTCAAATTATATATCAGTTTGAATTCCCATCACCTTTGAAACATAGTAAGGCTATAAATAATGAAGAAATGTTTTTGCATGAGCACGGAATCAGGAGCCTGCTCCTCCGTAACTTCCAGGTGAGGACAGAATGGCTGGATTTAGAGCTCTGACATTTGACCGTCCTACAAGCACCCTCCTTGTCCAGACAGACATGACACAAAGACACATTTGCTATGACCAGAGTCGTCCCCGAGGAGCCCCTGGTGTTTAGAGATCAAAGCAGAGGTCAGCACTCCTACTGTCAGGGGAGCCAGGACCACTGAGAGGAAAACACAAGCAAAATGACCTTTCAGCAATGAGGCAGCTGGAAAGAGCTGCAGTTCTCTGTGTGTGGTGTGACAGCCAGAGCTGTGCAGAGATGCAGGGGACAAAGGCAGTGAGGAAAGAACCTGGGGAGAGCAAAGGGGTGCTCTCCAGTGACTGTGCGTGTCTCTGCTGACTCCAGGCTGGCCCTGGATCCTACCCTCTACTGAGAGGGTTTGCCAAAAAAGCATCCATGCCATTAAATGTAAGAGTGGCACAAATTTCCCCAAGTCACTTTCATGTCCATTTCATTACTTTAGCTCCGGCCTTCCTGCACACACTCACCCTTTAAGAAGGCTGTTGCAGCTCCTTTTGGGTTTCCAGTTTCTTGCTTCACCCATCATAACAGCAAAGCCTTGAGCTGTCAAGAGAAAAGAGAGCCATCTCCACTAATCCATTGCGTCAAAACTACCAGTCAATTACGTTAGCCTGTCATCTGAATTTTTAAAAATTAAAATACATATTCTTTTGCATATCAATAGAAAAAAAACTGGAAGAAATGCAAACAGTGGTGTTCTGATGAGGGGTCGAGGAGGAAAAAAGGAAGAGAGTTTTACAACGTTCTTGTTTGGCTTGAATTTTTTTTTTTCCTGCAGTCATTCTATATTACTTTTGTAGTTAGAAGAAATCAATAAAGACTGCTTTCTATTTAAAAAATAAAAAAGCTGAGCAGGTTCATTTTTGCTCCCTGCTCGGCCCAGGGAAAATGAGAAGATCTCTCTGAAATTGCAATGTGTGAGGGGACGGGTGTGTTTGGGTGTGTGCGTGCACTTGCACTGCTCAGAATGACAAAGCATGCACACACAGGAGGAGCTCACGAACAACAGAGCCACTGAGGGCTGCTGCCTCCCATCTGTAAGAGCCTAAAGTGTCATCTGCACTCCCCTGGTGGTGCCGAAGCAACAGCCAGACCTCCTCTCCCTCCCACAACCGTGCAGCAGGGACTTTTGTGACAACAGGGAGGAGGGTGTAAGCCAGGATCTTCATGAAAGAGGCAGTGCGTTGTGCCTGACTACCAGCACAATAAAGACGTAAGAAAAATACCAAAGGGGAAAGGGGGAAGGGACAAATTAGAAGCTTGGGATTAACCTATACACACTACTATATATAAAATAGATAACCAACAAGGACCTACTGTATAGCACAGGGAACTACACTCGGTACTTTGTAACAACCTATAAGGGAAAAGAATCTGGAAAAGAGTACGTATATAACTGATTCACTTTGCTGTACATCTGAAACTAATACAACACTGTAAATCAATTATACTCCAACTTTCAAAAAATGGCTGATGAGGATGTATACACACACATACATTTAACTAACCCTGCCAACAAAAATATACATGGAAATAAACATGAAAACAGGGAAATGTAAAAAATAAAAGTGGGACTGGATGGAACTGATCTAAACATGCCCTTGTGTTAAGGAGGGTGAGAAACAAGGAGGGACAGAATTTCCTCTTCCTCATTTCTTGCCCTAAAATCATGGCTTGGAAATAGAACAATTCTAAAAAAGCAATCGATATTTCCAGTTTCACTTTGAAAATGTAGAAAGCTGGAAAGAACATTGCAGTCACTTACAAGAAGAAAAACTGGGACAAAAAAACAAATTGAAAATTTTCCTGAACGCATGAGAGAGCTGAGGGCACAGGGCAAACATCCAACCTAAAATCTGGGGAGAGACAGGCACCTGCAGGGAGAAAGGAGAAACAAAGCCAAGCATTTCTTACCTGGGGCAAACACCGCCATGCACCAAATAAGCTGATAAGGAGATTTAGTTAAATTGTAAAGCATTACTAAAGGCTGAGTCTGGGCTAGTTGGAGGGTGTAAAGTCTCTGAGAACCACAGATCAAGGGGAGTTCATAACCTCTTGCAGGTTTTACTCCACAAATGCTCCCAGACACTTACAGGGAAAGCTGGGGAGAATCCTGAGAATTGGGGGCAACAATCACTGCTGAAACTCCACCAAGACCCATTTTTCCCATCTCCTCTATGGAACAGAAGCTTTAATGTGCAGAGGGAAGAGCCACAAAATTGGACACCGTAGGTCACTGGTAGAAACTTATTGCGGCTGTGAGAAGGGAACGGGTTTTTAATATGCTCTACCCTTGGGAGAACAGCAAGATCACATGCTGGCACGAGCACTACTGCTGGGAGAAGGACAGGGGCACCTGTGAGGGCCACGCTCCTGAGAACCAGCCTCCCAGTGCCTGGCTAAAACAGAGGCTAAATCGAAACATCAGAAAACAGCCCCCATCCCTCACTCTTTCCCTACAGCACAGTAAAGACATTGAGAAAATAATGGTAGAATATGGGTGGAAGAAGTAGAAGTGACAGATTCTCTCTGGAGAGTAGACCCCAAGAAAAATCCTCCGGCAGAATAGCCTACACCTTAAAAACAAGGTATCACTAGAGAAATTTGAAGGCTGTGATACGCTAAGGGTAAGCCAGCACAAAGGAAACTTCAAATTCAGCCCAATAACTGACTAAATTAACACAAACATTCACTAAAGGCATAGAAAAAAGGATGTATTCATCTCCATGAATAAAAAACAACACTGCTGTCGTCTATCCTATAAAACATGTACAGCTTTCTATAAAAAAGAAAAATAAAAGGCATACAAGATTGTAAGGAAAGACCCAATCTGAAGAGAAAAAATGATCAACAAAAACAGACACTCATATATGACACAGATGTTGGAAATCAGAGAATTTAAAACAACAATGACCAAAGTGTTATAGATGGAAAAGGCAGACAACATGCAAGATCAGATAGGTAATTTCAGCAGAAAGCTAGAGACTATACAGAAGAATTTAAACAGATTTTTAAATTTTAAAAAATTTAAAATGCCTTTAAAAGAGTAACAGACTTTTTTTAAAATGCCTTTAAAAGAGTATCCAGGAGCTATGAGACAACGTCAAACTGTCTAACGTACGTAAAATTTGAATTCCGCAAGTAGAAAGCAGGACGAACAGGCAGAAGAAACACTTGAAGAAATAGTGGCTGAGAATTTTCTAAAAGTAATGACATAAACTAATAACAGATAAAAAAAAAAAAAACCTCAGAAAACATCCAGCAGAATAAACATACACACACACACACACACACACACACACACACACACCCCTAGGCTTAGCATATCAAAACATCTAGAAATCAAAGATAAAGAGAAAATCTTATAGGCAGCCAGATTTACAAATTAAAACCACATAAGATAACATATATTCCTATTAGGATGGCTAAAAAATAAACTGAGAATATTTAGTGCTGACAAAGAGGAGAAGAAAATGGCACTTATATTGCTGGTGGAATATAAAAGGGTGCAGCTACTCGGCAAAACAGTTTTCCTGTTACTTATAAAGATAAATATACACTTAACATACGACCCAGAAATCCCACATCTAGATATTTATCCTAGAGTTATGAACATGTATGTTCACACAAATATTTGTACCTGATTGCTTGTGGTAGCTCTATATATAATCACCAAAGAACTGGAAGCAATTCAAATATCCTTCAGTGGGTAAATGGATAAACAAATGTGCCACATACATGCCATAGAATTGCTCAACAGTAAAAAGGACTGAGCTATTGATACACACAACACGCTGACCCATCGCAAAGGCATTATGCTGAGTAAAAGAAATCAGTCTCAAAAATTTACATACTATATAATTCCATTTAGATTAGAATTCAAGAAAAAGCAAAGCTATGGTGATGGAGAACACATCAGTGGTTGCCAGGATTTAGTGGTTAGGGGAGGGTGTGACTACAAAAGGGCAGCATGAGGGCTGTTTTGGGGCGATGGAACTGTTTTGTATCCAAATAGTTGTTCATACATTAATGTGTAAGCGTTTAAACTTATAGAACTGTACCCCCTAAAAAGTCAATTTTAGAGTATATCAATTTTTTCAATATAATAACAGCAAAAAATAAATGAAAAAGATTGGGACAAAGAAACACTGAACTATTAAAACCAGAAAACTCATGCTTCAGCCAATGCAATTTACCCCTCCATGATCTTTGGACTAATTGACCCAAGTTCTGATTTTTTAATAGCATAGGGATAGCTTGATTGCTGGTAAGATTCTAGTGCTATGCTAAGACATCCCCCTTCGCCTTGTTACCAGGTATCATACAATTCTGCACTGAGTCAGAGAAATTTTCCTCAGCAGAAGGGCGACATCCTCGTGGTGCACTGGAAGGTCACCAATACCATGGTAAAAAAAATACATATTAAAAAGCTGAAATTTTCTAACTTGTTCTGATTTAATTGTGGCAGAATATTGTTGAGTATTAATTTATGTTTTGCTGTCATATTTTTCTTTCCTGTCTCCAATCTGAACAGGTGGACAGACTTTGTTAGCCCTTGTCTCAAAGGAGGTTGGAACAGGAGACCGCAGAAGTAGCCTGAAGTGTCCCTGGCTTTGGTTTGCTGGAGCCTTGAGCCAAATATAAGGACAGTGCTCAGCGTTAAGGGTGATATAAGGAGCTGTTAGAACTCCTTTGGAGGGTAGCAGCATCAGTCAGAGGGAGAGCAGCGGATGTAAACTGTCAGGTTCCAACAAATGAGTCCCCATAGCCGATTGCCTTCCAGTGACCTGGGGTGAACTGGGGGTCTAGGGAAAAGCAAAACTTCCCCAAGCAGGCAAATCCTTAGCGCTGGCAATCCTAATCTTCACAAAGCTTTCCAGCAAAGCTTCCAGACATATAAGAATCATTCTGATCTAAACGATGGTGGAGTGATGATGAGGGCTACCCACATAGTTTGTTTAGCATTAGTTTTCTGGAAACTTTGCTCAACCTTAAAAGGGCCAGAAAGAACTCTATTAATAGATGGTGTTACAGGGAGCTCTGCTCAATGTTATGTGGCAGGCTGGATGGGAGGGGAGTCTGGGGGAGAATGAATACATGTATATGTGCAGCTGAGTCCCTTTGCTGTGCACCTGAAACTATCACAACATTGTTCATCAGCTATACTCCAATAAAAAATTAAAAGTTAAAAAAGTAGTTACAATCGAAGAAATAATTTTTTAAAAATAAATGGTGTTATATTTTCAGGGTAGCTAGGTGAGGCTTGAGGTAAGATTAAATCACACTTAAGGAAAATGAAATATTGTGACATTTCTTGAGTATCCTCAGTGCTATCAGGACCCCACCTGTATACCTTTAGCACCTACTGCTTCTATACTTGCTTGCTGGCCCAGTTTCCAAATGCCAAAAACCCCAAGCCTGTGCCTAAGAGCTCTCTGGCTGCTGGGAACAGCGCTGCCTGAATGAGGCATAGGTGTGAAGCTCCAAAAATTAATGGTCCCTATAGCAACCTTCAACCAATGGCTAGTGGATAAATAACTCAGCTCCCTTGCCTTTCAGGCAGGATAACTCCTAGACATGTCTTTATACTGTTTCTCAAATTTCTCCAGTGAGATTAAATGCCCGTTGCCCACAGTGGTAAATTCCTTGATAAAACACCCACATTGCCTTCCTTCTTTTCTCTGTCTCACTTCCCCAGTGAGTTACTAGTATTTCCTGAGCTCAATTCCTAAATGCTATATATGCTAAAGTTAATATGCCACATGCTAATGTTTGTATCCCCCCAAAATTCATATGCAAAAACCTAACTCCCCATGTGATGGTATTTGAAGGCGGGTTCTTTGGGAGCTGTATGAGCATAATTAGTGCCCTTATATATATATTTTTAATTTTATTTATTTATTTATTTTTTGCAGTACACGGGCCCCTCACTGTTGTGGCCTCTCCCGTTGCAGAGCACAGGCTCCAGACGCGCAGGCTCAGCGGCCATGGCTCACAGGCCCAGCCGCTCCGCGGCACGTGGGATCTTCCCGGACCGGGGCACGAACCCGTGTCCCCTGCATCGGCAGGCGGACTCTCAACCACTGCGCCACCAGGGAAGCCCTAGTGCCCTTATAAAAGAGATCCCAGAGAGCTCCCTCAGCCCTTCTGTCACGTGAAAATATAGCAAAAGGATGGCTGTCTATGACCCAGGAAATAGGCTCTCCCCAGACCCTGAATATACTGACGCCTTGACCTTGAACTTCCCAGCCTGTGAAATATAAATTTCTGTTATGTGTAAGCCACCCAATCTATGATGTTTCATTTTAGCAGCCTAAAAGAACTAAAACACTACATAAAGCACTTACACTCAAATCCTTATCTCCTGATCTGCTTCTAGACAGCCCAAAATGAAGACTCCCAAGGTTTGGCTGCAAATTAATACCAATTATATATTTTTAATTTTAAAAAATTGTCTTTTTCCTGATTGTTAGTGGGGGGAACATTTATTCCCCCACTACTTCCATTTCAATAAGGGGAAGGCTAGTCAACACACTTGCAGATTCTTATTGCCCACTCACACTTCTACACAGAAGGAGGGAGTTATCTGGTTGTTGAGTTCAGGAATTGAGCATTTTCAACTCAGCCCATCTGGGCTTTGTCATCTTTTCAGATCTATCAGCCTTCAGAGAAGGTGACTTTCTGGTCTTCTGGTCAAGTCCTGTGGCAATTATCAGGGCAATATATCGCTGCTTGAGTAAAACGTCTCATGCAGAGGTGAAGGATTAATACTTAACCCACATTGGTATTGATCTAAGCCATTCTCTAATCAACTTTATCAGTAATAAATCTCAAAATTTATCTCTATCACCTGTGTTTTTGTTTTCAATTGATTCCAAATTTAGGAGAGGAAGAAGGCAAAATATGATACTTAATTGTTGTTTTAAATGTTGTCCCAACTATTCTTGAAATTAAGCATACATTTCATTTGTTTATTGATTATTTGTATCACTATAGAATTTCTGGTTGACAGAGATTTTTCTTTCCTTTCAGCTCTTTAGAGATGTTGCTTCACTGTTTCATTTCTGGTTAGAAAAACTGCTGTCACCCTTAATTTGTTGTTCCTTTATATGTAACATATCTCTTTTCTGGCTGCTTCTAATATTTTCTCTGTTGCTGGTTTTGAGCAATCAGAACAGAATGTGCCTTGGTTGTACTCTTTTCATGTTTCTTCTGCTTGGAATATGCTGAGTTTCTTGGACCTATGGCTTTATAATTTTCAACAAATTTGGAAAATTTTCAACCATTATTATTTCTTCAAATTATTTTCCTATTCCTTTCCCTCCTTCAGGACTCTAATTACACATATATTAGGCCTTTCGATGTTGTCCCATCACTCACTAATGCTCTTTTAGTGATTTTTTTTTGGTTGTTTTTTTTTCTTTGTTTGTTTGTTTTAATATCTTTATTGGAGTATAATTGCTTTACAATGGTGTGTTAGTTTCTGCTTTATAACAAAGTGAATCAGCTATACATATACATATATCCCCATATCTCTTCCCTCTTGCATCTCCCTCCCTCCCACCCTCTCTATCCCACCCCTCTAGGTGGTCACAAAGCACCGAGCTGATCTCCCTGGGCTATGCGGCTGCTTCCACTAGCTATCTATTTTACGTTTGGTAGTGTATATATGTCCATGCCACTCTCTCACTTTGTCCCAGCTTACCCTTCCCCCTCCCCATATCCTCAAGTCCATTCTCTAGTAGGTCTGTGTCTTTATTCCCATCTTACCCCTAGGTTCTTCATGACATTTTTTTTCCCTTAGATTCCATATATATGTGTTAGCATACGGTATTTGTCTTTCTCTTTCTGACTTACTTCACTCTGTATGACAGATTCTAGGTCCATCCACCTTACTACAAATAACTCAATTTCGTTTCTTTTTATGGCTGAGTACTATTCCATTGTATATATGTGCCACACCTTCTTTATCCATTCATCCAATGATGGACACTTAGGTTGCTTCCATCTCCTGGCTATTGTAAATAGAGCTGCAATGAACATTTTGGTACATGACTCTTTTTGAATTATGGTTTTCTCAGGGTATATGCCCAGTAGTGGGATTACTGGGTCATATGGTAGTTCTATTTGTAGTTTTTTAAGGAACCTCCGTACTGTTCTCCATAGTGGCTGTACCAATTCACATTCCCACCAGCAGTGCAAGAGCGTTCCCTTTTCTCCACACCCTCTCCAGCATTTATTGTTTCTAGATTTTTTGATGATGGCCATTCTGACTGGTGTGAGATGATATCTCATTGTAGTTTTGATTTGCATTTCTCTAATGATTAATGATGTTGAGCATTCTTTCATGTGTTTGTTGCCAATCTGTATATCTTCTTTGGAGAAATGTCTATTTAGATCTTCTGCCCATTTTTGGATTGGGGTGTTTGTTTTTTTGTTATTGAGCTGCATGAGCTGCTTGTAAATTTTTGAGATTAGCCTTTGTCAGTTGCTTCATTTGCAAATATTTTCTCCCATTCTGGGGGTTGTCTTTTGGTCTTGTTTACGGTTTCCTTTGCTATGCAAAAGCTTTTAAGTTTCATTAGTGTTTTTTAATCCTTCTTTTTCCATATGTTTCATTTGGGGTAGTTCCTTTTACTATGTCTTCAAGTTTATTAATTTTTTCTTCTGCAATGTCTAATATAATATTAATTCCATCCAGAGTGTCTTTCATCTCAAACATTGTAGTTTTAATCTCTAGAAGTTTAACTCAGGTTACTTTTATATCTTCTCAAACCCCATGTAATGTTTTGAATGTCTAGATAACATATATTTTAATGTCCTTGTGTGCTAATTTTAACATCTCTGTCAGTTTTCAGTTATTCTTGGTTGATTTTTTTTCTCTTCATTATTGGTTGTATTTTCCTGTGTCTTTGCTTGCCTAGAAATTTTACCTTGTTAGGTAATGGATATTCCTATATTCCTATAAATATTCTTGAGCAACTTTGTTCTGGAATGCAGTTAAGTTTCCTTGGAAAATGATCCTTTTTTCCCTTAATTTTACTGAGGTATAATTGACAAATAAAAATATGTATACTTAAAGCATACACTGTGATGATTTGCTATATGTGTGTGTGTGTGTGTGTGTATATATATATATATATATATATATATATATATATATATATATATCTTGTGAAAGGATTCCCATCAGATTAACTAACACATCCATCACCTCATATATTTAACTTTTTTTTGGTGAGAACATTTAGGTTCTATTCTCTTAGCAAATTTCAATTATACAATACTGTATTATCAAATACAGTCGCCATGATATACATTAGATTCCCAGAGCTCATGCACCATATAACTGAAGTTTGTATCCTTTTACCAACTTCTCCCTATCCTTGATCCCTCAGCCACTTTTCACCTCTGTTTCTATGAGTTTGACTTTTTGGGGATTCCATATATCATTGAAACCATGGGAAACTGACCCTTTTGGCTCTTGCTTTTAAGACTTGTTAAGCAGGTCCAGAGCAGCATTTAATTGAGAGCTAATAAATTCCCACAGCTGAGACAAGACCCTTCAGAGTACTCTCTGCTATGAATTATGAGGTTTTCAATCTGGTTTGTAGGAACAGGCACTGTATGAGCGATGACCACTGTGCTTGCTTGTCCTTTTAGGTGATTTTCCCCAGGTCTTCTGTTGTTTCTTCACATGCAAATGCTGGTCGGTACTGTGCTGAAGACTCAGGGGGCCTCCTCATGGCTCTAGAGTTCTCTCTCCATGCAGTCCTCCCCTCTTTGGTACTTTGTTCTGTGTACTCAGATCACTTTGGATTCCCTGTTCTTCATGTCAGGGACACCTTCAGGCTCTGCCTGGGTTACCCTCCTGTGCTGTGGCTTGAAAACTCAAGACTGTAAGCTGGGGCAATTGTAAGTTTCATCCAGTTTGGCTCCCGTCTGTTGGGGATTACTGTCTTTCCTTTCAAAAACAAAGATGGAACAAAGTCTTTGTCGGGCAAAAAAAAAGCTGAGAGAACTCACCAGCAGCAGATCTTCAAAAAAAAAATTTTTATTGGAGTATAATTGCTTTACAATGTTGTGTTAGTTTCTGCTGTACAATGAAGTGAATCAGCTGTATGTATACATATATCCCCATATCCCCTCCCTCTTGGGCCTCCCTCCCCCCACCCCCCATCCCACCCATCTAGGTCATCACAGAGCACCGAGTTGAGCTTCCTGTGCTTTATAGCATGTTCCCACTAGCTATCTATTTTACATATGGTAGTGTATATATGTCAATCCTAATCTCCCAATTCGTCTCACCCTCCCCTTCCCCGCACCCCCACGTCCACATGTCCGTTCTCTACGTCTACGTCTCTATTCCTGCCCTGCAAATAGGTTCATCCGCACCATTAACAAAAAATGTTAAAGGAAGTTCATCTGGCAGAAGAAAAATGATACCAGGTGGAAATTTGGATCTACCCAAAGGAATGAAGAACGCCATAAATGGTAAATATAAAATCCTTTTATTCAAATGGGCAGTTAGTCCTGGTACCACTTACAGAATAGTCTTATTTTCCCACTGAAATGAAATGCCTCCTTTATTATATATCAAATTCCTCAAATAATTGTGGGTCTGTTTGTATACTCCCTGTTTTATTCCAGTGACTATTTGCCCATAACTCTATAGTAGTACCACTCTGCTTTTATCTCAATCACTGTATAATTTGTATCTGTTAAGGCGAGTTCACCTCATTGATCTTCATTTTCAAAATTTCCTTGATAATTTCCCTATGTTTATTCTATGCTATAAACTTCAAAATCAATACATCCACTTCTCACCCCCTGCAAAAAAAATTAGAAATTCCTGTCTGGATTTTGACTAAAATTATAATAAATCCATAGCTTAATTTGTATGCAACAGTTAGCTGAGAATGAGTTTCCATTAGGAGAAAGAGATCGGGGGATTCTGGGCCTGGATAGAACCATGAGATGCTACATTTCATGCTGAAGCAGTGACAGTTCCTGAGAGTCACTCAGGAGATGCTTTGTGGGAAGCTGACTGGGCAGGGGCACATCCAGGTCAGCCAAGGGAGCCTGCAGAGAGAAGCGTGTGCATGTGATGGTCCTTCTGACTGACCCAGTTCAGTGCCCTCTCTTAGAAACTTGGTCAGCTTTTATTGGAGGGGTAATTCTATTGCTGAAAGATTCATCTAAGAAAGAGACGGGGAGGGAGGTTGCCATGGACCTAATTAAGTACATAAACCCAACTGGAGAGAAAGGCTTCAATCCTTGGTCATGAACTCACCTGTGGCTCTGCCACTCATGCTTACATGTACTGTTGACATCTCAAGGAAAGGTAAAAGATTCCATGAAACCATGATTTTTAAAAAGAGGTTTAAAAAAAAGTACTATAAAAATATTTTTTTAAAAGCAAGCAGCTAAAAGATAATGTGTTCCAAGTATTTATATTTCCCCAGTACGCATGGAGGGCTCGTTCAATCGAGGCAGCGGCAGTCTTCCCCATGGTAAGTAAACTGCACCAGCCATCTGCCTGGAGCTCCCTGCGGCAGTGAGAAGGGCAAGTTCTGGGCTACCTGAGCTTCTGATCGGGTGTAGCTGAGATCACTACCTTCCAGGGAGGAGTGGCACCAAAGGTCAACCTTGCCTTAGTCTTAGCTGTGCTGGAAGCTGAAGTTCTCCATCTCTGAGGTGATTTTATTTCCCAACTGAAACTCTAAACCACGAAGGCTCTGAGATAAAAGCTTATAACGCTCCCATATAAATGGGCTCATACTTTGCCTGAATCCTTTCATACAAAAATTTCAGAGCACTATAAAACTACGAGGTGTCAGGGCTCACGGATCCCCATCTTTCAAGTGGAGGAACAGAAAAAGAGGGGAGCGTTGAAGTTGCTTTGAGCTAGAGAATGACTCGAAGCTAAGAGGGGAACTTTCACTTGGAATGTGCACTTGGAGCCATCCTGCTATGAGAGTGGCAGTTTGAAACTATTCTGTTTGGTTGGAGCTGTGCCCAGGAAGTGCCTGGTAACTACATTTAGCAAGTATTCCTTAAGCTGAATCCTCAGCCCTACATTAGTTACTGGGCAGATTCAAAATGAGGGAAAGATGGAGTTCCTGTCATCAAGAGGCTTATGATCTACTCAAGGGAGAAAATACATAAACACATGTAAAAATTAGTAAGCAGAAACATCAATTAAGCGCAGCTGGGAGACAAGAAAGGGGAGCTCTCATGCCCTGAGAAGAGAACAGAGCCCAACAGGAAGAGGAAAGACTCCTTTCCTGGCAAGATCGCAGCCACTGGAAAGCCATGGATTCTTTGTTTACTATAGGCCTTCCAACTTCCTCTGCCCCTCTATAAAAGTGACCTCCTTCCATTGGCATGAGGGGAACTTGCACGTGACTCACCATGATTACAGACCCCAAATTATAATTCTCTGCTGATCCTGAATACATCCGTTTTTTTGCTGGAAAAATATCTGGCAGTCTGTCTGTTTTAGGTCAACATACATAACACGGCGAAATCATACCATGAGTTCCTTGAGGGTGTAAACTGTTTTACTCAACTTTGTACCCCCAGAACCTGGCTCCGAAAAAAAGACAAGCTAGACTGAACCCTTGCTTAGTACACAAACGAGCAAGATGGATGATCAGGGCTGAATGGTTCCAAACATGGTTCATGATGGGCTAAATGGAGATGGAAGGCTGCATGTTAGAGGAAAGATGTGACCCAAACCCCAAAATTCTTTGAGAACAAATTCCTATATGACCATTGATCTTAAGTCCTTCCTTCTCACTCTGTATTGTGGACTATAAGAGGGAAATTGGTGTCCCAATTAACTCTTTTCTTCATCCAACGAGAACGAGCTCCTTCATTCATTCTACCAATGATTTTGAGCACATACTATCTGTCTGGCGCTGCCCAAAGGCCTAGAAATGTAAAAGTGAGAAAGTCAGGCAGTCCCTGCCCCTGCTACTCCAGAGAGCCATGGGGGCCATGTGTTCATGTGCTGGCCTCCCCTTGCTTCTGATCTCCCTCTTGTGTTGGGTCACAAGACCATCTTCATATCAGAGGCTAATAGATCCTTTTCTTTCTCCTTCTACTCAAAGAAAAGAGATGAAAACACATAGGATCGCTCAGCGTAGTGAAAAGGTTAGCAGTGACTGTAAACAGCAGCTCATTCCCAGGCCCTTGGGAATCTCTAATGAGAAGAAACTGTCACACTCAAATTCTTCAGTGTCAGTTTCTTTAGAGAACTTCCCTTGGGAAACATTGACTGGACAAAATGCACTTTTTTGTACTATGCTTAATCCATTCCTCCCAGGAAGAGGTGCAGTTGAAAATAGTTCCAGAACACTATAATTAGCAGCATGATTCTCAAAGCAACAAGGAAATCAGGTGGGGAATCTGAGTCCAGCCTTGTGCCTTCCTGCTCTTAGATTTCAGCTCCACCTTCACAGCCGCCTCTCTAAGGTAAAATGTGGGCTGTCTCCCAAAAACACCTACTCTCTGAGTCCTGTTGTGCACCCAGATCCATTTTCTGGCTTCACGGACTGTGTACCTGTTCTCTGATCTTGTTCACTGAAGTCCAACATACCCTCAGAGTTCCACTGAACAACATTATCGTAAAGGAGAGATTGGAAAACTATGGCACACAGGCCAAATCTGGCCCACTGCTTGTTTTGTAAATAAAGTTTTATTGGAACACAACTCTACCCATTCATTTGTGTATAGCCTAGGGCTGCCTTTGCACTACAGCAGCAAGAGCTGAATAGTTGTTATGGAGATTTTAGGGCCCACAAAACCAAAAATATTTTCTAACTGGCCCTTTGCAGAAAACGTTTGCTAACTCCTGCTATGGAGTGAGAGAAATTTAGGGCACACATTCTGTGTTTTCCATTGTATCTAAAATGTAGTTGATTGTATAAATAAAATTATATATATATATATACACACACTATATGTATATAGTCTTTTCAGATAATGTGAATTTTATATATAGTCTTTATCTTTGATCATAAGAATCCAGTGGAATTTATATCTGTATTCCTGGTCTGTTTGGTTCCCAGGGTGACTAAGGCTAATGATTCATTCCATTGGGCTCAAAGCAAGGCTGGTAAATAAGCAAAACATTTGGGGATGGCCTCAGATGAAGTTTCTCAAGATAGTATCAGAGAAATGGAATTTGGAGGGACATCTTGTCTTAACTTGTATCCTTCTTCCTCAGGTCAAACTATCAAGTGGTCCATAGGAAATAGAAAAATAGTTGTAGACTTCATAAGATTAGTATCATTTTCATTTTGGATGGAAAGAGATCATCTCAAATATTGAAAAAAAAAATCTGGAGATGATCTAAAATTAAGCCCTGGTTAGGAAGCAAGAATTCCTGAGACTCAAAGATCTCACCTGTCGTAAATGATCCTTTAGGTTATTAGACTTGCTGAGGAACAATAAGAGCAGGGCCACCTCTTACTGAGCAAGTAGTCCTTTTGGTTACTTTGATGTAAGATGATCTGTACTTACAGATCATCTCTTCACAGCTAGTTGATAATTGATTCGTTCTGAAGAGAGGCTTATATCTTGAATTTTCTAGAAAGAGCTTTTTTCTATCGGTAGGGAAGTTTACTCAGCTCATCTCTCCAACAGAACTACGGAGCAACGGAGAAGCACAGACATGCTGAGTCACTTGGCAGTGGCTGAACAGAGTAACTGCTTTAACCCTGGGAGGGAGACTCAGCTTGCAGGCTGAAGAAAGTCACAGAAATGGGGCTCAGACAGAGACTTTATTGGCTTTGATCACATGGAAAGTGTGAAACTTATTTGTAGATGGTATATCGAATAAATGAAAAACTAAAAAACTCCATTAAAACCGTTAGAATGAATAAGGAAAGTTGGTGAAGAGGCTGAAGATAGGATAAATATACAAAAATGTGAAGCTTTTCTTTATGCTGGTGGTAACGGATTCAAAATGAAAATGGGAAAATAATCCCACCTGCATTGGCTATGAAAGCGTGGGAGCGCTGGTCTCCTCTCCTCCAGGAAACTTCAAGCCAAGTACTTGGGATTGTGATATTGACCTAAGAGCTTCCCAGTCTTCCGTGAGGCTCTCAGGGCTAGTCCCAGCCTGCATCACATGGCTGTTTTATATCAATCCCCCTCATAAGCACAAACCTTTCCATTAACAGTTTTGATGAGGTCTCTCAACTCTACACGACAATGAACAAGCACTAACGCCATCCAACTCCCCATCCCTCCCCTTCCTCCTAAATTGTTTCACTGAGCTCTCTAAAACTCTAATCCACAATCAGAAACCTAACCTCTGAGTGGTTGTCCACAGATAGCATTGCCTCTCCTGCACTCCTCTGGCAAAGAGGCTATTTTTTCTCCCACACTTCATGTTCCTCTGGGCCAGGAAGGAGGTAAGTCTACTTCTTATTCATTATTGCCTCTTTCCACTCTGAGGCCACCACTTCATGTCTTCTCTTTCTTCAAGCCTATTATCCTCCGTACTCTCAGCTGATGACCTCATCTTACACCTGACTGAGAGAATAAGAGCTGTCATTAAAGAGGCTTCCTTCCCAGTGTAAATGTATAGACCAGTGGTTCTTAATCAAAGACAATTTAACCCCATAGGATAGTTGGCATTGTTCAGAGACATTTTGAATGTTACAGCTGGAGAGAGGATGCTACTGACATCTAGAAGGTAGAGACCAGCGATGCTACCAAATATTGTACAATGGGCAGCACAGCCCCCAGCTACAAAGAACCACTTAGCCCAGAATTTCAATAGTGCCAAGGTTGAAAAACCCTTGGTATAGATCAACCTGCACGGAAATCTCTTTCTTCTCTTTTTGCAATGGAGGAGTGTCTCTGCCCCCGTCAAAACCAGTTATCTTTCATTCTCAAGGACTTTACTCTTGAAATAATCACTGTCTTTCCATATCTTCATCTCTCCCACTCTACTGTATGTATTCAATCATTCAACAAAAATATTGTGAACCCTTACACATGCCAGAAATTCTCGTAAGTGCTGAGGATACAAAACAGATGAAAATTCCTGCCCCTGTGGAACTTACATTCTAGGGGAGAAAAACAAACAACGTTATAAGTAAGTAAAATACACATTAATGGTGAGTGCAAAGGGGGAAACAAAGAGGAAGAGGAGTAGAAACTGTGTGTGGGGACAGGGGTTCAGTTTTAAATAGGGTGACTAAGAAAGGGCTCCCTGATATGATGCTATTTGATAAAAGCCTGGAAGATATGCAAAATATCTGGGGGAAGAACATTCTAACCGGAGGAAAAAACAACTCCAAAGAGGGAGTGAGGACTTCCCTCGCGGCACAGTGATTAAGAATCTGCCGGCCAGGGCTTCCCTGGTGGTGCAGTGGTTGAGAGTCCGCCTGCCGATGCAGGGGACACAGGTTCGTGCCCCGGTCCGGGAGGATCCCACATGCCGCGGAGCGGCTGGGCCCGTGGGCCATGGCCGCTGAGCCTGCGCGTCCAGAGCCTGCGCTCTGCAACGGGAGAGGCCACACCAGTGAGAGGCCCGCGTAATGCAAAAAAAAAAAAAAAAAAAAAGAATCTTCCTGCCAATGCAGGGGACGTGGGCTCGATCTCTGGTCCTGGAAAATCCCACATTCCATGGAGCAACTAAGCCCACATGCCACAACTACTGAGCCCACATGCCACAGCTACTGAAGTTCACGCTCCTAGAGCCCGTGCTCCACAACAAGAGAAGCCACCACAATGAGAAGCCCGCGCATCACAGCGAAGAGTAGCCTCCGCTCGCCGCAACTAGAGAAAGCCTGTGCACAGCAATGAAGACCCAATGCAGCCAAAATAAATAAATAAATTTATTTCAAAAAAACAAAAAATAAAGAGGGAGTGAGCCTGGAGTGGGATTTGTCTGGTGGGTCCAAGGAACAGAGAGGAGGCTGATGAAACTGTAACAGATTGTACCAAGGAGAGAATTGTAGAAGATGGAGTCAGAGAGGAAATGAGGGCCAGATAATTGCATAGTTTTGGCTTTTACTCATCTAAGTGACATAGGGAGGATTTAAGGAAAGGATTTCTTCATCTGACTTATGCTTTGGCACAGGGGTCAACAAACTACAGCCAGCAGACCACCACCTGCTTTTGTAAATAAAGTTTCATTGGAGCACAGCCATGCCTACTTCTTTACATATTATCTCTGATTGTTTTCAAGCTACAATGGTAGGAACAAGTAGTTGTGACAGAGACCATACAGTCCACAAAGTCTAAAATATTAGCCTTATTTACAGGAAAATTTAAAGAGTGGAGAGGCCGTAATAAAGTCAGGAAGCTCAGAAATCATCAATGAAAAGATATATTTGACAACATAAATTTTTAAGTTATTAAGTAAAAGCATTATATTATATTATAAATATTATATTATAAACAAAGTACAGAAACAAATAAGAGATTGGAAAAAATATTTGTCACAAATAAAGAGTTAATATTGCTAATACACACAGAGTCCCTGTAAATTGATGAAAAAGAGACCAAAATCCAGGGGAAAATAGACAAAGGATATGAACAAGCAATTCAACTAAGAGAAAATGCAAATAGCCAATAAACGTTATTAAAAGATACTCAATATCACTAGTGGTCAGATAGATTAAAATTAAAAACACAGGAAGATACCACTTATCACTTTAAATTTTAAGACAGTGGTAACAACTAGTATTAACTGGGATGCAGGGTAACTGGCCCTTTCATCCACTGCTGGTGGGAATGTGAATTGCTTCAGACTTTTGAAAAGGTAATCTGACAATAGCTTTTAAAATTAAAATCTATAGATTTCTTGAGCAAGTCATCCCACTTTGGGAAACCTATCTTACAAAATTAAAAGCATCAAATATTTTATATATATATATATATATATATACAGATATATATATATATATATATATATATATATATATTCTTGTAACATTATTTGTCCAGGCAGACAAGCCTCTAGGATTACCCTAGGATTTTTTATCCTCTAGGATAAAAAAGGGGCAGTGGGGACTATCTAATAATAAACATCAATACTACATAATATTATGCAGCTTTTAAAAAGATTGTATTTCACGCAAAAGGCTAATCTCCTTAAATTTCCTTAACATACAAAGAGGCTCCATGAATCAACACTGAAAAGGACAAATAATCTAATTTTTCAAATGGGCGTAGAATACAAATAGTTCACAGAAAAAAATCCAAATGCCCTTCAAGACAATAAATCATACTCAATCTCACTCCTAATAAGAAAATTGCAGTTTAAAACTACCTTGAGATTCCAGTTTTGCCTATCATATTGGCAAGGGACAGAAAGTTTGATGACATGCCATATTATAAAAACATGGAGATTTGGGTCCTGCCTTACTAATACAACTGTAAATGATACAGCCTCTAGGGAGGACAACTGGACTGTAGGTGTGAAAATTAAAATCACATATCTGACCTTACAATTCCATTTCTAGAAACGTATCCTACAGATAAATTTATGTTTGCAAAATGACACAGTTACAAGATCATCCTTTACAAATTGTAGTAAAAGCAGGGGAGCGGGGAAGGGAGGAAATGTGGAATAGATTAAACTCCCATTGGTAGAGAGTGCATTAAATATATTTTGGTCTATCTATATAATGGAAAGCTAGGCAGCATTTAAAAGAATGAAACAAAATAATAACAAAGGAATGAAGCAGTTTTACATGTACCAACATGGTACACTTTTCAAGATACATTAGTAGGTGGAAAAAAAAAAAAAGCAAGACAGTGTGGAAAGCAGGTGTTTTCATGCGTAGAAAAGCTCTGTAAGACTGATACCTAATGCTTATCACACTATGGAAGGCAAGTGAGTGGCTATGGAACAGGAGTAAAAAGAACACAATTTTCATTGAATGTTTATTTCTTTCTTAAGGTATGGACCTGGAGACATGTCTACAATGTATTAAGTAAGAATACAAATTGCAGAGTGATACGTGTAATATGATCCTTTGTTAAAATACAAAATAAATGAAGCTATATGTATAGCACATATGCACAGAGAGAAAAGAATGGCATGAACTATGAACATTATCTTGATGCAAATGGATTTTGGGTAGAGAATTGGATTTGGGAAGAGATGGTTAGCTTTTCCTTATCTGTCTCTTTTTTATTTGACTTGTCATAACAAAATAACATCATTTTAAAATTTTAATAATTTAAAAGAGTAAAGAAAAAATGCCTGGGTAGGATTGTGAGCAACGTTTATTTTCTTCATTACACTTCTGAGGTATTTTCTAATATATGCTGCAATGAGCTCAAAACCACAAACTAACTTTTACGTAGTTGGCATCATTTTTCTTCTATAGTCTCCTGCCAAGATGCGTGCACTCTGGCCTACATGCTCTCCAGTCCAGTACACAATCCCATTTAATTCCACTCTACATTTAAAAATACTTAAGAGGCTTGGCATATACTCGGAGAAAACTCAAAGTCGAAAAGATACATGCACCCCAATGTTCATAGCAGCACAATTCACAATAGCCAAGACTTAGAAGCAACCTAAATGTCCATCAACAGATGGATAAAGAAGATGTGGTACATATATATCAATACAATGGAATATTACTCAGCCATAAAAAAGAATGAAATAATGCCATCTGCAGAAACGTGGATGGACCTAGAGATTGTCAAACTAGGTGAAGTAAATCAGACAAAGACAAATATCATATGGTATCACTTATATGTGGAATCTAAAAAAGTGATACAAATGAACTTATGTACAGAAACAGACTCACATATATAGAAAACAAATTTATGGTTAACAAAGGGGAAAGGGGGAGGGATAAATTAGGAGCTTGGGATTAACAGATACAAATTATGGCCACTAGTATAAGCTACTGCACAAGCAGTGACAGTGCATGCCAAAAAGGAAAACCAGTAACACTAACCCTGTCTTTATTTCAAATGTTGATATTTTGTTCATCATGGATTTTTGCATTAATTTTTATCTTTAAAATATTGCATTACTATCATAAGGAGTTTTGGGTGCCCCCTTACATATTCCACCTCACTCAGCTCATCCCAGCCTGGCCCTACTCAGGCCAAGACAAAAGAAAAAGGGGGATTAGGATCGGCTTCTCCCAGGAGCCCAGAAATTGTGCCCGAGGGTGTAAGCACTGCCAGGGGCCACTGGTTGAGTTCAAACACTCCTGTCTACCCAACTAGAGCACAAGCTGCATTTGGGGTTTTTAAAAAACTTTTTTGTTTTTTGTTTTTTTTGATTTTTTTAACATCTTTATTGGAGTATAATTACTTTACAATGGTGTGTTAGTTTCTGCTGTATAACAAAGTGAATCAGCTACACATATACATATATCCCCATATCTCCTCCCTCTGCGTCTCCCTCCCTCCCTCCCTACCCCACCCTTCTAGGTGGTCACAAAGCACCGAGCTGATCTCCCTGTGCTATGCGGCTGCTTCCCACTAGCTATCTATTTCACATTTGGTAGTGTATACATGTCCATGCCACTCTCTCACTTCGTCCCAGCTTCCCCTTCCCCTTCCCTGGGTCCTCAAGTCCATTCTCTACGTCTGCGTCTTTATTCCTGTCCTGCCCCTAGGCTCTTCAGAACTATTTTTTTGTTTAGATTCCATATATATGTGTTAGCATACGGTATTTGTCTTTCTCTTTCTGACTTACTTCACTCTGTATGACAGACTCTAGGTCCATCCACCTCACTACAAATAACTCAATTTCGTCTGCATTTGGTTTTCCCTCTTATGCTAGAGTTACTCTGTCCAGTACAATCAACTCTAGCCACAGGTGGCTATTTAAATTTATGTTAATTAACATCGCCAACGTAGAAGGAGGAGGAGGCCCCCGAGGCAGCTCCATGAGGACTGACGGGGGTGCACGGACCGAATGCAGTGCCCAGTCCATAGCGGACACGAAGTCATTTTTCCTTCATTCCAGCAAACATTCACTGAGCACCTACTGTATGCTCTTCTAGGTATCAGGGATGTGGCAGGAACAAAATAGAGCAAAAAATCTGCCTTCATGGAGCCTACATTATAGTAAAGGGGATAGAGCAATAAACAAAATAACTGAGCAAAGCGTGTAGCACATTTGCTGGTGATCAATGCTAAGAAGAGAAACAAAGCAGGGGAGAGGGAGGGGATGTGTGTGCAAGTGTAAGGAGGTTTGCGGAGGGGAGGCTGCAGGAGAAGTAACATTTGAAGAAAGACCGAAGAGGGTGAGGGAGGAAGCCGTCTGGGTACCTGGGAGACAGGGTCCACGCAGGGGGGAGGCAGCGAAGACCCCGAGGCAGGACGTATTTGGTGCCTTTGAGGAATGAGGCCAGTGGCAGGAGTGGGTCTGAGGAAGGACCACTGATAGCGTGGCCGCCATTGGACTGGCGGGCTTCAGCCTCTTCTGCTACATAGGTCTTGCTACTCCGTGAAAATACCTACTTATTTCTGTCCCCTTCCTGTATGCAGCTACCACAGGAGGCTCTGTCGTCATCCCATCCCTTCCCATCTGGGACCCCTTCTCCGACTGCTCCCCCCCCAAAAGAAAAGCACCCCAGCTTCCCTTCTGGAGCTTAGAGCCGTCATTGATTTTCCTTTCTTAGGGGAACATATTCCCTTTTCAAAGTTCCATTTCTCAGGCGTCAGTCAATGACACAGGGCAGGCAGGGTGTGTCCTCAAAGCTGACCACTAGCCGGGGCTCTATTATTTAAGTTTACAATTCTCATTACCCTCTCCTCGAGAATCAAAAATGCGGAAGAGGGACTTCCCTGGCGGCGCAGTGGTTAAGAATCCGCCTGCCAATGCAGGGGACACGGGTTCGAGCCCTGGTCCGGGAAGATCCCACATGCCGCGGAGCAACTAAGCCCAAGAGCCACAACTTCTGAAGCCCGCGCACCTAGAGCCCGTGCTCCGCAACAAGAGAAGCCACTGCAATGAGAAGCCCGCGCACCGCAACGAAGAGTAGCCCCCGCTCACCACAACTGGAGAAAGCCCGTGCGCAGCAACAAAGACCCAACGCAGCCAAAAATTAAATAAATAAATAATTTTTTTTTTTAATGCTGAAGACCAGGCGTGATATTCCAAATGGTCTATAACAGGTAGGACAGGGCCTGGCAAAGCATGTTAGAGCCAGGGCAGGGTGGTGGACCCCACTGTGCCAGGGTAACCTTTGCTGCTGGTAACAAGACCTGGGAGGTGACAGGAAGGGCAGTGGACATTTGGGGCTCAGGTCAGTGTCTGTTTCCAAGCCAGCACAGAAGCACTGACTATTTAATGACTGGTACAGCCCTACCAGCGTCCGTCAGCTGAATATGCATCCTGCTTAAGGCCACATTTACAGCTTGATACAAACCGCTCTGGTTTCCCATCTGAGAGCGTGACTTTCAGTTTACAACCATGGGCTCCTGCAGCAATGATTATCAGAAGAAGGTAACTTTGTCCCTTCGTCAGTTACACTCATCTGCACACAACTCACAGAAGGGTCTGGAGTTCTCTTCCTAGAATCACCTTCGTGGTGGAGAACAATGTGTGCGTGGATGAAATTCATCCTCTTTAAATTGTTGTTAGAAGATGGTCTGCCCGGGTGCACGGCCACCACCGACCGCTCCGTTTTGGATCAGACATTCAGATCACGTCCGCAGTCACTGGAGCAACAGCACACAGGCTTGCCGAGAGATCAGACAACCAGCATCATCTCTGAAACGAGCAGAAGCCTGTTTGTGACCGCGACAAGAGGAAGCCGTGCGAAAGACGAGAGACTGCCTCCAAGTTCATCCACTTTCGTGTTTCTCATTAAATCCGAAACCACAGTCACTCCCTGAAAAACTCCTTAGCCCAGGCCATTCTCTCTGAAACGTTCCGCATCGCTGAAGATTGTGCCTTTGGTCAGCGTCCAGCACAAGGCGTCGTGTGGAGAGCTGCGGAAAGAGTGGGGAGGGGCGGGGGGGGGGGTGAAAAGAGTGGGGAGGGGCGGGGCAAGGGGGGGATGAAAAGGGGTGGAGTTGGGTGGGCGCTCCTTCTACTGCTGCTCAAAAGCCCCGCCCCCTTGAGCCTTTCCCATGGGGGAAACTGTTCACCTGGGAGCAGTAAGGCAAAGGAGGTCACCATGCTTGTATCTGGGTTTTTCATTTGTTTGTTGCGCCACTTGGCCAGCTAAAAAATGTTGGAGGGGACTTCTGGTTTACGAGGGCAGGCTAGACACATATATTTGCCTGCCATCCCTCTTGCGAGACCCCCGTCCCCCGTCCCCAAATATAACTATGCCAACAGTGCAGTAGAAAACTACTTACAGAGTTTAGTTAGGGAAGGTAGACATTAGCATGGTCTGGGGGGCGGGGGGCGGTCAGAAGCTGGAAATTAGGCAGTAGCTCCTAGGAGCTCAGGAGTCTGCAGGGGTTTCTAGTAACACGGTTACTGGTGTTCAGTTTGAGCTTAGCCGTACTGCCCTGGGTTTGGTACAGTTCATCTGATTTGCAAGTCACAGTAGGACGGTTCGCTGCAAACAGTGGTTGTTTTTCAAATACAAAAAAAGAAGAAAGAAATCCATAACAGGGAACAGATCAGAAATGGGGATTAGTTACCAGAAAATGAGGAATTGCAGCAATTTTCTGGAAAATAAGTACCAATGCGAGTAGTTCGATAGATGAAATAGGTCGAGAAGAGGCAGCCTAGACTATCCCGGGGAGAGTTACGTAAGAGGACCCACCTTCGTGAGTGACCAGACATCTGGTAGTAAAAGTTGCTGTGTGGTGGTGTGCTCACTGGGCCGCCTGCTTTCCACACATGATCTCACTTAATCCTTGCAATGACCTGATATGGTAGGAATTACTACCCACATCTTACAGATTGAGAATCTGAAATAATTCCCTAATTTCTCACAGATAGCAAGTGTCAGAACTTGAATTCAAACTCACGGAACTTGACAGCAAGTTCCATAAAGCAAGGATTGCATCTCTGGTTCATTACCACATCTCCAAAACTTAGTTCCATAGCTGGCACGTGGCAGCCATATATAGAGGGGGTGCGGGGCCGGGGGAAAGAGAGTGTGTGTACCGGAGTATTGGATGGAAGGCTGGACAGATGGGTAATTGGACCAACCCAAATCCAAATGACTCCAAAATCACCTCACCATAGTGCCTCTCCAGGGCTCTGAAGTACCATGAAACTCAGTCTAGAGACTATATCCAGAGATGTTAGTTAAAGCCAGAGGGACCCAGAGACTGTGGAACCTTAGGAAGCCAAGTTCAGACATGGAGTCAGGAGGAGGTGGGCAGCAGGGAAGCAGGATATGGGAGATTGTGGTCAGACAACAAGGGGCTAGAAATCCCCTCCAAAGTGTTCAAACAAGAAGAAGCCAAGAATTGAGAGAAGCCCTGAATGTCAGGCCTGGGGCACCATCTCAGCACAGGAACGAAGCCCATTACCTTGTGCTCGGATTGAGCCAAAAGGCTAAGAAGCAGCGAAGCGTGCTGTGGAGCCAGAGGCCCAGGGAGCCAGGTGCTTGCTATATTTATTCATGTATTTATACCCTGCCTGGCTCCAGGAAGAGCATAAGGCACATTACAAGGACACAGAAAGTACAAGGTAACACAAATAAGAGTTAGGTGAAGCAGAAAAAGGCAAATAATAAGGAATGGGGCGTAAGAGGAAGGCAGGAAGGATGCAAACGTGCATATCTTAAAATCCCGTGCACTGGCTGAGAGACGGCCACACGTCTGCCTCTAGGCTTTTTGAGGGAAGGACTCAGGAGGAGACCCGATAGTCTCCTTCTTCCCTGCCCAAGTATAGAATTACTTAAGATGTAGACGTGGACATCAGACAGACAGAAATGAAAATGACAACAGCAGTAGAATGCACGGCTGAGTCGTGCAACCAAATGTTTGCCGATGCTCTCCACAGGCACACCTCCTCCGCAGCCTAGCCTCGGGACTGCCCTCCTGTGGGAGAGTTTGGAACTGCAGCAGGTGCCCTCAGCCAGGAGGTCTGGGGCAGAGGAGAGGGGTGCAAAGAACCCAGGTCCTCGATGCTCAGAGCCCCTTTCCAAGGTAAGCGCTGGCCATCCGTCCCCCCACCAGCCAGGGACTCCTCCTACACTACGAGAGAGTGAGAGAATCCACCTGGTCCATGAGATGGAAACAAACCAATTGCTGAGGAGAAGCCCAACTCTTCTGGTACTAAAACCAGACAAAACTGTATCCCTTGGTTGTTTATTATATAGACACTCTGAACGTCCTCAGACACGTTCTTGTGGAAGCGCTCACCGCAAGCTCCGCATCACCCCGGACCCGGCTCTGGTCTCGAGCACGTGGTTCCCTCCTGACTGGAGCAGCAGACCCACAAGGCAAGATTCCAGGCCCTTCTGCACATGGTGCTGAAGAGAGACACGATGGCCCTCCCCCACGCAGCCAAGTCTCTCTAGCTCAGACTAGACCTAACCAGCTTTTCCCAACAGACTCAGGGGCATATTTCCTGCCAACAGAAGGAGAGGAGGTGAAAAAGAACAAAGAGGGCTTCCCTGGTGGTGCAGTGGTTGAGAGTCCGCCTGCCGATGCAGGGGACACGGGTTCGTGCCCCGGTCCGGGAAGATCCCACATGCCGCGCAGCGGCTAGGCCCGTGAGCCATGGCCACTGAGCCTGTGCGTCCGGAGCCTGTGCTCCGCAACGGGAGAGACCACAACAGTGAGAGGCCCGCATACAGCAAAAAAAAAAAAGAACAAAGAAGTAAAGGACAAAAAAAAAAAAAAAGAAGAAGAAGGGAAAGTGAGCAAGCACTTTCATGTATGGTGGCATGTTGACAGCGAGTACGTAGCCCCGCTCGTTTGTCAGCACGTGGAGGACCCCCACTGGAAGGGTGCTCCCAGCTCTTCCCTCACCCACCTCTCTCTCTCCCTCACAGTGGAACAGGAGTCCCTGGATGGTGCGTGGCTGGAGGATTACCTGGATGTTAATGTTTCTTATCTGGATAAAGTTTACCTTAAGCATCAAGGGTCTGGATTCTTGCCACCCCTCTCCCTGGCCCTCGAGCTCTTGTCTGAGTGCGCCGGCCGCAGTTCCAAACTCTCCCACAGGAGGGCAGTCCCGAGGACTAGGCTGGAAAGGAGGTGTGCCGGTGGGGAGCATTAGCAAACGATTCGGTTGCACACCTTGGCCATGCATTCTATCGCTTTTGTCATTTTCATTTCTGTCTGTCTGATTTCCTCGTCTATATCGGAGCAATTCTATCCTTGGGCAGGGAAGAAAGGGACTACTGGGTCTCCTCAAACCCCTACAGAAAGATACACAGGATTCCTCTAACTGAAAGATGTTAAACCTGAGACTGAGCTACTCCAGGACAGGTGCCATGCTTTATCTTTGTATCGTCATATTGATGATCAAAATGCCATGCACCCAGTAGCGTTCAGTTATTATTCATTTCAATTCCCCTGTGATTTTCAGTGAGCTGTTTTACTAGGATTCAAGAAATATGTCATCTGAGAGTTATCCAATTTTCATCATCAAAATCTATGTTTTTGTAAATCTTATCCCAGAAATATCTATAGGGAGGGCAGTAGAGATACAGTGGGTGACAGGAAGCTCGTTCTCAGGTGACGGTCAGAGCTTAAATTTTATGGCTGCTTGTATCATGATACTTTTCCATAAATTCTAACTCAGGACATTAAGGAACATTTCCTAGAGTAAATGCAGGAGCTATACTTAAAATCTGTTGGGGGGGGGCTTCCCTGGTGGCGCAGTGGTTGAGAGTCTGCCTGCCGATGCAGGGGACACGGGTTCGTGCCCCGGTCCGGGAAGATCCCACATGCTGCGGAGCGGCTGGGCCCATGAGCCATGGCCGCTGAGCCTGCACGTCTGGAGCCTGTGCTCCGCAACGGGAGAGGCTACAACAGTGAGAGGCCCGCGTACCGCAAAAACAAAACAAAACAAAAAAATCTGTGGGGGGAAAAGGACACTGTAGCTCTTAAGCATGAGACAAATCTCTCTCTCCCACTAGTTTTCTTGAGTAAACTCAGAGATCCTCATTTGACCTGAGTTTTAATCTATTCCTGGATCCATGTGGAACAGCAAATCTGCTCCTAGGAAGCATTACCATTGTGTTATTTTTAATGTTTTGGCACAAAAACTTCCCTGACTAATCAATTATTTCCAGCTCAGCTAAGCCTTCCACCTAAGACTCAATATTCGGTCAGCGCCTCTTTGCTCACCTCAGAGCCCTTAGAGCAGACAGGAAGCGATGGGTACTTCATCTATAAAGTTCTTCTCAGAATGAGAAGACCTAAGATGAACTTCTGAAGACCATGGAGTAACTTCCCACTCTGTTTACCAGCTTTCTTCAAAATCTCTTCCTAATGATCCCCTCTCTCAAGGAATTATTACCATTAAGCTAATTTAATGAACTGATGTAAGTATTATGGGGGGAAGTTAGAAAATATTAAAGTCTAGTCACTTCCTGCTACAATAGAATTGAAAAAATAGCAAATGAATAGCCACATCCCAGGCAATAAATGACTGGGCCACCAATTTACATGTAAGACAACACAGGCAGTAAACTGACAAGGGTAGAAATGCTTGCCTCGATAGCAATGAAACTAATGCCAACTTAAGTAACTTCAGGTTATCATCACTCATCTATTTAAATAATTATTAAACATCCAGCATAGCTCCATTTCTTCCCTCTTTGTGGACATACTATATACTACAACGACATACTATATATCGTTATCGGTATCATATATACTCACATATAATCACACATAATATATTCCATATAACCATATATGAGATATAAGACCTCATATCGAGGGGTGGGATAGGGAGAGTGGGAGGGAGGGAGACGCAAGAGGGAAGAGATATGGGAACATATGTATATATAAAACGGATTCATTTTGTTGTAAAGCAGAAACTAACACACCATTGTAAAGCAATTATACTCCAATAAAGATGTTAAAAAAAAAAGAAAGAATTGCAAAAAAAAAGACCTCGTATCATAAGTAATCATGTATTTTATATAATACATCATATTATACATGGTGCCTCATATATATTATAAAGCCAACAATATAATATTATAATTATTGCTTTAAGCAGTCATTTTTAAAAATTAAGACATGAAAAGAGAGAAGAAAACCTTTTCTAGTCTCATATTTACCCACATATTTAACATTTTTGGTGCTTTTCATTTCTTCCGATGGATTCGAGTTACCATCTGATAGAATTTCATTTCAGCCTGACTGACTTCTTTCAATATCTTTTTAGGGTAGGTGCTCTAGCAACATATTCTTTCATCTCTTGTTCATCTGGGGATGTATTTCTTTCACCTTTATTTGTGAAGGATAGCTTTGCTTGACACAGAATCCTTAGCTGATAGGTCTTTTCTTTGAGCACCTTGACTATGTCATCCCACTGCCTTCTAACCACCGTCGTTTCTAGTGAGAAACCAATCCTAGTGCTTTCTGTTCTGTATTCTTTTGTTCTTCTTGTTTTTAATGTTTCTATATTCAAATCCATTTATCTTGTTTTCCATGATACTTTCATCGCTTTAACAGCGAGAAATTTATTTCATTACCATCCAGAATAAATTTCGTATTGTTTCTTTTCAGATTTTGCAAAGGTTTGTGGTATTGCTGCTGTTGTAGCTGCTCGTCTAACTTTTCAACCTGTTTGTATTGCTTTGTATGGACGGTGAGTGGGTCCAAGTTCATTCTCCTCCAAAGTCGTAGCTTCTAGTCCTGGTACTGCTTCAAATCTATGAAACATCCGGCTGTGGGAGGTTTAACTGACATGTGGATGCAGCAGAACTAAGCACGGAGAACCCGCAGAACGCAGACAAGCAGATGGTACTAGCAAGGTCCAGCGAGAGGTGGCAGGATGAATGACAGATGGGCAGGCCTGTCCACAGAGATCCGGCGACACCCAGAAGCATAAGCAGGAGGATAACCAACAGCATGGACATCTTCGGTCAGGTTAGCAGAACATAGCCAAGTGCTGGGATCAAAGCAGGAATCTAGTGTGACTCTGTGGAAAGGACTTGGGCTTTGGCATTAGAGAAGCATATCTCCCTCCTGCTAGTGTGATCTGGAGCAAGCTGTTAACATATCTGAGCCCTATTTTCCTATCTATAAAATAGGGCTAATAACACGTATTATTATTGCAGGGCTGTTGTCAGGACTAAAATTAGTAGTGCACTATGTGAGACATTTAGGTGTTTCATAAATGGTAACTGCCTATAGCATCACAAAGGAAGGGACTGATAATACAAGAAGGGTCTCACTTCTAGAGGACCTGTCAAAGCACAGATGCAGGGACTGGGTGAACAAGGCGACGATTCAGGTCTTAGAACTCAGAACCAAGATAAGATTCCATTTGCCTGCATGAAAGCAAAGAGAGCTGCACTGTGTTCAGAAGTCACCTAAATATAGTATCAGGACTCCTCACATTCCTATTTGAAGCATCTGATGACACTGATACAAAGTGAACAACATTTAACAGTTTGTGAAGTTCTTTTTCTGCAATGCGGCCAAGACATTAACATCCTGTTCCAGTTCCCATGACTCAGTAACAAATTGCTCCAGAATTTAGAGGCTTAAACCAGAGACAACATTTGTTTCGCTTACAAATCTTCAATTTGGGCAGGACCTGGTAGGACGGCTTGTCCATGTACCACTCAGCAACAGTGAAGGTGATTGGAAGCTGAGGACTGCACTCATCTGAAGACTTTCATTCACATGATGTTGCTGCCAGCTGAGACCTTCACAGGGGCTGATGGCCGGAACACCTACTTGTGGCCTCTCCATATGACTCAGACTTGGACCTGGAGTTCCTTATAGTATTATGGCTAAAGGTGAATGGTGAGAGAGAGAGGAGATTCAATGGGAGAAACATAAAACCCTATCCTTGATGGAGGAGTGTCCACATTACAATTTTAAAAGAGCATGTTGGGTGGAATATCGTGATATAACCATCTTTGTAAAGAAAAAAATCTGCCACTCAGCTTTAAAAAAAATATATGCAGAAACTTGGAATCAAAAATAAATGAAATTAAATAGAAAAAGTAATTTGATCTAAGTGAAAAGTCATGATTCACAGAATGATATATAATGCAGCTTTGCAGCTGTGCACATTAAATCATTATTTGGGGGGACAGTCTTCTTAAAATAATGACTAACTTTTGAAGTAAATGCTAATGCTTCTTAAGCAGACTTTGTCTCCTGGTTTTCATGTAGTTGTGATGTTACTATAGCCTCCTTTAGTGTATGATAAATTTCTACAAATATTTGTGCAAGTTATACATTATCACCAACTTTCTTGAGAAACAAAAATTCAATATTTATTATTTCATAAAACATGAACTTTTGTTTTTGGAACTCATCACCAACAAGAGTTTATTGCAAAATTAACAGGTAACCCCAAGCAATAAAATAAAGTGATATATACATACTATGGAATATTACTCAGCCTTAAAAAGGAAGGAAAATCTGACAAATGCTACACAGATTAAACTTGAAGACATTATGCTAAGTGAAATAAGTCAGTCACAAAAAGACAAATATTCTATGATTTCACTTACACGAGGTATATAGAATAGTCAAATTCCTAGAGGCAGAAAGTAGAATGGTGGTTGCCAGAGACTGAGGGGAGAAAGGAATGGAAAGTTAGTGTTTAATTGGGTGTAGAGTTTCATGAAAAACGTTCTGGAGATGGTTGGTGGTGATGATTGCAGAGCAATGTGAATATACTCAATGACACTGAACTATACACTTAAAAATGGTTAAAATGGTAACTTTATGTTACATATATTTTGCCACAATAAAAAATGTAAGAATATAGATAAATAAACTGATGTATATTTATTCCACATACTTAATGACAAGCCATTGTTAAAGAGATATTCAGAATACTCTGCGTGCCCTACAGAAGGACTTCTCTGCCCCCATATCTTGTACATATTTTGCTTGTTATACATAACCTCTAATTTTCCAAGTTCCCCACTGACCCCACCAACTGGAAGCCTCATGGCTTCATGCAACTTGTTCATATGAGCAGCCAGTAGGCACACCAAGTCGCTGGTCAGAGCCAGTAGCAGCATCAAAGACCTCATCCACCAAACTGGAAAGAAATAGCTATCTATGGAATCAGGGTGCACTTTGTTTTATTGGTGAGTATGTCCTCATACAGCATGCTACACTTTAAAGGGAGGTGTTAGTAACTTTGCAACAAGGATGGGTTAGGAAAAAGGAAAAGTGTTACCACAGTTCATCTTTCAGATTTAGCACATACGAAGGTGAGAATTATTTTCCCTACGTGCTCCTTATCTACTACTAGACAGGACCACGAGGTGAGAAGTTCCCCATAGAGATGGTACCAACCTATCCTAGATTATTTTAATGCAACTATTAACAATAATGCCCTCTTTAAAAATTAAGACATCTAGGAAAAATATTAAATGGAGGAGGGACTACATTTTCACAGCATAACATGGGACTGCCCCAGGTATACTGGGACTTATGGTGGCCCTAAAATGGGGATAGTAATTAAACATACCTAATGACAAGAATCATTGTAAGAATTAAGTGACATAATGATGTGAAAGCATCTTGTATAATCTAACGTGCTATATATATTTCTATATATTGATCTATAGATGTATTCCGGTCCACTGATTATTTCAGAAAGAATGTTACCATCATTTTGTAAATTTCCATAAAGTATCTTGCTGTGATTTTAATAGGTGTTGCATTAAATCCATGTATTAACCTCTGGAGTATTGTCATTTTCACTATGTTTTACTCTTAAATAAATAGTACGGTATAGCTCCCTACTTACTCAAGTCTGCATTTATTGTCCTCATTAGAGTTTTATAGAGTCTTCAAATAAATCTCCTTGTCCTGAATTATATTAATAGCCAAGGGTTTAATGCCCTGTTGCTATTTTAACAGAATCTACATCTTCATTGCATTTTCCAGCCTTTCATCACTAGTATATAGGAAGATGTTTTTGTCTGTGTGGTAAATTAATCTTACATCCTTTCCTCACATGTTCACCCCACTTGATATCTTTTGCCTCCTGTGGTTCCAATTCTAAAGTCTCTACCCCAAGTTTATTCCCTGAGCATCAAACCCCTCTCTACAACTCCGGGCTGCCCAGACACACCACAGGTACCTCAAACTTATGATAACCTGAAGAAAATTCATCTTCTTCCCAGAACCTCCTCCTCCTTTGATATTTAAAGTTTCAGTGAGCCACATATACTGTTGTACATGATGGAAACCCAGAAGTCAACCTTGACCCTGTCTCATCTTTCACTATCACCACCTATCACACACCAAGTCCTGGACACTCCACACCCTTCATATCTCTCGAACCCAATGTCTTCTCTCTCTTAAGTTCACGTCTTGAAACAGATCATTTTTGTTTGTTTGTTTGTAACTGCTCTCCCTCCTTCCATTTTTGTCTGACTCTCCCCTTCCCCTCAATCCCTCACCCTTACACACACTCAAGTTGTTCTTCACACTACAGCCAAAGGGATCTTTCTGAAACCACACTGCTCCTACGATTAAAATCCCTCCAAATTTACCCATAACTTTTAGCATAAAATATAGACTTCATCCTCCTTTGAGGACGATGCACAAGACCAGTGGCTTGGTGCCTGTTCGTATCTGCATCTTCATCTCTCAACACTGAACCAGCTGCCCAGCCCTCATCCCCTTTATCATAGTCATGTTGATTCACTTCTGCTTCCCAAAGCAGCCATTCTGTTCTCTGGATTTAGTATGATTCACTTTCTCTCCGTTCGGGAACACTCAGGTCCTTCGGGTCTCCTTTAAGAGTCTACCCATGTCTCTCTCTTCTGGGTTAGACTCCACAGTCTGTTTACTTGTCTGTCGCCTGAAGTAAAACTCATGTGTGCAGGAGGTGGGCATCTCTGAAGTGGGCTTTTTTTTCTCTCTCTCTTTTTGGCCATGCCACGTGGCTTGCGAGATCTTAGTCCCTTGACCAGGGATTGAACCCCAGGCCCACAGTACTGAAAGCGAGGAGTCCTAACCACTGGACCACCAGTGAATTCCCCCTGAAGCGGGCTTATACCAGGGACAACACAAGATGCTCTCTGCTCTTGAAGTCAGAGGAAAAGCAGATCACAACTGAAACAGATCAGACCTTGAGACCTGATGGTACATGAAACCAGGTACCTAAAATGGGAGGTGCAGTTCACTCTTATATTTGTTTGGCGTGCATGGTAAGAAAAGCAAAATATTTGTCACAATGGACTGAAAGCAAAGAGACAATCATGGAGACAACTCCCAGCTCTGTGTGTCAGATTAAGACTCCTCCCACTTCTGCCAGGGTTGCTGGAGAGGGAAGCAGATGGTCAGTATAATAAAGTGTGAAGTAAGCATCAGAGGGTCTGTGACATACCCTCACCGACATGGGAAACCCATTGTTTGTTGCTTGTTTGCTGGTTTTTAATTACCAACTTAAATAACGAGGTGTATCGCTCTGGGGTTATCATCTCCAGCAGTACAGTGATTCAGAGCGAGTTTTATGAGCCCAAGGGGTAGTCTACTGGATTCCATGGGGGTCGTCATGGACGGTAGAAGTAGCAAAGATGCCAGTGGAAGATGTTTTTAATTTGATTTTTGCAGTAAGCTTCTATATTTAAATGTGTTAAAAGAGGAATGCATGAACAAACCCTAGTTTCACTGGTTATCTATCAGTTTTCCAGCAAATTCTAGCATAGCGTAGGGGGAGAGGCCATAACTTGTTACACTGTAATGTTACATTCCCAGTGGACCATTTACCCTTTCTGTGCCACTGACCTCTGCCAGGACAAAGCAAGGATGGTCAGGGAGGGCAGTGCATTTTATTCACACCACCCTATGCACTCACTTGAAATTGCATTCTAACTTTGAAACTAACAATGTTAATTTCAAGGGTGTAACAGCAGAAACTAACACAACATTGTAAAGCAATTATACTCCAATAAAGATGCAAAATAATAATAATAATAATAAAAGAGTATTTCTTGTATTCAGCTACATGCTTGATTCTGATTTTGTCACTGTTGTTTAAACTAGGAATCAGCCCTGCTTTTTCTGTACTAATGGAACCATCTCATTAAGTTTATGTAATATTCCCTATATTGCCCTGTAAATGTCACCATTTTAGTTTGTTTTCTCTTTCTATCTTACATAGATAGAGTGTAAAAATACGTTATACTCCATTTTGTTTTAAAAAACCAAGTGGAATATACTCTCTTTTTCTAACCTCATCTTATTACTTTTACTCTTATTAACCAAGTAAACATCTGGCAGAAATAAGACACGAATCTATTGGAGTTTCTATCACTTTACTTTCCTTAATTGCCTCTTGTGATTATACCTTCTTTGAAATTTTATCTTAACACCTGGTAGTTCTCAGAGCATGTAATTTAATTCGGTGATTTACAAACTCAGTCAGGTGGCAGACCTTTTGTAAGTAGTTAGGATAGTCTTATATTCATGATAACATCGTAATATCTTAACAAATATTTATTGAGTATCCATCATGTGCTGGGTTTGGAGGTGCAATGGTGCATCAGTTCACTTCTGGTGCGCACCAAATCACCCCCCAAACTTCATGGCTTCAAACAACAACTATATACAGTTTCTCACTGTTCTTTGTGAAGGCAGGGCAGTTCTAGTCTGAGCCAGTGGGGAAGACCTTGGCTAGGCTCGCTCACGTGTCTGTGGTCAGCTGGGAGGTTGACTGATGACCAGTTCATCTAGGATGACCTCACTCCAGCAGTTGGCAGGTGCCGGCCGAGGTACCTACGTCTTCTCCACGTGGTCTCTCATCCTCAACACGTAAATGTCCGTAAGAATCAAACCATTCAATTAATAATGATTGTATTTTCCTAAGATTTTCTAATACTATTTAATTCCTATCTGTTCTCTCATATAGCAGGAATGGCAGTTTTAACAAAGAATTTGATGAGGGAGGGGAGGAGAGTGTTAAATTGAGGAAGTTACGTTCTTCAACTCATTTTTCTTCATGTTGGGAAAGTATTGCGATCATCTTATTAGTGGGACACCTTTATTTTACAGTAGGGCATTTGAGAATGATATATCTAATTTACCTGTTGATTTCATTTTATAACATTAATCTTGCCCCTTGAGGAAGTCCTGGTCTATTTATCTCTTATTAGTATCTTTCATCTACTTATGATCCATAAAATTCCTTGTAATGATCTTGCCAACTGTGAAACTTTGCTAATAACCCAAGTGGGCTTCTCCAGCCCCAGAAATCATTTTCTTCTACTTTAAGAGAGTAAGGTTGACTTAACAAGGCTTCATAATTATGGTGATAACTCTATTTCTCTTCATTTGCAGAGGTCAATTTCCCCTCCAGCCCTTCATTTCTCTGAAGCTGAGGATCAACAAGATTATTCTTATTTTAACATATTTAGAAGTTTTTCTGTTTTCTTATTAACAACTTGTCAGTGTCCTTTAAAGTTGTTAATATCGTGACAAGGGCGTATCTGCTGAGTGGAATGCTGGGCCTCCTATGAGATCAGAAGGTTGTTTTCCATGCGCTTAACAAATGTTCATGGAGCACCTGCAGTTTGAAAGGCATTGTGCTGGGCAGGGCAGGAGTTACAAAGATGTCTTACAGCGTCCTCACCTACAACCGTACACTTATTCTCCTGGCTCTTCTATTGCTTCACATGGTCTGGTTATTCACAGATGCTGTCATCTGTGTACATTTTCTTTGTATTAGTTCTCTCTTGAAAACTTAGCTCTGATGGAACTTTGCTGAGTTGGACATCCTCAGTTCGTTGTAGGGCAGTGCCTCTCTGCCACTTTTATGGATTTTTTTTCTATTATCATTAAGCATAATTTGAATTGCAAATGTCAGTTATGTTGTAACAGGATGGTGTATAGTGTTGACTATTCACTAGACTAGCTGAGCATTGAAATTAGGAAAGTGTCTCCAGGCTTAAGTCCGGGAGAGAGTATAGAGTATGTTATTCCACCCAGAGACAGAAGCATGACTACAGTTCTTTCCAGGAGAAAAAAAAAAAAAAGAAAATGTTTGTTTTAAATTATGAATTGCATTGCTGCTTACACTACTAGTTCCAAAGCTGATTGACGTGATGGCACTGTGATCGAACTCCGAGGCTCTGGAGTTCAAATTTTAGTTCCACCCCTTGCCTGTTAGATGACACTCACTTTCTAAGTCTCAGTTTCCTCATCTGTATAATGGGGGTGATCACGGAATCCAACTTAGAGAGCCGTGTGGGAAGTAAATGAGATAATCCGCGTGTAACATTTAATACTGTACCTGTAGTGAATTTAACATTTAATAAATAATAATTACATCTATGTCCGTCTCCAATACTGGCATTTAATAAATGAAAGTTATTTGATTTTTCAGAAGTGTTTCATTGTAGCTTATGAATTTGGCCTCATCAACTATTCGCATGATGTATTCATACCTCTGATCAGGAAGAAATCATGACCGACCAAGCTTTGGGAATCCAGATGTGCAAAGAAGTCAAGTAAACTTATTCCATCCCAACTGTGAGCCAATATTTGGTCACTGGTCACATATGTCTTTAACTGTATTTGAATAGTGGTCCAAAGAAAAACTTAAATGTTCATTACTTAATAAGTGCTATTTTATAAATCATTAGAAAAGTAACTTCCCAAGAGTCACATAATGAGATGGAAGATTTCAGCACTTCTGATTTACTTATAGGACTTTAGATACAAATCTGAAAAGACCACGACTTTCAAAATTCACAAGAAAACAAAACGATGGTACTATTTAGCTTTTAAAATTTAGACTCAAAAGCTTTCTTACAACTCTTTAAAAATAAAAAACGTTGTACACAGAGATAATATCCTTATAAAACCATAACAGTAAAATTAAATGGCCAATATAAGTTCTGAGACCAGCCAAAGAGAAAATGAAATGAAATGAAAATTTGTATTATTGGGTTTTCTCATTCAGAGCAAAGCTGTTCAGTTTCTGCAATATTTGGAAGCGATGAGAAAGTTTTTCACACCAGTGTTTTATCATTTAAATATGCAAAGTGCGTCTGACATATCCTGAGGCGACAGAGAAGACAAAAGTGAGTTTGCTGAGAGATAGAATCCCGCTCCCAGTCAAGTCGCTAATCCTGGGGTTTTATGAAGGTCTCTGTGCCTGAGGAAGGAGTTTAACACCTTGTTCCTCTGAAGTCCCCAGAGCAAGTCTGAGGTAAGGCACTGAGCCGTCTGTGTGTGATACCAGGGACAGAGACTCTCAGAGAGCAACACACATGTAGATAAGGAACTTTATCCCCCAGCGGGAGTCTGAAAAAGAAGACCTGATGTTTGAAGACACTAAGAAGATTAAAGCCTAAGATTTTTTTTAAGCTTCAAAACAGTATCATCCAGACGGTCCTTATTTAGAGTAGAGAGTTTGTTGGTTTTAAATGTATAAGATAAGAAATCTTCAGACTCCCAGAGCGTGACCCTCACCGAACATGACTTTTATTTTCACTTCTTGGGCAAAGCTCTTGTCTGTGGCCCCCAGTGCAGAGTGAAGCCTCAGAGAAATTCCACACTGAGTCAGGGCTGTCAGGAGGAAGAGGTGTGGCACCTGGAGGGAGGCTGACATGTCAAGCAGTTGTCAGCGATTGTCAGTGGGATTCAAGAAACAGCTACGCCAAGTTCAAGGCGTGAAAAATAAACCCCATCACCACTCCCACCAATTCACACACTGTTTTCTTTGCTGGTTATATAGGCCAGAATGGAGGGGAAAGTCTGGTTTTATTTATGTCCACATAGGACAGGGTTCAACAGCCAAGCTCCATATGCATTTGAGATGGGGCTTCTACCCGAGGAGGTGAGGAAGAAGGTGATTTCAGGTACAGCAAAGAACAAAAGGAAGGTTGGAGGTGAAGGGATTTCAAAACTTCATTCACTGAGGGTCTAATTGAAAACAAGGTGACTATAGTTGATAACATACATCGTATCATATAATTTTTTAACCTTTTTATTTTTTTATTATTTTTAAAAATATTTATTTATTGAGGCTGCGCCGGGTCTTAGTTACGGCATGCGGAATCTTTGTTGCTGCGTGCAGAATCTTTAGTTGCGGCATGTGGACTCTTAGTTGCGGCACGCATGTGGGATCTAGTTCCCGGACCAGGGATAGAACCCGGGCCCCCTGCATTGGGAGTGCAGAGTCTTACCCTCTGGACCACCAGGGAAGTTCCCACATAGTCTTTTTTAGAACTTCATTCAGGTGTCTCCTCAGAGCAGACCACCAGACATGAGATAGCCCTGCCCATCACTCTCCGCTTTTTGCCCTGCTTAATTTGTCTCCATAGCACTTATCACTCCCCAAAGTTGTATTATGTAGTTATTTGTCTATCGATTTTTTTGGTCCATTCATCAGCATTTTATGGATTATTGACTCTGGCAGGCCTATTCCAGGCGCTGAGATTGCAGCACTGAGTAAAACAGACCAAGTGTCTGCTCTTATGGGACTTAATCCCAGTTAGGAGCGAGGAGAAGGATTGACAATGAGCAAATAAACATGTAAATAGACAGTCTGTCAGGTAATGATAGATGCTCTAGTGAAAAAATAATGCAGAAACAAGGATAGGATATGACAGCATGTAGTGAGTAGCAATTTAGACAGAATCATCAGGGAAGGCTTCGCTGAAATGATAGCATTTGAACAAAGCTGAAGGAAGTGAGGGAGAGAGACACACGTGACTATCTGGAAGGGAGGGGTATTCCAGGCAGAGAGAACAACAGGTGCAAAGGCCCTGAGGCAGGAATGTGCATAGTGTGTTCAAGGAGCCCAAGAGGACAGTAGGCGAGGAAGACGAGGTAGCCAGAGAGGGATGGGTGATGAGATCACAGTGATACAGGCATCAGATCATACAGGGCTGTTGCAAGGACTTGGTCTTTGAGTTTGAGTGAGATGGAAAATCTTTGGTGTATGATTGCAAGATAAAATACAGGGCATCTAGTAAATGTGAACTTCAGATGGACAATTATTTTTTTTTCTAGTGTAAGTATATCCCAAATATTGCATGGGATATACTTATATTTTTCAAGTATTTATTGTTTATCTAAAATTGGAATTTAATTGGTCATCCTATATTTTTACTGGCTAAATCTGGCCACCCTACACTGGATGGTTTTGAGCAGAGGACTGACATAATCTGACTTAAGTTTTAAACAGGGATTGCTCTGGTGGCTGAGTTGAGAACAGACCACAGGGGCAAAAGTGGAAGCAGGGGCTATTGGATAATTCGAGAAGATGAGACTTTTCCCAAGTCAAAGGAATGAACCAATGAATGGATGGATAGACAGATGGTACTTTAGCTTGACTAGAATGTGGGGCAAATTAAAGTGAGCAATGGAGATCATGCTGGAAATGTCCAGAGGGCCCGGCTCAGAGAGGGGAGCTTTTAGTGTCAGGCAAGGGATTTGTACTTCACATTTTAAGAAATGGGAAGCCCGTAGAGGCTTTGGAGCAGGTAAATGATAGCAGAGCTGGATTTCAGAAGGACACTCTGCTACCATTGCATTGAAGAGGGGCGATATTAGACAGAGATGTTACAGAACTGTTCCATCTCTGATTTAGAGATGCCAAGGGCATGAACTAGGGTAGGGCCGCAGGACTGTTATTCTTTAACTCTAGAAAGATGTTCTTCCTTACAAATAGGCCCAGTACCAAAAGCGTTAAATATGTCTGGGTTCCTGCAATAAAAGCAAAATTCTGTGGAGAGTCATATATGTCAAGAATTCATTGATCCCAATGATGGGAAGACCTCCCCCAACAAACACACACTGTCCCCTGGGGATACATCCACCTGAACAACCCAAATGCCCTCGTGTCTGCCCCACAAATGCCAACATTCCTTCGCAGGTAACTTCATCCGACGTGGAGAAATAGGGGATAATCTATATGAAACCATTTGGTGATTTGTCCCTAAAATCTGTTTCAAAACCTCCACGTGAGCAGGCAGATCTGAAGGCTGGTGCAGAGCGGCTGGAGGCTGTGCGTGTGCCCACTTTCTAATAGCAGCCCGGCTCTGTGCAGGCCTCCCCCTTCCCCCGCACGGCCATTGTCTCGGGGAAGTAGCTCTTACCCCAGCCCTAGGCGTGGGGCTGACTGGTCTAAAGGCAATTCCATCCCTGTGTGTGTAAAGGGGGAAAGAGTGGAACGTAACTGTTACTCACTAGCAGATTAACAGGAGGTAGGGGGCAGTGGGTGGAGGGAAGTTCTGGACGAAGCATCCCTCTCCAACAGGATTTAGGAAGAGCCACCCTCACTTCGGATTCTAGACAATGTAGGGTCTGGAGGTGATGAGACCAGCTCAGAGGATGGCGGGATGGAGAGAAGGAAAGAATCTGGCCCTTGACAAATGGCTGAGCCACTGACCCAGCAGCCAGAAGCCAGCCTGCCCCTACCTCCCCGCTGGCTGAGATACTAAATGCCTGCGGTTTATGCCACTGGGTCAGAAGTTCTAGACTTGCAGCTCGCCGTGTCTTCACCGCTAGACCCAGCACAGCTGCTCAGGGCTCTGAGCCCAGCAGCTCTCAGATGCTGACCGTGACCTCAGATGCACCGGGACTGGACCATGCTAGCTCATTTCCAGCCCCTGTGCCCACCAGCAGGGCACTGGCCACGTGTGAGGGGAAGCCCCATTCTCCACATCTAGGAGGGGCCTCGGCAATGGGAAACCTCCTCACTTCTCCCCACCTGCCCTGGAAGACGGGGAATGATCTGACTGCTGAGCTCGGGAGAAAGAAGAGAGATCTGTTGGCTCAGCTGCTTCTCTCCCTCCTGGAGGTACCATCTCTGCCCTTGTGCTGTGCCAGGGATGAGGTGAGCAAGTCTAATTCAAAAGCGAAGTACAAGCAAGCCCACTTGGCCGCAGTTTAAAGCTACTTCTCCAGCCTAGCTGTGTCAGGAACAAACACGGTATTTTGACCCATGTCTGTCTGAGCCCAGCGTCACCCTCTTCATTGGTTCTAAACTCGGGAAAGAAAGACAGGGCTGTTGTTTCACCCCTTTGTATTAGTTAAGGTAAGAGCTAAATTGCTGTAACTACGTGGCCAAACAGGACAGTGGCTTAAATACGACAGAGGTGATTTCTTCGCTCACACATAGGACAGGTGAGTGCTCTAGATTTTCACTCATTTGGGGACCCATGTTCTCCCAACTTGCGACTTTGCCGTCCCCGGTGTTAGTGTCACACACATGATGGAAGCTGCATCATTGCCACATCACATTCCAGTCCACGAGGAGAAGAGAGGGTGGAGGAAACAGATGCTCAATGTCGTACGCCATGACCCAGAGGTGACGCACGTCAGTTCCACTTAATTCCAAACCAGTCCCATGGGCACCCCGGACTCCAAGGCAAGTGTGTCTCTAGCCTAGTGGCTCTACTCCCTAGACCTCTCATTTCTCTGGATGAGTCACTGACTCCAGGGTTTACCGTCTCCTTCCACAAGATAGAATAATAAAGTCCACTTAGCTACACAATGCTGGGCCATAACTGAACATCGGTGAAGAGCGTGGTCCTTCCTGCACAATGTGATTCCCGGGAAGCAGCTCCTTTGTATCAGTGCTTCTCAGTGGCGCTTCATGGGTTTCTCCTGCCCATTCCAGGAGGGGAAGGAGCTGAGCTTTGTCTGCCCAGCTGCCGTGACTGGGAGTCAAGTGCCTGGTGCACGGCAGACGCTTAATAGTTTGAACAATGAATGAATAACTGGGTGGGTGGGTGGGTGGATGGATGGATGAAGGGATGGAATCAGTCCTCTTCACAGTCTAACACTCTCTCCTGTGGGCTAGGCCAGAGCGCCACACCTGTGCCAAAGTGGGCAGTCCCCAGGCAGGATTACTCTGAAGCCTGGCCAGCAAGAAGCAACACCTAAGTGAAGAAAGCATGGCTGAGAATAGTGACTTTTCCTATACCCTTGTTCTTTGTTTTCTTTGCTGTGATGTCTTGCTATAAAGATGACGCTGGCTGTGATCGCTCCAAAACTTAAAAGTTCCCCCAAACTTCCCTTCTCTGAAGTTTCTGCTGCCTGAGGTTGGCTATTTCTCTGGGATTTAAGTCATGAAGCAAGAAGAACAAGGGTCTGTGTGCGCTTCGGGGTGTAGCGGGTGTCTGCGCGAAGGCAGGCCCTGGGGAGGGCGGGTCTGCACACCTGCTGGCGCTGCTGGGGCTGCAGCCCTGACCAGGCGGCAGGTCAGTCACAGCAGCCAAGAGAGAAGAAGCATCTGTGGACCACAGAGGGATTTTCCAATCCCCAGCATGCAGCAAGCCAGCATGCTCTCTCGTAACAGCCCAAGCTCCACTAACAAGTTCCTTGCCTCAGTTTCCCCTATAAGAAGGTCAGGTCTCTATATCTGTTTTTGTGTCTTAGATATGTCGATTTGTATCGTATTTTAGACTCCCCATATAAGTGATATCTTATGGTATTTGTTTCTGTTTCTGACAAACCATATTGGAAAGGACTATGAAAAAGAATATATATATATACAAATATATGTATATGTATATCTGAGTCACTGTGCTGTATAGAAGCAATTAACACAACACTGTAAATCAACTAAACTTCAATACATTTTTTTTCAAAAAAGGTCAGGTACCAATTCATCATGTTTTGAGAACAATGAATAAATAAGGAAAAGACGAGTCAGGGGTCACATGAATGAGAAACTGGACTTGGGTAGCTCTCCCCGGGCTCTTTCCCGAGGCCGGTCCTCACGCTTCAGCTCTCTGTCCATACAACCCCATCGTTTACATCACTCGTCTCTCAAACAGCTCAGACCCGTTGAGAAGAAGAATCCTCCGCACCACTTTCTGAGTTACCCTCCAGAGAAGTTCCTGGAGCCTGCAGTGTAAGCAAAGCCCATGAAAGGGCTTTGCAGCCACTACCTCTTGGTGGTGTCCTCTGATAGACTTAAGAAACCTCCTTCGTACAGGAGGACTTGTCCTAGTCAGCAGGTTAGACACCTAAGGAAGAAAGGAGACTTTTCCATGGAAATGCTTTTATCCTCCTGAGTAACCGTCTCCAGGGTGGAGGTCAAGCCCCAAGGGCTGCAAAGTGAAGGTAGCATCACCTTGCACTTGGAGACACTCTGACCTGAGTTGAGAGGGAGAGAGGGAGGGAAAGAGGGGTATTTTTTTTTAACCTGTTTCTGAAACCTGGTGATCACCACAAATGGCAGCCCCCAGCCCCTTCTTCAGGAAAGGACTTCACTGGGACCTCCTCAGAGCCAGGACGCACGGGGCGCCTCAGCTGATGCCCCATCAGGCCGGCCTGGGAAAGCCCCAAACAAGGGGTGGCAGGAAGCTGGAGCCGGGAGGGACAGAGGTTGCTGAAAGCTCAGGGCAGGACTCCTGTATGTCCTACTGCCTGTTTGTCGTCAGTGTCTGAGTGCAGGCTCTCCACTTGCTATGCAAGGCCCTGATAATTGCCTCAGAAAGCAAACATTTTGTTCCTTCCCAGGAGAGACTTTTCTTTTTAATACAATTCTGTAGGAAGAAGCAAAACACTCCCTCGCTGAGGTCTGGGGATTACTGTGCCTATGGAGTCTTGGGTATACAGTGCACACTGCGGTCTGAGGAGGTGCCCTCCCGGGCCCTGGGCTCCCCGCCCAACACGAGCATCTCTGGCTTTAAACTGACAACGTGGGCTTCCGGTCCTCCCAGCCCTAGCAGGTGTGCAGCCAGAGCACACTGTTTGTCACCACCGGCCAGAGCAAGGCCACTCCAGATCGAGGAGACACAGACAGACAGAGCCCCTCAGCCTAGCACAGGGTCTCGGTCTGAGGCGCGTGGGAATCACCTGCGGAAACGCTCACGACGCAATGACCGGGTCACACCATAGCCACTAAGCCAGGATTTCTAGGGGTGGACCCGGACATCAACACCCCAAGTATGCACTGGGAATCTGAGAAGTTTTTCAAAGTATAGATGCCTGATCCCCAGCAACCAAGTTGGAGAAGCATGTTAGTAAAAATCTCCCAGCAACCAGCCTACAGACTGCAGGGCAAGCGTCTTCCATTCCAGGCCTGCCCCTCCTGAGCGCTCTCCTCGGCCGCAGCCTAGACCCTGGGGGTCCTCAGGCATTGGCCAGCCTATAACTTGGGATTGAAAACACCAACAGTTAAATAATAATGCTAATCACAACTGCCACATGCCCTGGACCAGGCATTCTGGAAAGAGCTTTTACCTGTATTAGCAAATGCAATCCCCTCACCCATACAGGACTCTCCTGCTGAGACAGGAAACAGTTTCAGAGGAGTTAATTGACTGCCAAGGTCACGCAGTTATTCAACGAAAGTACCAGCATACCAATCTAGGTCAACAGATTCCATCGTCTGAGCTTTTAACCACTTTGCGCCAAACTTTCTGGATTTTCTTTGCTGATATCCCATGATCCGACCCCCTCATTTCTCCAAAAGCCAATTCTCCAAAACACAAGTTTGCCAAAAGCTAATCTGTCAACTCATCATGTCACTAAAAATCTCCACCAGCCATCTAAGAGTTGATAGCCATCCACAGTGCGTCGTTGGTTTTCAACAGATTTTGAGGATTCCACCCCCTCCCCCCAAGGTTTTCACGTTGCTGTATCCAGCCTGGTGGAGGAAGGCGGGAGGCCTGCCCCTCCACGGCAGCGTCATTCTACTCCTGATGCTGCCTCTATGTAGTGCCTTGGTCCTGTCTTCATCAACACCTGCGCACGGGCCCCCCACCTGGGGGCCCCGTGGCAGTCGGGGACACCCTGCCTTTGGCCAGGTGCTCAAGACAGAGAGAGAGAGAGAAAGCGGGGGGACGGGGGAATCCCCCAAGCAGAGTAACAGAGAGGTTTCCCTCCAACCAGCCATCCTAGACCGGTCAGAAGCTATTCCTCTGTCGCTTTGAGGTAAACTAATCATTCATTCACCTGAGTGATTTTCAATGAGTCGACAAGAGTCCTCCACTCAAACCTCTGGGCATTATCCTGGCATCCCGGCTCACCCAAGGCCAAGCACAGGTCCTGCTGTGTTATGAACGCTTCTCCCCTTCCCTCCTGCAGCAGACTGGGAGTCCTTCAAGGGCAGGGACCCCCTTTCACTTTGGGGCGTCCAGCACCCAACGCAATAGCTCTCCGACTATTAGAGTGGGTGACCTTAAAATTTAACATTCAACCTAGGACACATTGAGGGTGGGAAGTGGGGTTAACTGGATGGGATAGTAGGACAAACAGCATAAATCAGGACGGTTCTGAGCAATAGGAATCACGGTCGCTCTATTTGTATCAATAGTAGACAATCAAATGTTGGTTGGATTGATCAAGTCACGCAAATAAAAGACATTCATGCAAAAAAATTATTAATAAAAAACATTTTAATTTTTTAAATTAAATTTTGATTTAAAAAGTAAAATAAAGACATTCACAGGATTGGCCCACTTCCTGTCAATGGTACGGTTTGGGTGTCTCTCCGTTGAGACAGGGCTTTCCATGACAAACTCTGGGCAATAGGAAGCCCGCCTGCACTCAGTGCCGAAGGGGCTTGCCCCAAATCTACGCTCTGGGCTCTGGTTCCACTGAAAAGCTGATGGTATAGCACCCGGCGCAGAGTGAACACTCCACAGCACCTACTGAATCGAATCAACACACTTTGTTAAAACGTTCAGGTGGGTGAGGTCGAGGATGGTTGAATTGTGTCCCCTAAAAAGGTATGTGCAAGTCCTAGCTCCCGCTAACTGGGAATGCGACGTTATTTGGAAATAGGATAACAGGGTCTTTGAGGATGTACTCAAGGCGAGATGAGGTTGTCTTGAATTAATCCAATGACTGATGTCCACATAAGAAGAGGGAAATTTGGACACTAACCTCCACCCAGGGGAAAATGCTATGTGAAGACGGAGGCAGAGGGAGGAGTGATATATCTACAAGCCAAAGAAGGCCGAAGATTGCCAGCAGCCACCAGAAGTTAGGAGAGAGACACGGAACAGATCATCCCTCAGGGTCTCCAATAGAAACCAACCCTGCTGACAGCTTGATTCTTTATTGCCCACATCCGAATCGTGAAAGAACACATTTCTGTCGTTGTCAGCCACCCAGTTTGTGGCAATTTTTTACAGCAGCCCGAGGAAACTAATACAGATGGCACACGTTCATTGTGTATGAGAATAAAAACAGTAGTACAAACATCACCTGGCAGGCACAGCGCCTCACTCTTACCGCCGCCCGCCCCTCCCGCCTCCCTTCCAACTACACTCCGCTGAGCATCTTCTGCGCCAGCCACGTGGACTTGTTCATGGTTCAAGGACATGTTTTGCCATTTCTTAATTCTGTGCGTTTGCATATGCTGCTGCCTCTGCCCTTGTCTTTCACATCCTAGGTTGACAGCTAACTCTGAAATGAAGCAGGACCCTGTGGTCCTTTCCCCCGACCCATATCCTCTGCCTGCCTTTTGTCCGTGGAAAAACTTTAGCCAAAGAATATGTCTAATCAGAGGAGTGAGAAAATACAGCAGCAAAGGAAAACAGTCAAACAGGACAAAACAATAATAGTTTAGTCAGTAAGCAAAGTCAAGGACCTTTAGTTCCTTGTCAAGGGCTATGGATAATATTCTGAGCCATATCCTATGAGTTGTCTTGTAGATCCTGAAAACCGCACTCTGGTTCCAGAGCTGGGGGAGATAGCTGGTTAGAGATACAATGGTGGGAGGTGTCAAGGTACGGATAGGGGACGGCAGAAGGGGTGGATGAGGTCCTCCAAGGAGAGGGCACACTGCCAAGTCGGCTGTCCACAGAGCCCTGAAGACACCACAGCAAGCAGGACCCCTCCGTCAGGCGCCTCCTGGATGCCTTGCACTGAACTGGCACTGAGGCTGCCCCATCATGGTTCTGCATCTGTCTGTCCCCAGAGCTCTCTGGGCTGCCTCAGGAACAGCGCTCCTATGAGGAATCGGTGTTTCAGTCTGCCGTCTCTCCAAATTATTTTTCTGTTTGCTAATAATATTCAGGCGCAAAAAAAAATCTGGCTCTCAAGCTGGGGCTTCATGTGATGAAAATCGATATTCGCCTTGAAAGGGAGTGTTTCAGATAACAGATATTTATTTGATCAGACTCCATTATGCCCTCAGTGCCATCCCTGCCTATGAGAAAAAAGGCTCAGCCCAAGGTTTTAGAGACCATTGTTCAGGGTCCTTCAGTCCCTGAAACACAGTAACCCCAAGAAGAGACAGATTAAAAATGAATGAATGCGCTCTACTAGATGTCTTGCCATCAAGGATATTTACGTAGATAAAAGAGCAAGGGGGGGGGAGCTTCATTGCTAATGTTTTTTTTTTTAATAATTATTAGGTGGGGAAAATTGGTGAAGAAATTGGGGGAAGGGTCAGGGTGACTGAGACAAAATTAAAGAATTGCATTAAGAAGCAAGGCAAGCAGAGGTGAGGCCGTGCAGACAAACGGTCTTTTTAGGGCAGCACACAGTAAAGCGTGGAGGACTTCAGGGTAAGGAGCAAAGAAAGCTTCCACCCGGGCAGCTTCACCCAAAGCCTGGCCAGCCCCAGCTTCAATGATGAGGCTGTTTGGCCTAGCCCGAAGCCAGTAGCAGAGACTGATGTAACAAATCAAAGAAGTCTTGGCTTCTCTGTCTCCCTCAAAGAAAATATGAGGCTTCCTACACATCGTAATTTTTGTGGCCATGGAGTAATTTTGTGCAGGTGCTGGGTTGTGGTTACCACCAAAGAAATGTGTGTTTCCTAATAGGAAATGAATTAAAATGTCAATTAAAAAAAAAAAAAACCATCCTTCCCCCACTCCAAAAACACACACACACTGAACCTTGAAACAAACCAATACTATTTTTTTCATGATCTTGTAATATCAACAGACTTCCCCCCCCCAAAAAAAGAGTACATAGTGAATTAAAAGCAAATCTACGTATTTTCTGAAACTGCTGAAGTATCACACACTCAGAATATGAAGATGCTTTTCAAAGCAGGTTTGAAGCAAACAAAGATTGCATTTGGTTCAAGATGTGTTTCATAAAATATACTTCTATGCTATTTCGAGGAGATAACTAAAATTTTGTCAATTAAATCCTTATAGAAAGCAGAATATACATACCCAGGATGAGGAATTGGTTAAGTGTTAAAACCTATATTATCTGTGTAACAGACTGGCTTTTGGCAAGCTAGATCAGTGGGTAGAGCTTACAGAGCAGCAGAGCCAACATTAGGGCTGTGAGGGCAACAAGGGCCGACCCATCACTGTTTTGTTTGTGACCCTGAGCCAAAGGACCACCAGGGAGAACCAGGATTGTGCTTCCCGTGAGATGGAGCTGATATGAGTGGTTTTTTTCAAAGCACATAATCCATCCCACAGTACAGAGCCTGCTGGGTTCCCCAGCAGCATAGAAGGTTGCAATGTTCTCCGTTCATCAGAGTCACCGGGGAGATTTTTAAATCTACAGACATTCAGGCCTCACCCAGAGATCCAGACCCAATGGCTGGAAGCTGCTGTGCGGCTCTGGAGTCGGTGGTTATAGAAGTCCTCCAGGGGGTTCCCATATGAAGTCACCACCAGAGCCCTGCCTTCGCCCTTCCGAGCTCGTGGGTGAGTCCCCTCCTTCCATTACATTTCTTCCTGGGTCAGGGAATGGCGCTACTACCCCCTCCTCCAAGTGTCTGCAGATGGCGTAACGCCCAGTCACACTGAAAGCTAAGAGAGACAGGCATTGTCTCTAAGCGAAGAGTGATGTGATCTGATTTGTATTTTAGGAGCACGACCATGTAGGCAGGATGGCAGAAGGAAAGAAGAGGGGCAGCCTGAGGGCAAGGAGACGAGTGGGCACGTGACCAAAGTCAGCTATCAGGGCCATGGGAGAGGGGCCCGGGGATCGGAGTACATGGGAAGGTGTCTGAGATTGAACCAAGAAATGTGTTGACTGTGTCTGGAAGCGGGAGGGCAAGGAAGGGACCGAGGGTAAAAATACAAGATGGGAAAACGAGGTTAAGAGTGCCAAGATTAACTAAGAAGAAGACTAACTGATTTGGAGAAAGAGAAGAAGCATCCTTCCGCCTGGAGGGTTTGCCCTCCTTTCTCATCCATGGTCTTGGAACAGCTGCCATTACACCTGGTGCTCTGGACTTGGATTGCAATAATCTGTGTTTGTGTCTAGACTGTGAGCTGCTGAAGGGCAGGAACTGGTATTGTTCATCTTTTTTTTTTTTTTTTAGTCTCAGCACCTAGCACGGTAAACATGAAATAGGCACACAATACATTTTTGCTAAAAAGATGAGTGACATAATGGAATTGGGAACAGCTTCACTGGGAAATCTCCCTGTTATCAAGCCAGCTTTATGACAAAGACGGTTTCACGTAAACGGGAGCCAAAATGTCTTATTCACCTGGGTTGCAAATGGCTTACATGGCGCGATAATTCCAGCAACATCCTTTGGGAGGAAGTGTTAATGAGGAAAGGGTTTTCCAGCTTGAGTCATCATGTTTTGGTGCACTGTGTGTTTTCCAGGGCTGGCAGCCTCTGACAAAAGTTCTTGTCCCTGGGAGGCGCCATCTTTCTGGACGTGGGAGAGGAGGCTGGGGACGGGAAGGGGACGCGGGGTGGGGCTGAGACCAGAGGCTGCGTCTGTCCTTTGTCACAGACACAGTCGGGGTCGGGGTGGAGGTGGTGGGGGGTGGCAGGGCAAGAAGTGAACTTGACCAGCCCAATCTGGGGAAACAGGGGGTCGCCACACAGCTCAGCCACAGAGAAAATCCTGAGTGGGATGCGTGACAGTGGCGACAGCTACAGAAGCAGTAATTTCCAAGAGCACAGGGAAACAGAGTCTATGGCTGTGTCGGAACGGCTGTTCTTTGCTTTCAGGTCTCCCTACAATACCCGTTTCTTTTCCCCAGTTCCCCGAAATGACACACCGAATATGGTTAATTAATCAGTCAATCAATAGCCAGTAATATTCAGACACCTGCTAGATGCCCACCAGAGAGGAATCCACCAGCGTGCAAACCGGGGAGCAACCCAGGCCGGGGCACGTCTGACCCCAAATGTGCCTCAGGCAGCATTTAACCTGATGCTCCAACCCCACCCTCCGTACAGATGCTTTCTAAGTAGTTTGATCCCTCCTGTACCAAGAAATAGATCATGTCAGCTACAGTTCTCTTTTTCACATAAAATCTCCCTGTGTGACCTTTTATTTTGAGCCTTCTCCCTCTCTCCACCGTCACCAGCCCACGCCAACCCCCAAGGGGGACAGGACCGCATTGCCAATTAGAAGTATGAGAGCCAGACTTCTCTGTCTGCAGTGCTGTGAAGGCTTCATTTTCACATTTCTCTTTGGCTGGACGTGTTAACTCCCAGTTTCAGGAGTTCAGGGTGAGTTTTCCTTTCCTTCTCCATGAAATTCAGTATAAGTTGGGACTCACTTTCCCTGCCCTGCAGTTTTTTCTCTTCCGTTTCTTATTTCCTTCATACCAGACGTCAGCAAAATTCTGTGCTGGGCAGTGTCTATGCGTGCTGTTGTTGACAGTTTGGGAGGGTAAGACAGAAAGAAAGAGGAAGAAGAGAAATAAAGAAGAGACCCACAGGGAAAACGACTGCTGAGGCCAAAGGGGGTTCTCAAAATGGTTTTGGAAACAACTCACTGCCTCCTGTTGTCTGCCTGGGGCTTTTGTTTTCAGTGCCTTGAACTCAGTCGCCACTTTATTTATTCGGTTCTGTGAGCCTGATTTAGCTTTAAAATTACCTGATACATGTCTAAGCATACTCCTTACCAAGGCATCCATCGTGGAAATGAAGCTGCCTTACAAGAAAGCACAACTAAAACGGAAGGGACGAGGGCAAGCCATGAGACAGGAAAATATTAACATATAAATATTCAGAGCCTTATACTCTACCCCACTCGAAAGAGCTCTGGGCTTTCTCTATGTGCATAACAGAGGCTGTCAGAGGAGGACCTAGAAGCCTGTCCAGGTTTGCTTTAAAAAGAGCAGAGAGGGCTTCCCTGGTGGCACAGTGGTTGAGAGTCCGCCTGCCGATGCAGGGGACACGGGTTCGTGCCCCAGTCCGGGAAGATCCCACATGCCGCAGAGCGGCTGCGCCCGTGAGCCATGGCCGCTGAGCCTGCGCGTCTGGAGCCTGTGCTCCGCAACGGGAGAGGCCACAACAGTGAGGGGCCCGCGTACCGCAAAAAAGTAAATAAATAAATAAATAAATAAATAATAATAATAATAAAAAGAGCAGAGAATAGGTATTTAAAGGCACAAGGAGTAAGGGACCCAAGCAGTAGTTAGTAGCATAACTGGGGAAAGAGAGATACTGGGGAGATGCTGCTGTACTGGGGGGAATGGAGAAAAAAGAGAATTTTTAGGAATTTTCTGTGCCTTATGACTATAACCTGTCTTCAGCATTTTCTCAATAGTGTAGTGAAGATTCCAGTTACTTTTAAGTATTTTGGGGTAATAGTCAGATTTTACTCCATGCTGAGAAAGGGCCATGTGGCGCCTCGTCTTTATGTAGGTTACAGACAGGTGTGTCTGACAGCACTGCAGAAACTAAGCTTGAGGAAGAGCTGGCAAGGAAAGTGGTTGGTCGAGGAGTGGTGTTCCGGACAAAAAAAAGCAGGGGAAAGAAGACTCTCATAATGGTTTGAAGAAGTTAGTCTCAATTTTTCTACCAGACAGGCCTTAAATACTAAACTGGCATTTATGGGGTAACGATAATCATGTAAGAGCCCCAGGGCCCCGGACCTCCTCACGGTAAAACAACCTCCTTGTAAATGTTAGTTTGTGGTTTCCTCTGTGGCCAAAGCAGCAATGCTGACACCCACCATCCCGATCGCAGGCTAATTAGAGACGCCACAGGAATGAGGCCAGGACTGGTCTGCTGGAAAGGCTATTAACCACGCTTCACAGGAGATTAGGGGCCTCCTGTCTGCTCTCTCTTGGCAGTTTGTCTGGACATATTATCCACCCTCTGGGGGGCTAAAGGGAACCTGTGAGAGACCAGGCCCCCTCCCTTAGGTTTTATTAAAATTATTAACAAATTACCGTAGGTGAGAAGTCACTTTATAGAAAAAAGAAGTGATCAGTTCCCCGAAATCACCTTTCAGGATATTTGAGAAGAGAACTGTCCGGGAGTCGCAGAGGAGGTGTGGGCAGGATGCTCCCCAGCCCCAATCCACAGCTCCAACTCCCTGGTTTTGAAAGGTGCACACCTGGGGCTGTACTGGGGTCCACGGGGACCAAAAAGCCTGCCCCCCCCCCCCCAGGCAGGGAGCTGTGGAAGCGCCAGGCTGGGCAGAGGGCGTGACCCAGAACATACAGGCTGCAACTCTCACTGCCCGCCTCTCCTCAGGAAGGAAGTGGGAACTCCTCCACTCTACGGGGTGTCATTTTGTCAAAACAGCCACAGCAGTCATACCCCGCACTAATCTCAGCCCCAAGAATGACACAGGGAGCCTTGAATTTTCACTGAGGTCCAGAATCAAGTCTTGTTGCCCAGTATTCAGAATTATATAATCACCATGATCTTTGTTAAACTCTGTGAAATAAATAGCATAAACAAAAGAGGAGAAATGTAGCTCGTGTCTACATTAGAGCTGTTCCTATTTTCTCTATCAAATAAAACTTTTCTATTTTCCAATTTTCAGCCACCATCTAACTTTAACGATCAGAAAATATCTCTTTAATTGTGAAAATAATTACAAGTTACAAGTCCTTGCTCTGCCCCTAATTATCCCAGAGAAATAACATCTCGAAGCCTTGGTTTTCTCATCTGCAAAATGAGAAGGCTGTGTGTGTGACTTGCCCACGAAGGTCCCATTCAGTACCAATACTCTGGAAATCTGTGAGAAATTTGATTAGAAGTTACACTAATTTAGCCCCAAGAGAGTACAATCCTTACAAAACTGTTAGGAGTTCCAGTTATTTGTATCTAACTTGACAGAACAAAATTAAACTTGGCTTGCCATAAGGGAAAATCATCATCTAGACAAATTCTATTTTCTCTTTTGGAGGACTTAATGGTCCAGTCATTTATCAGATTTTGGTAAGGGCTTATTATGTGCCAGGAACTCTGCCAACCATTGTTATAATCTTCACAACAGGGCCCGCTTCTATGGGTTTGGTGCATTAGTTAAGGTAATGCTAGCTGCTATAACAGATGAACCCCCAGCTATCAGTGGCTTACTACACTCACTTGAAGTGGCTTCTCACTCACTTGAAGCCCCAGATGGATGTTCCTAATTGGGGTGGAGGGAAAATGCTCTTCCAAGTAATGATTCAGGAGCTAAGGCTCCCCCATCTTGCGTTTCTGCTGCCTTCAAGACATGGCTTATTGGTCACTGTTCTCAACTACCTTAATCTGGCAGAGGGGTGAAAAGCATGGAGGTTTTCTTAAGGACCAGCATTGTAAACGGTCCTCATAACTCCTGCTTGTATTCCATTAGCTCTCCTCAGTCACGTGACCATGCATCGCTACAGGGGAGGCTGTTTGCCCAGAGGAACAGTTTGGTCATCAGCTGTCAGTCTTTGCCTCAACAGGTGTTATCTCCATTTTGAAGATGAGGAACCTGAGTCTCAGCTAGTAAGTGGCAACTTCAAATTTTAAACCCGAGACCCGTGATTGCAATGCAAATGCCACATTCACATAAACAGCAAATGCACTATACTTGTGAATGCTGTGATAGTGAAACGGGAAGAGAAAATGACAGAGGAGCTTGCTGGGGAGGGAGATTAACCTTGCCTATTGGAGGATGTGAGGGACAGAGGATAAGAGAAGTTAAGTAAACCGCTAAGACCAGCCAACCAGGCAATGGCTAAGCTGGGACCCGAAGCCCAAAGCCCTCTTTCTGCTATGCTGCCAGATTGCCTTACATTCCATCCTGAAGGATGAAAAGGTGTTTGTGGGCCCACAGGCAGAGGCACGGCACTGCAGGCAGATGGAATGGCATGGATAAAAGTCTGCAGGTAAGATAAAGCCTCCAGAGACAGAGCAAGTCACTTCATGTGGTCAGCTATCTGTTACTAAAGCAATCAAATTATCTATAGCCAGCCCGAAAGTAGATGATGTCTGTGGAATATTATTCCTTGGAGAGCCCAATTGTTATATTGCCTGTCATTTTTTATTTTTGCATGAAAGTGAACTTTATGGTTTTATGGTAATAAAATCCTTTCGTTTATACTGTGTTCCTACCCACAAAGCTTTCAGTAAGATATACTCTTTTATGTTACAGCTATCTACTTTGATTAAAGCAGTTACAGATTCATCTAATTCCACATTCGAATAACTGCCCTGATCAATCTTTATTTTCCATACTTTCCCTTTTGATCCATTATCTCATTTCTCCAAAATGGCTCTAGGATCATTTGCAATGCCTGGCATTTTGCTCTATGTATAGGTGCTGACCTATACGTTTAATAGTTGTGCAAATCAACCTGGCTTAATCTGTGTTATTCATCATTATTTGCAGCCTGATTAAAGTCATGAATCTCTGAAGTATAACTATGTTTTCAAGATTGTCATCTAAATTATGTAAATAACTAGCCCCATAATTAGCTCTCTTTTGATGAACTTCCCTTCAGGTTCAAAGTGTGTTCATCTATATTTATCACGTTCAAGGTGTGTGTATCTCCCAGACAGGCCAACCTTTGCAGGTGGTGAGCCTCTCGGAGAAGAGCCATGTCAGCATCCTGACCAGTATGGCCTGCTCACGACCCCTTCTCTTCACGCTCAACTCACACGCTTGCCAGTCCTCAAGTCTGGAAGATTCTTTAAGGCATGCAAATTGCTGAATTTTTATTTCTCCTAACTACTTTTCAGGATCTTAAGGATAACCACCATGTTTCTTTTTCCACATTCTTTCTATCTCTGCCAGGGTTAACTTTTCAGATCCTTCTGGAGAAATTCTTCGTATTTTTCACCTTCACTCGGAGATAAAAAGACAACTAAGCGGGGATTCCCTGGTGGCGCAGTGGTTGAGAATCTGCCTGCCAATGCAGGGACACGGGTTCAAGCCCTGGTCCAGGAGGATCCCACATGCTGCGGAGCAGGTAAGCCTGTGCACCACGACTACTGAGCCTGTGCTCTAGAGCCCGCGAGCCACAACTACTGAGCCCGTATGCCACGGCTGCTGAAGCCTTTACGCCTAGAGCCTGTGCTCCACAGCAGGAGAGGCCCTCGCAATGAGAGGCCCGCGCGCCGCAACGCAGAGTAGCCGCCGCTCCAGGGAACTAGAGAAAGTCCGCGCACAGCAACAAAGACCCAATGCAGCCAAAAATTTTTTTTTTATTAAAAAAAAATTTAAAAAGCATTATTAAAAAAAAAAAAGACAACTAAGCAACTTCCTTTAATAATCAGGGACTCTTCTTTCCAGCAGGATGAGAGTTAAGGCTTCCGGGCTGACCTTTGGAAGGACCAGGTCGTTGGTACTGTTCTTGGCAGCATCCCTGTGGAATGAGCACGTGTAACCTGGGTTTGAATCCTGTCTCTGCCACCTGTGAACGGCATGACAGTTCATCTCTCTGAACATCAGGTTCCTCATCGGGAAAATGGGATAATTATATTCACCTTCCAGAGTTGCCGTGAGAACTAAGGCAGGTTAATGTATGTCACATGCCCTGGCAGTGTCCCCCCAGGGAAGCAGTGTTATACAACGGTTACACACCCAGGTCCTAGACCAGAATCCCACTCCACTACTTTCAGTGACCTTGAATAGCTTAATTAATTCTTCTGGGTCTCAGTTTCTTCACCTCTAAAATGGGCATAGTGATAGCATCTATCTCATCAAGTTGTTTTGAGAATTAAACATGGACACTTTTCATCCCCACAAAGCACTCTCTGAGGCCCAGGACAGATCAGCCATATTGAACTCCATGACACTGTCCACTAAGTGCTAGCCTGAGTGTGTGATGGGAAGGTGTCTGCCCCAGCAAAATTCTCCTGCCAAAGAACTGCCATGTAGCTTACAGCTGCGATTGGCTCCACAGCTGAGAGGACAGGAACCCTGGGGTGATGATTAGACAATTGGACCAGAGAGGAAACCAAGGAATGCTTCCTGGAAGAAGAGAATCTTGAGCTGGACTTAAAAGCAAAATTAAAAGCACCTAAGGGGGAAGAGAAGTTACTGGGTCAGAGGAAGGGGCTCTATCCATATTGGCTGTTAGGTTTTCAAGCCAAATATCTCACATTCAAGAATGGAGCTCTATAAATCCATAAAGATAGAAAGTAGATTAGTGGTTGCCAGGGACGGGAAATGGGGCGTGAAAGCTTATGCGTGTGGAGTTTCTTTGGGAGGGTAATGAAAATGTTCTAAAATTAAATAGTGGTAGTGGTTGTACAACTCTGCGAATATACTAAAAACCAGCAAACTGCATACTTTAAAAGGTGGACGTTATGGTATGTGAATTATATCTCAATAAAGTTGTTATTCTTCTAAAGTTGTTTTTCTTCTAAAATAGAAGAAAAATGGAGTCCTAATAAGATCCTATCGTGGAGAGGTCTCTCTGTTCTGCCAGTCGCCCTCAGGTCTTGGGAACTGCCAGGAAGCAGATGTGCTCTTGATACAGTGCCACAAACCATGAGGACATGCACAAGTATTCACTAATGATAACATTGTTTCATCTATAGCTCAGTAATTTTCAGCCGTGTGTGATTTTGTCCCAAGGGACATTTGGCAGTGTCTGGAGACATCTTTGGTTGTCATAACTTGGGGGTTGGGGGATGCTACTGGCATCTAATGGTAGAGGCCAGGGATGCAGCTAAACATCCTACAGTGTACAAGACAGCACCCCACAACAAAGAATAATGACCTAAAATGGTACAGATGAACCAGCCTGCAGGGCAGAAACAGAGACACAGATGCAGAGGACAAATGTATGGACACCAAGGGGGTGGTGGTGGGATGAATTGAGAGACTGGGATTGACATCTATACACTAATATGTATAAAATAGATAACTAATAAGAACCTGCTGTATAAAAAAAATAAATAAAATTAAATTCAAAAATTAAAAAAAAAAAAAAGAAGAATGATCTAGCCCAAAATGTCAATAGTGCCAAGGTTGAGAAGCCGGATGAATCTAACCAAAATTCTATAGATTCCTCTTACCATCTCTTTCTTAATATAAGTGTTTTTTTTTTTAAGATACAGAAATGAATATCTAAAACAAAAAGTTCTCTCTCCAAAGAATTTTTCCCTGTATATGATTGTAGCAATAATATTCCAGTTTCAATTTGTTCCAGATTCATAAGGAAAACGGGCTTTTCCTGTAATTTCCTGGTTTATTCCTCTCTTGACAGCAAAACTAGGTAATATCTTTACAGGAATATGGTCTTTTCACTGAATTAGAAAGTTTGTATATTCGATTCAATTATTTTCTCACGTTTCCTAGGTATTTCTCTGGGCACGAAAACACTTTTACTTAACAACAGCAACAAAATATTGCATTTCCCTTTAAAATGAAAGTTTAGAAGAAAAATTGGGAAAACGGAAGTGTGTGTTCGGCCTGAGAGGGGTGTCAGAAGCAGCTGGGTGGAGGGAGAGGCACAGAAGCTCCGAGTCAGACCAAGTTTGATTCAGCCGAGTGGCCTTGGGCGAGTCACTGTTCTGCTAAACCTCAGTTTCCTCTCCTTAAATCAGAGATGGAACGCCCACCCTTCCGGGTTAGTGTGAGGCAGATGAGATCATGCATTGCGGCACTAAGCCTATGCTCAGGGATGCCCCTGTGCCCCAGAGCAGCCCTTGCCTTGGGCCAGTCTGGACCACCCACCCCCCAACACACACCACTACCCACCCACGCACCCTCACATCAGTAAATACAGGACCCATCGCTCCTTAGCCGGCACTGGTGGTAGTTTCTAGAAATGGCACCAAGGAAACAGGTTTGCCACCAGCCATGACTCGGTCTGTCACCAGGCCTGGAGTAGGGGTGGTAGGGGACAGCTCCTGTTACCTCCAAGGCGTGGTGTCTGGGGACGCTGCAACAGCCATCCCTTCTCTGTGGTCAGGCAGGAATCCTTGTCTGCTCCGAACTCACAGGCATTGCGTCTCTCAAGATCTTCATTCGGACACCAGGTCTGCTGGGGAATGCCTTCGGAGGGGGTTCATTAACCTTGTAGAGCACCTACCAAGGGCTTGCACTACGCTAGGCACTTCACATCATCGTCTCACGTGACTCTCTGCAGTAAGTAACCATGGTCACGATCATGACTTTTAATGATTGCTTGATTACGTGCTCAGCACTTCACATGTACTGACTCATTTTAATTTTATAACAAGCATATGTAGCAGCTATTATCCCCATCTTACACGTGAGAAAAATGAGGCACAAATGGGTGAAAGAATTTGCCCAGCAACACAGGAGATGTGAGTCAGACTTGCACTTTGTACACCAAGGGATTTGACACCACACCAGGAGCATCTATCTCCATCACCCTGACACGCCTTACTCTGAACCGGCTCCTTTCTGTTTAACCTACTTCCAAGGTGGGAGCTAGAATGATCCTCCTTTGACTTGTTAGCACAGGTGGAGTACTGTCCACAGTTCTAATATTTCAGGACTAAGTCTGCCTGCCTCTAGTTGGACTGTGGATGCCAGGAGTTAAGTGTAGGGGCTTAAACTCAGATGCCAAATCCAACTTAAGTCAAAAGCATACATTTCAAAATTGGATAGTACTATAGTCTCAGCCTTCAAAGTACTTTTAATTTAATTTAATTTTTTATTTTTTTAAAAATAAATTCTTCACTACATTTTATTACAGATTTATAAATCCTACATCCATTAAAATTGATGATGCAACAATGACATCCTGGGTGCAATACTGTTAACTATAATTTAAGAAAGGTGATATTTCAAAATTTAACCAGTCAAATTACCAATCACCTATTTTTTGACATCAAAGTACTTTTAATTTTAAATGAAGCAGTCATACTGCTTTTCCATTCTCCTTGGGGTACAGAAACTTTTATAGTCCTTCATGAGCCAGTTTACCTCTAGGTTAAAAGAATCTGCAGTACCTTTCTCTGCATATCACTAGAGTCTTTGAGTGTCCTGATCTGTACCCCACGACCCCAGGAGAGTTCTAAACCTAGGTCTGTATTCAAGTGGACCCAGGGGCTCTGTTCTACTTGGAGCGATTCTTTTCCCTTCCAGTAAGTCGTGTTTTCATGGAGAGTCCTAGATCCAATTTGGCACCTCTGTACATCCCAGGCCAAGAAAGGACCCCTCCTTTTAGGAGAGCTCTGGGCTATAATCAATTCCCACACTCAACACAGTCCAGACCCTGAACCCAGAAATGACCTTTGGGAAAATGGAATGTAGGTAATGGGATGCACCCAATATTTCATCACATGTCACAGGAGTAAAAATAAGCACAGTAAATGAAACATCACTGAGAGGTCCAACCCAAACGACATCCTCCCTCTGCTTAGAATGACTGTTCCATTTTCCTCCCATCTTCATCTCACAAAGGCTTCAACAGATGCAGCTCAAAGGTTCCCACCTCTGGGGAAATCTTCCCATACGCCCACTGAATTCATTGTTCCCCCTTCTGAATTCCCATACACATTGTACTGACAGCAACTCCACACCTACTGTATCTTGAAATTACCTGTGTAGGTCTGTCTCCTCAATGAGCTGAGGGCAGACCCCATGTTGAATTTTCTTGGAGTCCCCTTGCCTGCCAGTACCTGGAGCAGAGGAGACAGTGAAGACTTTGGGGAAGGAAGGGGAAACAGGGAAAGGGCGAGGGAAGGAAGGATATAAGAGGGAAAGGAAGGATGGAGTGCAGGAGAGTGGAGTACATACAGGTTGAAGTTTCCCACAATGAGAGGATGGTAGTTGGAGATTGTATTAGTGTCCCAGGGCTGCCACAATAAATTGTCACAAACTTGGGAGCTTAAAACAACAGACATTTATTTTTTCTCAGTTCTGGAGGCTAGAACTCTAAGGTCAAGGTGATAGCAAGGCCATGCTTCCTCCAAAGGCTCTAGGGGAGAATCGCTTCTTGCCTCTTCCAGCTGCTGGTGGCTCCTGGCGTTCCTTGGCTTGTGGCCACATGATTTCAATCTCTGCCTCTGTTTTCACGTGGCCTTCTTCCCTGTTTGTGTCAAATCTCCTTCTCCTTTCTCTTATAAGGACACCAGTCACTGGATTTAGGGACCACCCTAAATCCACCATGATCCCATCTGAAGATCCATAACTTAATCACATCTGCAAAGACTTAATTTCCAAAGAAGGCCACACTCACAAGTCCCAGGGGTTAGGACATGGACATATCTTTGGGCGGGACACAATCCAACCCTGTTGTAGAGGCAAACTCCACATCTTCAACACCCCCTCTCCCACCACCATCCAGAGGTGTTCCCAGAGGGAGGCATTCTATTCCAAGGCTTGGTTCACCGCCCAGCACACACAGAAATGATCAGATTTCAGCATCACACTGGAGCAAGGATACAGCGGCTCATGGCCTGAGGACACCACCAAGGGGATCTGGCTGCCCCAGGCCTGCCCCATGGCCCCGAACTGAGGGGATCATTATCTCGGCAACCCTGTGACCCATTCCCAGCCGCTGCGCTGCAGCCCAGCCACAGTGCTCTGTAAACACATAACAGTCACAAAGCAGGGGGTCCCCACCTCCAATCTCCTAATATCTAAAGCTGGCAGAAGGCACAAAAGCAACATTTCCCTCTTGGGGGACCCATTCTTCTTCTGCATCCACCGCCCAGAATTTCTTTGTCTCCTGTCTTGGCCTCTGAACTGGAGAGACTTGTCTCTCCCTTTGACCGTGAAATACCAGAAGGGGTCAGGAGCCACCCTCTTTTCCCTGTGTACTTTCTCCTCCCAGGTGGCACAGGTCTTACCTTTGTGGCTGCAAGTCCAGTTTCGAGCTTCTATTTCATCTTCTCTCATTACGCCCACTGGGTTTCTAATTATGTGCAGGGCATGCCCAAGACCACACAGAAGATTGGTGTCCTTTATTCTTTCACCTCTGCGTGTACAGGCTGGGGCTGTTATTAGCAGTTATGTGGAAAAGAAGGTATGATTTTCCTTTATGTGGAACAGTTCTATCCAGCCCCACTATGAGATTCAAGAAAAGGCCGTTCCTAGATAGAATTCACGCCACATCTCTATTTTGTATGCTGCCAGTGAATGGAGTGTAATCTGTCCTTCCTGAAACACCCTAATCAACTAACTCGGCCAACTTCTTTCCCAAACAAACCCTGTGCGGCTTCCAGTACTTTTTCTGCAGAAACTACTAAATTAGCTGCTTTGTGGTTTGCTGTTGAGCCCTGAGAACTTTATTTCATTATTAGGCACTCCCTGGCCTACAGGGAGAACTGCCTGGAATATCTAAAACTGTCTATTGTTGAAGTTCATTTCATTTCTATGCCTGCTTCCGTTGGTGATATCGAACATGGGCTGTGTATCAAAATGTTATACCGGAGGGGGGAAAATACATGAATAAGATGATTACAATGGCAAAAGAATCCAATTCATTTAAGACACCCCACATTTCTTTTCAGATTTAATCATTCATTCTTTCCTCTGTGCAAGGGTGGTAGTCAATGTTGGCCGATCTTAAGGATAATGAGTGAAATTTTCTGGGAATATAGTCTCAAACATGCTGCAAAATATACGTGGCTCAGATTTCCGGATTCAAACGGGAAGGTAATTTCTATAAAAGCAATTTTTGCAGAAGATATTCAAATTCTCATTTACAGAGCTGGGCAGGTCATTTTGGTGAGTCAAGTCAGTCTGCACTTGCTGCGCTGGCATCTCAGCAAGGACCCTGACAACCCTGGGAAATTGACAAGGCTCATTTGCAGCTTCAAAGACAGGAACCATTTAAATACACAACGTTCGTAGCAGCTGGAGGTAAGGAATTGTGGTGATGCTGACATTTTGCCCCTTAACTCAGCTGTGAGTCAGAGCACAAACTACCACAGGGCCAAAATTTTCAAGGGATGACGTTAATGTTCCTCCCTGGATTAAGACGGGCCGTACATATGCTTGTCCTACGGCCTATGATCCCTCTCGGGTAACTATATAATTTATCATCCAAATAGGGACACTTCTGAGAATGAAAGGGGCTATATTTTTAATAATTTATAGAGGGGGAAAAAGGCATAAACTAAGACTATCTCAGGCAAACTGGGAAGTATTGTCGATCCTACTTCTCTCCCTCCCCCCAGTCCTGACCTCATTCCCACCTCATCCTTAGACACTTACCGTTCATCCCCCCACCCCCTGTGACCTTGTGGATAGCAGTGGTTATGGGGGTGGGGGTGGGGAGGTATTGGTGGCAGTCATCTCCACAGCACCTCCCCTCAACCTCACATTCAGATTCTGCCATTGTCAATATATGAGACCACATGAAGACGGCTGAATAGTGTCTATGGACTATATGTACACAGGAATGTATGTGGCTCCCAAATGTCCACGGGAAACTCTTCTCCATCTTATTCTACTCCTCAATTGCCAACCCCTGCCTCCTCGCCTGTCTACGCACCTCACTGCCACCAGCTCCTTCAACCCATTTATATCATGGAACCTAGAAGGCAAACAATCTGTAGCAATTCTTCTGGTTCTCCAGCACTTAGCCCTGATGACAGAAATGGATTTAGAATCATAGATTTGGGAGGACCCTGGAGAAACGGCTGCCCCATCCAGTGACCTTAAAGGAAATGGTTTCAGTCACATAAGAAGAAATTTCGTTGCTAGAATTCATCTAGAGATAGAGTTCTCAAAGCCGATGTCAACAAGTCTGTTCTCCTATTTGCCAACATAAGCAACGAGCATCTCCTCCTGTTCCACATGCTCTGCGTTTTAGGGCTTATTCCTTTCGTCTGCCAACGCAGAGCATCCTCTGTGGGGCGACCCCTTCTCTACTCTTTTCTTTCTAGTCTTTGTCTTTCTTGTTCCAAGTAGTTTCATGGTCATTTTTTGGTTACACAAACTATCAGAGAGATGATTTAGGAGGGTTGGTTTTCCCATCTGATATTTCTAGACCCTGGATCTCTGACTGATACTGACAACATAACATTCCTGGTTTTCCAGAGGGACACTTAAATGTTAGTCCTCACTTGGCCATAGACGCCCCTTCACCACTTATTTTTTTATTTTTATTTTTTTGCGGTACGCAGGCCTCTCACTGTTGTGGCCTCTCCCGTTGCGGAGCACAGGCTCCGGACACGCAGGCTCAGCGGCCATGGCTCACAGGCCCAGCCGCTCCGCGGCACGTGGGATCCTCCCGGACCGGGGCATGAACCCGTGTCCCCTGCATCGGCAGGCGGACTCTCAACCACTGCGCCACCAGGGAAGCCCCACCACTTATTTTTAAATATGGATTTCACATCAGGAGAGTTCAAGGCTATCATTTCCTGGGGGTTTTTCGTACTTGGCCTTTGGCTTTTAACCCCTCCTTGGTGTATCAAGGACATTTGGGTTCATTATTATCTCTCTCTGCCTTAATTAAATCAATTAGGGAAAAGATGTTGGGGAGCTAGTTACAGACGGAAAAGATCTGTAAGAGCCTTGTCTTGGGAGAACACACATTGCCTTGCACTTACTGAGCACTGAGTACATTTGCAGAGCTGAATTAATTTCAAGCTCAAAGTGTCCTTTTAAAAAAATGTTGAGACATATTTGTAATGTCTCCAGTGAAGAATCTTACCCTGAGAGAGAGCTGAGTATATTTCATCATTAGGAAGGTTTTGCTTTGGGGTTACTCTATGAGATGTTGGACAGAGCTCTTGGCTGGGGGCCCAGCTCTGTGACCTTAAAAAAAAAAATCACTTCACCTCTCCGGGCTTGGTGTCCCCATTCATAATATGTGGAGTATAAACTATGAGAATCATACTCTAATCTCTCAAGTCATAAAATTCCATGATCCTATTCTTCTATTCAGGTAAATAATGCATTTCCTTAAATTCTTTTTTTTTTTTTTTTTTTGTCTGCATTAGGTCTTCGTTGCTGCTCACGGGCTTTCTCTAGTCATAGCGAGCAGGGTCTACTCTTCGTCGCGGTGTACAGGCTTCTAATTGCAGTGGCTTCTCTTGTTGCAAAGCACGGGCTCTAGGTGCACAGGCTTCAGTAGTTGTGGCACGCAGGCTCAGTAGTTGTGGCTCGAGGGCTCTAGAGCGCAGGCTCAGTAGTTGTGGCCCATGGGGCTTAGTTGCTCTGCCGCATGTGGGATCTTCCCGGACAGGGCTCAAACATGTGTCCTCTGCATTGGCAGGCGGATTCTTAACCGCTGCACCACCAGGGAAGCCCTCCTTAAATTCTTTTTTTTTTTAATTTTTAAAATTTTTATTGGAGTATAGTTGATTTACAATGTGGTGTTAGTTTCAGGTGTATAGCAAAGTGAATCAGTTATACATATACATATATCCACTCTTTTTAGATTCTTTTCCCAAATAGGCCATTACAGAGTTTTGGGTTTTTTTTTTACTTTTTTTCTTCTTTTGCCACACCATGTGGCATGCAGGATCTTAGTTCCCCAACCAGGGATCGAAACTGGGTCTCCTGCAGTGGAAGCTTGGAGTCTTAACCACTGGACCTCCAGGGAAGTCCCCATTACAGAGTATTGAGTAGAGTTCCCTGTGCTATACAGTTGGTCCTTATTAGTTATCTATTTTATATATAGTAGTGTGTATATGTCAATCCCAATCTCCCAATCTATCCCTCCCCCCCTTACCCCGTAGAAAGCATAAATTTGTTTTCTACATCTATAACTCTGTTTCTGTTTCATAGATAAGTTCATTTGTACCTATTTTTTAGATTCCACATATAAGCGATATCATATGATATTTGTCTTTCTCTGTCTGACTTACTTCACTCAGTATGACAATCTCTAGGTCCATCCATGTCACTGAAAATGGCATTATTTCATTCTTTTTTATGGCTGAGTAATATTCCATTGTATATATGTACCACATCTTCTTTATCCATTCCTCTGTTGATGGACATTTAGGTTGCTTCCATGTCTTGGCTATTGTGAATAGTGCTGCAATGCACTATTCACTATTGTGAATAGTGCTGCAATGCACTATATACAATGCACTGGGGTGCATGTATCTTTTCGAATTATGTTTTTTTCCAGATATATGCCCAGGAGTGGGATTGCTGGATCATATGGTAGCTCTTAAATTCTTTTTTTAAAAAAATAGTGTTCATGTGAAACACTTAAAATATACAAAATTACAAGCAACAGCATAACTATTTACCATCCACCCACATTTAACACATCTTAAAATTTTGCCATATTTACTTAAACTTTTCTCTTTTTAAAAAAAACAAGAAATAAAACAAGACAAATACATTTGAGGCACTGTTTGAAGACTTCCCTAATCCCTTTCCACTGCATCTCCCCAGAGCTTGACACTACCCTAAGACTAGCATGCTTTTTGTTTCCATCTTTGTTTTTATACTTTTGTAATATGTGTGACATCTCACATTTCAAATCCCTTACCCTCATTATTCATTTTTGTTTTTCTCTTGGGAGTTCATTTTGATTGATAGTCAACTTCATTTACCTATTTCTCCTTCCTTGCCACTATCCAAAAGTATACATTCTTGAAAGGGGAAGAAAAATTCTCATTCAAAATTCCAGAACTTAACTATTAAATGAGAGTAACAATTATAGAAAATTACACCATTTGGTAGTGCAGTTTCTCTAAAGAATCCTTAACAACCTCTGCTAGTTTCCTTGTCCTATGGAGAAACAATTTCTACAGGATGTAGAATAACAGTTTCATTTCATTTGTAACCAGTGCCCTTTGGGAAGGCTCAGAAAAAGAGTTGCTGAACACTTGGATGGACTGGTAAATTTCTCACACTTATTCATCAACTTTATCTCTCTTACAAGGTAAGCACCGGGGAAACCTCTGTCTTGCAGAGTGTTGTAGAAAATACCAGCATGTAATAAAAGATCTGGAACAATAGTGATGACAGTCACTGTTCTGGATATAAGGCACTGAGGAAAAAAGGACTGAGACAAATCACGACAAATATTAAGCTTTATTTGGAATAGAATCACATACCCTAAAATTACAGACCAAAAGAAAATTAGAGTCAGCATTATTAAATCCCCGTCAGCTAAAAATGGTTGGGGTGATAATCATCACTTACTTTGGAACATCTTACATTAATATCAGCGTACAAAGCAATATTCCAACAACTGGTGGAAAATACAACCTTCTGCATTTTATAAATATTGCTGCTGTGAGGCACTGAGAGTCCAAGCTACTTGATAAAATTATATAAGTCAGTGAATGGTCAAGCCAGGATTTGAACTCTGATGGGGAGAATAATATTAAGCATTCAAAGAAGATCTTGCTGTTAGTCAACAGGAAATCTTTCCAAAGCAAATGAACCACTATGCATCTGAAATAAGGAGCAAATTAATTCCCCATTTGGGGAACATCTGTCAGATTGGTAGATGGCCACCTGGGAAAATGGCCCTTGTCTAAGATCCTGAGAGACTGGAGCCATGTAAGAAAGTCCCATTAGTATCCAATGAAGTGTGTCAGACTGAAGCATCTTGTTGTGAGGATGTTAAACTATGTGCCATCCTGCATCTGAGACTCCAACATCAAAATTCAAAAAGAAAAGCATCTTTGAACACCTTTTCTAGCTTACTAAGAGGGTATGACAAAATGCCCGGGGAAATCAGAGATGATGAGGGAAATTTCGTAAGCATGGAAAAACAATCTTTACCCATGAGGCACTGTTACTGAGAATAGCAAAGGAAAAGTCCAACATCAAATGCAGACCTTGGTATATTTCCTCCTATTTTCCCGGTTCTCCGCATTCATTACTGCACAGCTTTTCACAGCTACTCTTAACTGTTGGAAAAACCATCACTTAAAATGTTTAAATATGATATTGATTTCATCTCTGTCTACCATCACTCTAAGAATAGCTAACATTTATTGAGTAATTCCTTCATGTAAGGCACTGTGCTAAGTACTTCATATGCATTTTTTCCACATCATCTTTATAGTAACTTGTATAAAGTGGTATTTGGGGGGGTGGATAGATAACCCAGTAAAAATCCATCTAAGCAAAAGAGTATAAAGAAAAAGACCACATAACAAGAAGCCCAAGGCTGGCTTTAGGTGTGCCTTGATACAAGGCTTAATGCATGGCCCAGTTTCCTCCCTCACCATTCCTCTACTTTCTCTGAATTAGTCCTATTCTCCACTTGGCTTGAGTCTCATAATTTCAAGATGGTAGCCAGTAGCTCCAAACCTTGCTTCCTCTCAAATTCAGATCTAGTGGAGAAAGTATCTGCCTCTGATGCAGAATTCTCAGCAAAAGCCTCTGAGTTCTGAGTGGGTCACATGCTGATCCCTGCACCAGTCACTGAGGCCAGGGAAAGTGGAGTGCCATTTTCTTAGGCCCAGGTACCAGGATGCATCTCTGAGTGGTAAAGTGAAGCCCCACCCAGAGCCCCCAGGGTTGAGAGCAGGGGATGGGGTGATTCCTCAAGGAAAATTCCAAAAGAAGGTTAAATGCAGAGTGGAAAAATACCCGATCTATACAAAATTTATAAGATAAGACAGAATGGTTGGAAATATTCTTGGGTGAGAGAAATAGCATGATGCAAAAGTGTGGAGGGAAATAAACGTGGTTTTCTCTAAGGAGACGGGGTCCATTACCTTGGCAGAATACAGCAGCTGAGCAGTGGAGAAAACACCAGAAAGGCAGGACATAGCCAGGGTATGGAAAGCCTTCAATTAGACCTGCGTGTTTAGACCTGATTCAATAGGCAATAGAGTCATTGTACAGACGTGGAGGAATAAGATGAAAAATACTTGTGAGGAAATGGGTTTTCTGGAATACCAGAAAACTGGACACAGAGATGTGATTCAGAAACACCCGGCTGTTAACTCTGCTTTCATTAATGCCCCATTCTGAAGTCTTGGCCTTATTGATGCTGAGTTTGGTTTAAGAGCAAGGAGAACTTTAGGGATGTTTATAAACATTCCCTTAAATGGAAGCACGTGAACTATTAGTGTGAATTTTTCTGGACTATTGATATTGAATATAATGCTTGAGATTAAAAGAGCGAGGTCTTAATAGAAAACAAATTTATGGGGAGACCTTCAAGATGGCAGAGGAGTGAGGCATGGAGATCGCCTTCCTCCCCACAAATATGTCAGAAATACATCTACACGTGGAACAACTCCTACAGAACACCTACTGAACACTGGCAGAAGACCTCAGACCTCCCAAAAGGCAAGAAACTCCCCACGTACCTGGGTAGGGTAAAAGAAAAAACAGAGACAAAAGAATAGGGACGGGACCTGCACCAGCGGGAGGGAGCTGTGAAGGAGGAAAGCTTTCCACACACTAGAAGCCCCTTCGCGGGCGGAGACTGCGGGTGGCAGAGAGGGAAAGCTTCGGAGCCACAGAGGAGAGCAGAGCAACAGGGGTGCGGAGGCCAAAGCGTAAAGATTCCCGCACAGAGGATCGGTGCCGACCAGCACTCACCAGCCCGAGAGGCTTGTCTGCTCACCTGCAGGGGCGGGCGGGGCTGGGAGCTGAGGCTCCGGCTTCCATCGGTTCGCAGGGAGAGGACTGGGGTTGGCGGCGAACACAGCCTGCAGGGGGTTAGTGCACCACAGGTAGCCAGGAGGGAGTCCGGGAAAAGTCTGGACCTGCCGAAGAGGCAAGAGACTTTTTCTTCCCTCTTTGTTTCCTGGGGCACGAGGAGAGGGGATTAAGAGCCCTGCTTAAAGGAGCTCCAGAGACTGGCGCGAGCTGCGGCTAAAAGCGCGGACCCCAGAGACAGGCATGAGACGCTAAGCTGCTGCTGCCGCCACCAAGAAGCCTGTGTGCGAGCACAGGTCACTATCCGCACCGCCCCTCCTGGGAGCCTGTGCAGCCCGCCACTGCCAGGGTCCCGGGATCCAGGGACAACTTCCCTGGGAGAACGCACGGCGTGCCTCAGGCTGGTGCAAAGTCACGCCGGCCTCTGCCGCCACAGGATCGCCCCGCACTCCGTGCCCCTCCCTCCACCCGGCCTGAGTGAGCCAGAGTCCCTGAATCAGCGGCTCCTTTAACCCTGTCCTATCTGAGCGAAGAACAGACGCCCTCAGGCGACCTACACGCAGAATGGAGAAAATACAAGAAACGTTTAATAAGGACCTAGAAGAACTAAAGAGCAAACAAACAATGATGAACAACACAATAAATGAAATTAAAATTTCTCTACAAGGAATCAATAGCAGAATAACTGAGGCAGAAGAATGGTTAAGTGACCTGGAAGATAAAATAGTGGAAATAACTACTGCAGAGCAGAATAAAGAAAAAAGAATGAAAAGAACTGAGGACAGTCTCAGAGACCTCTGGGACAACATTAAACGCACCAACATTCGAATTATAGGGGGTTCCAGAAGAAGAGGAGAAAAAGAAAGGGACTGAGAAAATATTTGAAGAGATTATAGTTGAAAACTTCCCTAATATGGGAAAGGAAATAGTTAATCAAGTCCAGGAAGCGCAGAGAGTCCCATACAGGATAAATCCAAGGAGAAATACGCCAAGAGACATATTAATCAAACTATCAAAAATTAAATACAAAGAAAAAATATTAAAAGCAGCAAGGGAAAAACAACAAATAACACACAAGGGAATCCCCATAAGGTTAACAGCTGATGTTTCAGCAGAAACTCTGAAAGCCAGAAGGGAGTGGCAGGACATATTTAAAGTGATGAAAGAGAAAAACCAACAGCCAAGATTACTCTACCCAGCAAGGATCTCATTTGGATTTGACGGAGACATTAAAACCTTTACAGACAAGCAAAAGCTAAGAGAATTCAGCACCACCAAACCAGCTTTACAACAAATGCTAAAGGACCTTCCCTAGGAAGGAAACACAAGAGAAGGAAAAGACCTACAATAAGAAACCCAAAACAATTAAGAAAATGGTAATAGGAACATACATACCTATAATCACCTTAAATGCAAATGGATTAAATGTGCCAACCAAAAGACAAAGACTGGCTGAATGGATACATAAACAAGACCCTATATATGCTGTCTACAAGACACCCACTTCAGACCTAGGGACACATACAGACTGAAAGTGAGAGGATGGAAAAAGATATTCCTTGCAAATGGAAATCAAAAGAAAGCTGGAGGAGCAATTCTCATATCAGATAAAATAGACTTTAAAATAAAGACTATTACAAGAGACAAAGAAGGACACTACAAAATGATCAAGGGATCAATCCAAGAAGAAGATATAAGGATTGTAAATATTTATGTACCCAACATAGGAGCACCTCAATACATAAGGCAAATGCTAACAGCCATAAAAGGGAAAATAGACAGTAACACAATCATAGTAGGGGACTTTAACACCCCACTTTCACCAATGGACAGATCATCCAAAATGAAAATAAATAAGGAAACACAAGCTTTAAATGATGCATTAAACAAGATGGACTTAATTGATATTATTAGGACATTCCATCCAAAAACAACAGAATACACTTTCTTCTCAAGTGCTCATGGAACATTCTCCAGGATAGATCATATCTTGGGTCACAAATCAAGCCTTGGTAAATTTTTAAAAACTGAAATCATATCAAGTATCATTTCCAACTACAATGCTATGAAACTGGATATCAGTTACAGGAAAAAATCTGTAAAAACTACAAACACATGGAGGCTAAACAATACACTACTAAATAACCAAGAGATCACTGAAGAAATCAAAGAAGAAATAAAAAAATACCTAGAAACAAATGACAGTGAAAACACAATGACGCAAAACCTATGGGATACAGCAAAAGCAGTTCTAAGATGTAAGTTTATAGCAATACAATCCTTCCTCCAGAAACAAGAAACATTTCAAATAAACAACCTAATCTTACACCTAAAGCAATTAAAGAAAGAAGAACAAAAGACCACAAAGTTAGCAGAAGAAATCATAAAGATCAGATCAGAGATAAATGAAAAAGAAATGAATGAAACGATAGCAAAGATCAATAAAACTAAAAGCTGGTTCTTTGAGAAGATAAACAAAATTGATAAACCATTAGTAAGACTCATCAAGAAAAAAAAGGTGAAGACTCAGATCAATAGAATTAGAAATGAAAAAGGAGAAGTAACAGCTGACACTGCAGAAATACAAAGGATCATGAGAGATTACTACAACCACCTATATGCCAATAAAATGGACAAACTGGAAGAAATGGACAAACTCTCAGAAAAGCACAACATACTGAGACTGAACCAGGAAGAAATAGAAAATATAAACAGACAAATCACAAGCACTGAAATTGAGACTGTGATTAAAAATCTTCCAACAAACAAAAGCCCAGGACAAGATGGCTTCACAGGCGAAGTCTATCAAACATTTAGAGAAGAGCTAACACCTATGCTTCTCAAACTCTTCCAAAATATAGCAGAGGGAGGAACACTCCCAAACTCATTCTACGAGGCCACCATCACCCTGATACCAAAACTAGACAAAGGTGTCACAAAGAAAGAAAACTACAGGCCAATATCACTCATGAACATATATGCAAAAATCCTCAACAAAATACTAGCAAACAGAATCCAACAACACATTAAAAGGATCATACACCATGATCAAGTGGGGTTTATCCCAGGAATTCAAGGATTCTTCAGTACACGCAAATCAATCAATGTGATAAACCATATTAACAAACTGAAGGAGAAAAACCATATGATCATCTCAATAGATACAGAAAAAGCTTTCGACAAATTCAACACCCATTTATGATAAAAAGCCCTCCAGGGGCTTCCCTGGTGGTGCAGTGGTTGAGAGTCTGCCTGCCAATGCAGGGGACACGGGTTCATGCCCCAGTCCAGGAAGATCCCACATGCCGCAGAGTGGCTGGGCCCGTGAGCCATGGCCACTGAGCCTGTGTGTCCGGAGCCTGTGCTCCACAACGGGAGAGGCCACAATAGTGAGAGGCCCGCGTACCACAAAAAAAAAACAAAAAAAAAACCCTCCAGAAAGTAGGCATAGAGGGAACGTACCTCAACATAATAAAGGCCATATATGACAAAACCCACAGCCAACATCGTTCTCAATGGTGAAAAACTGAAACCATTTCCTCTAAGATCAGGAACAAGACAAGGTTGTCCACTCTCACCACTACTATTCAACATAGTTTTGGAAGTTTTGGCCACAGCAATCAGAGAAGAAAAAGAAATAAAAAGAATCCAAATAGGAAAAGAAGAAGTAAAGCTGTCACTGTTTGCAGATTACATGATACTATACATAGAGAATCCTAAAGATGCTACCAGAAAACTACTAGAGCTAATCAATTAATTTGGTAAAGTAGCAGGATACAAAATTAATGCACAGAAATCTCTTGCATTCTTATACACTAATGATGAAAAATTGAAAGAGAAATTAAGGAAACACTCCCATTTACCATTGCAACAAAAAGAATCAAATACCTAGGAATAAACCTACCTAAGGAGGCAAAAGATCTGTATGCAGAAAACTGTAAGACACTGAAAGAAATTAAAGATGATACAAACAGATGGAAAGATATACCATGTTCTTGGATTGGAAGAATCAATATTGTGAAAATGACTATACTACCCAAAGCAAACTACAGATTCAATGCAATCCCTATCAAACTACCAATGGCATTTTTCACAGAACTAGGAAAAAAACTTTTACAATTTGTATGGAAACACAAAAGACCCCGATAGCCAAAGCAATCTTGAGAAAGAAAAACGGAGCTGGAGAAATCAGGCTCCCAGACTTCAGACTATACTACAAAGCTACAGTAATCAAGACAGTATGGTACTGGCACAAAAACAGAAATATAGATCAATGGAACAGCATAGAAAGCCCAGAGATAAACCCATGCACATATGGTCACCTTATTTTTGATAAAGGAGGCAAGAATATACAATGGAGAAAAGACAGCCTCTTCAATAAGTGGTGCTGGGAAAACTGGACAGCTACATGTAAAAGAATGAAATTAGAACACACCCTAACACCATACACAAAAATAAACTCAAAATGGATTAAAGACCTAAATGTAAGGATAGACACTATAAAACTCTTAGAGGAAAACACAGGCAGAACACTCTATGTCATAAATCACAGCAAGATCCTTTTTGACCCACCTCCTAGTGAAATGGAAATAAAAACAAAAATCAACAAATGGGACCTAATGAAAGTTAAAAGCTTTTGCACAGCAAAGGAAACCATAAACAAGACGAAAAGACAACCTTCAGAATGGGAGAAAATATTTGCAAATGAAGCTACTGACAAAAGATTAATCTCCAAAATATACAGGCAGCACATGCAGCTCAATATCCAAAAAACAAACAATGCAATCCAAAAATGGGCAGAAGACCTAAATAGACATTTCTCCAAAGAAGATATACAGATTGCCAGCAAACACATGAAAGGATGCTCAACATCACTAGTCATTAGAGAAATGCAAATCAAAACTACAATGAGGTATCACCTCACACCAGTCAGAATAGCCATCGTCAAAAAATCTACAAATAGTAAATGCTGGAGAGGGTGTGGAGAAAAGGGAACCCTCTTGCACTGTTGGTGGGAATGTAAATTGATACAGCCACTATGGGGAAGAGTATGGAGGTTTTAGTTGAAAAACTAAAAATAGAAGTACCATACGACCCAGAAATCCCACTACTGGACATATACCCTGAGAAAACCATAATTCAGAAAGAGTCATGTACCACAATGTTCATTGCATCTCTATGTACAATAGCCAGGACATGGAAGCAACCTAAGTGTCCATCGACAGATGATTGGATAAAGAAATGTGGCACATATATACAATGGAATATTTCTCAGACATAAAAAGAAACAAAATTGAGTTATTTGTAGTGAGGTGGATGGACCTAGAGACTGTCATACAGCGTGAAGTAAGTCAGTAAGAGAAAAATAAATACCATATGCTAACACATATATATGGAATCTAAACAAAACCCAAAATGGTTCTGAAGAACCTAGGGGCAGGACAGGAGTAAAGACACAGATGTAGAGAATGGACTTGAGGACATGGGGATGGGGAAGGGTAAGCTGGGACAAAGTGAGAGAGTGGCATGTACTTATATATACTACTAAATGTAAAATAGATAGTTTAAAAAAAATAAAAATAGATAGCTAGTGGGAAGCAGCTGCATAGCACAGGGAGATCAGCTTGGTGCTTTGTGACCACCTAGAGGGGTGGGATATGGAGGGTGGGAGGGAGACGCAAGAGGGAGGAGATATGGGGATATATGTATATGTATAGCTGATTCACTTTGTTATAAAGCAGAAACTAACACACCATTTGTAAAGCAATTATACTCCAATAAAGATGCTAAAAACAAAAACAAATTTATGGCTACCTAAGGGGAAAGGGGGACGGATAAATTAGGAGTTTGGGATTAATAGATACACGCTACTATATATAAAATAGAAAAACAACAAGGACCTACTGTAGCACACAGGGAAGTCTAATCAATATCTTGTAATAACCTATAAGGGAAAAGAATCTGATAAAGAATATATATGTAACTGAATCACTTTGCTGGACACTTGAAAACAACACAACACTATAAATCAACTACACTTCAATTTTTAAAAAAAGAGCCAGGTCTTAGCAAGAATTGTGTTTTCATGATCTAGAAAGAACTAGACAATATTGCTGGCACCTCCAGGGCCCCATTAAGTATTTCAGGGGCCAAGAGAAGCTATACCGACATATGCTTTATGTGTTCCTCCCCTGCATGGTCTGGCTGATTGCAAGAAAACTGTGTTTCTATTTCATAGAGGGACTTAATATAACTTTACAGCTGAGAGTAGTGCAGGGGAGTCTGTGGCAGGGGGGATGTATGTGTATGTGAGGAGCGGCTTTCTCCACCAATCCACACCCCCAGAGCAACATCACAGTTGGTGTCAAAAGTAGGATTCGCACAGAGACTCTCCTGTTCCCGTGCTGGTCTTTGGAAGGGACGTTGAGAGGTTGAAGGAAGGAAGGAAGAGCAAAAAATACCAGGATACAGACTGCCGAGTCCTTAATATGAGACAAAGTTTTGAAGGATATTTTGAGGAAGAGATGGATTAGTGGAATTCATCTATTTCTTTACCTCCAACAGGTCAGCCCCAGTGAATACTTTTAAAAGTCATTTCTCAGGGTAAGATATCCTAGAGCAACATTCTCTGGCTTCTCCTAAATATGCCAGTCCTGGCATTGGGGAGGAGTAAAGATCCCCAAAGGTAAGGAAGGACTATGAACCAGGAGGGCTTCTCTACTCTATCATCTGGGACCATAACCTGAAGGACTCCCACCCTCACCCCAAATTCCCACCAAGCAGAAATTGGAAAATTGCTGAGGTTTTAGACGTATGAATGGGAGAGCATGGGACTGAAAGATACTTTAACTCTTGCGCTCACTTAACTGTTACCATAGGAGGGTTGCCAAAACCAGGGAGGATTAAGTCAATTCAAAAGCTTTTAAAAAACATCTCTACTGACCTTTCCCCCAGAAAATGGCCAAGGAGAACACTGGTTCTGATTTTAAAATCTTAACTGTATGTCTCTTAAAATGTGTGCAAATAGTTTCCCTAGCATGCAAATCTGATCTTGAGACAGAATTAGACAAATATCCTAGGAACTAATTGGGTTAAATTTTGTGTTCTGAAGTTTCACATTTTTCTTAAACAAGAATATAGCGTATTTATTAGTGAAAAGGTGAGCCACTACTTTCTGAAACTTCTGCTTGAAACAAGGATGCACGTGTAAGCTGACACAGCTGTGTATTTGTGTGTCTGGTGAGATGTAGGAGGAGAAAGAAGAAGAAAGCATCATTTTCAGGATGCTCATGGTCTCCGATACTGAATTTAAATAGTCTCAATACAATCCAGCTAAAGCACTAAGTATAACTTCAGTGTTTTAGACGTGATGCTGTTTGGGTCATAAATGAACCTGCTGGACCAGAGCCAATGGAGGTAAGGGGAAGCTGGCACTATGCCCAGCATCTCCAAAGAGATGCTGAAAATAAATTAGGAAAATAAGTGTTTTTCCTTTCTTTTGGGTCACCTTAGAATATTGGCTTGAGGCCACAGTCTCTTTGATAGCTAAGGGGCTGATACGAAGCTGCTCCTCCCTTCTTCCTTCAGTAAAATGTAGGGAAATGCTGTGGAAGTTGAATAGTGTAGAAGTTGGGAAAGGGGGGAGGTGAGAAATGGATACAACTGGACACTGGAAGAGAAAAAACTCCAGGGTCTTTATTAGAAAATATGTCTTTTATGGAGAGAATAATCAAAGGGAGTTGGGAAATGGACAGAGACCCACCGGAAAGACTGTGTGTCCTTAACTTGGAACACTAGAAAGAGAGACAGAGCCAGACAGGGTGACAGGAGCAGTGTGGGTGGGGAGAGGCCGTGGTCAGCTGTCCCCAGTAGAACCCTCATCCACCCAACCTCCCCATCCCAGAGAAATCAAGATGGTGGCCCACGCCCAGCCTAGATCTTCACAAGCTGGATGAGCCAATCAGGGGAATGAAAGGAAGTCCACTGAGACTCGACTAGAAGAAGGAGATGAAGAACTCCTCAGCTTTCAAACAAAAAGAGAGTGCGGAGGAGAAAACTGCATGCTTCCGCAGCACTGCCCTTAACCCTGGGTGAGATGAGCCCGCCAGGGCCCACACTTTACAGGGCCCCATATACTGGTTCACCGATGCATTGTCTGATATACACTGTCTGATAACAGCAAATGCAAAAACAAACAAACAAATAACTGGCTAGCCACCCAGGGTCAAGAGGTGCACTTCAGTCAAATAGATTTGGAATCAAGTCCTCAGACCAAACTGTTAAAAAACCCAGACAAAAAAGGAATATACTCAGAGTCAGAGGCTGGTGGGCTCCATGATTCTGAAAGGCTGGAGGCAAAAAGAACGTACAGGAGACCCAGGGCCCTGACTCTGTGTTCTGGAAGACAGTCAAGGATAAATGTGACTGTCCCTCAAATGGACACGCATGGCTGCTTAAGTAACACCTTCTGGTACGGTGATGGGAGCTCAGGTCTGAGGTCTGTACAGCAGCAAGAATTGATGGGGACCTGGGTGTGTGGACAGTGTTGCCAGGAGCTGTGTGTCCCACAAGGAAACCCAGGGCCACAGGAGGCCACCCAGAGGTGTGCCATCTCTTCTGCCCTGTGTCCCCTCACAATTCTTAAGACTTTGTATTCTTGGCTGATCAAACCAGGAAGCTACTGGAACCCCACTGTGAATGTGAGTGTGTTGGGGGTAGGGGTGGGGGGTCTCTTTCAGCCCATCTCTCACTCGTTTGACACATTACATACCTTCCCTTGAAAAAAGGTTACCTAAGAAAAACGAGTGCAATTTCTGGAGCAAGAAATCAGAAGTCTTTCGGGTTTATCCTCTCTCCAATTCAAACATAACGCTATTCACCACTACCTAAAGTACTTCGGTTTCTTTGCCTGAAAAGTAAAGTTGAGCTTACAAATATTTTTCCCTTCCATCTCAAAGGAGGCTGTGAAGTTGAACTAGAAGACGTTTATGATCGCCGATGAAAGGTACTCATTAAGTATAATTGCTATCATTACCTGAGTCTGTTTTTAGTTTCCTCATTTTTTATATTTAGAGATGGCATGATATGGTCCACAAGAACTCCAGCATTAGCATCCTTACCCACTTGCCTGCATACCTGGGCCTGTCCTGGGCTAGAAGGTGGGTATGTCAAAGCCTTGGATCTCTGGGCACTGGGGCTCATGGCAATGCTAGATCCCATGCTCCGTTCGGTGGTACTTTCTGACAAGCATCAAATTTCATTCCAAAACATATGTACCAATAGCTGGCTTGCTGTGGGTACAATTAGTCACTTTCTCAGAATGAGGAGCAAAGGGCTAATTGTTTTGCAAGTGGACAATTGCTGCTGTAATTATTAGCCCCTGTAATTTTTCATCCATACATAATTGCATATGCAGATGAGGAGAGCTTGGGCTGTCTTCTTGCAGTTCCACCCAAGAGGCCGTTCATTGTTATGCTCAGGGTTTTTTCCACTTGTACTGGTCACGGTTGAGCTTTTCCGTGATTGTCTTTTCTTACTCCGTAAAATATCAATGCAAAAGCAGTTTTTAAAAAGTTTTCCAGAACAATTTAAATACTGAATCAGCCCTCTAGTCGCTGGGTTTGTGTTAAATGTAACTTGAGTACCTAACAAAGGCAAGTCTCTGGCTGAAGTTTATGGAATCATAGAAAAGAATGAAGCTAGCAATTTCCCCTCAGCTCCCAGTATCTGCTCTCCCCTGCAGTCTCGGCTCTTCTCAAAATCTCCAAGAAAAGGAAACTCACAGTCTCTCTTTGGAACTTCATTTCAGTGTATGACTCTAACTTTAAAATATCCAAGCCTTGTATGTTCCCAAATTGAACTCAGGAGTTCTAGAATCATCGTGGTGGCAGTGAATTCATTGTTAGTTTCTTGGAGCATGATGGGACCAAATTTGTTATACCTACGTTTGTAGCCAGAAACCATCTTGAGAGGTAAATGAATCTATTTTAGGTTTCTATGTTAAGTTGTTTTTTTTTGTTTTTTTGTTTTGTTTTTTTTGTGGTACGCGGGCTTCTCACTGTTGTGGCCTCTCCCGTTGCGGAGCACAGGCTCCGGACGCGCTCACGGGCCCAGCCGCTCCGCGGCATGTGGGATCCTCCCGGACCGGGGCACGAACCCGTGTCCCCTGCATCGGCAGGTGGACTCTCAACCACTGCGCCACCAGGGAAGCCCCATGTTAAGTTTTAAAGAAAATGCTTTTGGAAGCAGCTGATCTTTTTCCTGAGGCATTTGGCCAAAATCCACCCAGCTTCATTTCACCTATATCTGCAAATCCTCAGCTCAGGGCAGAAATGTCTGGGTGATAGAGGAAGTTGTGAGGAGGACTTGTCTCCTTCCAATTTGCAAAGCTGCTTGAGAACTCCTTGTACCGAAGGGCATCCCACTGTTCCCCTGTTCCTGGAGCATGGCTGGTGGTCCTAGACAAACACCCATGGTGTGGCAGGCTTCTCTTCAGATGAAAACTCTGAATACTCAGAAAAATTCTTTCCAGCTTTGTGAACTCTCATGATGCAATCAGTCACAAAGCTTGGTAATGCTGGGAAAGGCAAGATTGATTTAAAGGATTTGGGGAGAATCGTGCCACTAGGCAATGCTTTTTTTTTTTTTTTAAATAAATTTATTTGTTTATTTTTGGCTGCGTTGGGTCTTTGTTGCTGCACGCGGGCTTCCTCTAGTTGCATCGAGCAGAGGCTACTCTTCGTGCGGTACGCGGGTTTCTCATTGCACTGGCTTCTTTTTTTGCACAGCACAGGCTCTAGGCGCGTGGGCTTCAGTAGTTGTGGCTCACGGGCTCTAGAGCACAGGCTCCGTAGTTGTGGCACACGGGCTTAGTTGCTCTGCAGCATGTGGGATCTTCCCGGACCAGGGCTCAAACCTGTGTCCCCTGCATTGGCAGGCGGGTTCTTAACCACTGTGCCACCAGGGAAGCCCTAGGCAATGCTTTGATTTTTCTTTTTCTTATTCTTTCAGTGGTTCCAAATAAAAGTGAAACTCACTGAAAGATATAATATCTACCTGCTGAAGTTGAGAAAGAGGCTCCGGTGAAGTCATTTGCGATTAAAGGTAAATCTGGGACTTCCCTGGTGGCACAGTGGTTAAGAATCCGCCTGCCAATGTAGGGGACACGGGTTCAAGCCCTTGTCCAGGAAGATCCCACATGCCGTGGAGCAACTAAGCCCATGCGCCACAACTACTGAGCCTGCGCTCTAGAGCCCGCGAGCCACAACTACTGAGCCCCACGTGCCACAACTATTGAAGCCCGCGTGCCTAGAGCCCGTGCTCCACAACAAAGACAAGCCACCGCTATGAGAAGCCCGCGCACCACGACAAAGAGTAGCCCCTGCTCGCTGCAACTAGAGAAAGCCCACGCAAAAACAAAGACCCAACACAGCCAAAAGTAAATAAATAAATAATAATACTTTTAAAAAAAAAAGGTAAATCGGCCTGCACATAGACAGCAAATGTGCACCTACATGCCTGCAGATCCTTCTGGAAGACTCAAAATGACATTCAGCTGCTCCCTACCTCATGACCCCTAAGAGCCGTGACCTGAATCACTTCCCCCCATCTAAGAATGTTAATAACCACTGTGGAGATCATGCATTGCATTTCCAGTGCCAAAATCCCCCTTCTCTCCTGCTCAAAGAGGATCCTAAATGCACCACATTTGCTTTTTTATGAGGATGCATTTGCCAGTCGGCCTCAATGCAAGCCCAAGTGCTTCAAAGGCATTAATAAAGGGGTGGTAATCTCAAGAGCCTTATTTTTGTCCCCAGTGTTCACCCCAAAAGGAAATGTGCTTCTTACTAATAATAGAGGATGTGACCAAAAGCATTCAGTGTATTTATCTGTTCCTAGTTCATTTGCCAAGGCTGATGTGCCCCATCAGAGCTCTTTTAGAAAGGCTAAAACAATTAACCTCTTTCTCACTTGCCCTGCCAAACGCCAAGGTCTGGCAGTTCTTGTTCAGGAGATTTAACCAAAGATCAGCCCCTCCTCCCCTGACACATAAACCAAGTTAATGCATAATGATGATGAGAGCTAACATTTACTGAGCTGGGTGCCAGGCACTGTGTAGTCCTTTACACATGTTAACTCATTTCATCCTCGTGACGACCCCGTGAGGTAGATCCCATTCAGATCCCCATTTATCACTGTGGACACTGAGATACAGAAGCGTTAAGAAACTCGCCAGAAATCACACAGCTGGTCCGGATGCTGCTCTAGAGAGACACTGCTCTTGGTCACTAGAGATGCACCTCTGAGTGGATGCTGTTGTACGTGCTAAGGTGACGTAGGCTGATGCATTGCCCTCCAGTTGGTATCAAGGACCATGAGACTAAGAAAGGGCCATCCTGGCTTCTCCCTATTCCTTAAGACCCATGATCCCCTTATGCTTCCTGCTATCATTTAGCTCATTTGTGGTTTGGCTGGATTTCTGACTTCCAAATCAGATGTGCTAAAAAAATAGTCTTGGGCCCTGGTCCAATACAGATTCTTCCAGATTCACTTAGAAGCCTCTGAGTCAGTTTACAATAGAGCACATGTATTAGACGGACAAGCTCATTATCAGACGATGTGTCTAAAGAAATAACAAGAACCACACAAGAGCCAGTCACATCAGATTTACAAGCATCAGGCATTTGTCAACAATAGTCCCCGAGTCTAGGGCTCGTTGGTAATCGTGCATGAACTGTGTAATGCTAGCAAACAGGAAGGCAGTTCCAGATAAGCCTTGCTGCCATGTACTTCCATCTCTTGTGATTTGGCCCATCTCCATATACCATATATTACTGACTTTTTTGGTTAATCTATATATACGTTTCTTTATTATTTTTAAATTAGTTTTCAGAAGCTATCAGCCCTTGGAATCATCTGATGGGCATTTGTTACTGTTGTTTTGTTTCTTAAACAAAAGCTAAATTAAAAAAAAATTTTTTTTATCCTGATAAAACTCTTATGCCCTCATTTTTAATGCCTTCAGCAAGCTCTGTATAAGGCAAGGAGCTGAAAATAGAATTTGGCACTGAACAATATTCTGTAACATGAAAACTCTTCCCTTGTGTAAAAAAAAAAAAAAAAATCTCACAGGCAACATTTCTCTACATTCAATTTGATAACCGAAGCCCAAGAAAATGCAAAAGGGGATGCAAATTTCTGTTCCACGTGTTTTCCTGGGTACGTATCCCTATCACGACCCCTGTCCTCCTCCTGCAGTCAGTAAAGCCCTGGCCCTGGCCGATGCCCACCCACTCCCAGCTCAAACTCTGATCCAGAGGAGGGATGGGCTCTGCTCTGAGTGAAGAACGGCATCGCTCTGGGTTGAATTCATAGTAGTTGTTAATTTAATAGTGGGTTAGTTCGTCGAACTATTTTTGGCCTCCTTATAAGAAGCTTGTAAGCAATATGTAAAACATCTTTGTGGGTCCCCAGCCTATAGTCTTGCAAGTTTCCTTCTCATAACTAGTACTGTTTCTCTTCAGGGTAATTAATTCAACGAGCAACCAGCAATCTACCTTTAGCTTAAACTTCATTGGTTTCCAACTAAAAACAAAAGAAGAATCCAATGTTTGTGAGTGGCCCAGTCAACCACTTCCCTTGCCAGGAGAGTTTTCAACAGGTGCAGCCACTCTCTGAGGGCCCAGAGATGCAAATTTTGAGCAAAAAAGCCTGTTTTCCTTCTGCCTTTGGCTCCCCTCTGGGTCCTGAAATGACTGTGTTTAACCAGAGACTTACAGATCACGGAAGATGATTTTTTTTCTCCACTCCAGGAAGAAAAAAAGCACAAGCCCAGGTTTATCAAAAAGGCAATTTCCCTCAGTACTTTAATTAAATGTTAACCTTTCTGTGAAGAGTTATAAATTGCATTAGAACATAAACGTCAACCGACGACATTTGAGACCTGAACAGAACTTATGTAATGTTTCCAATAATTAGTGTGTCTATTCCAGACGTCAGTTAAAAGTTCAAAACCTTGATATGTGGGTGTCACCAAAGAGAACAGTGAGAACCACACACTGGGGTCCTCGGGGAGAATTTCCAGAAAGGTAACACATTTTGACCAGAATTAAAGCAGACTTCTGGCCTAAAGATCTGTTTTCTTTCTGCTCTCCTGGGCCTCCCAGACGCTTGGGGAAATCTTAACAATACTAGACGCGTTTACAAGTCAGACTCAGTCCATTTTTAGAGTGAGTCAAGATTTATAATGCTCTTTTCCTTTTCCTTAACAATCTGAGAGCCCCGGATTGACACCCTTCACCTTGGAGTGAGGCTATCGCTTGTTCTAATCCCCCCCATTCCTCCCAGCCTGCTGACTGGTACACAATGGCTTTTCCCTTCCATCTGGCTGACAGATGCCATAAACTGCACATGACTGTGTCAGCCTCCAAGTCAGGGCATCAATAACTTCCATGGGACAAAGTTGATAATCATCTCTTGGTATAAAATGGTCTTTTAGAGAATTAGATAAATGTGAAACTCTCCGCGAGGTCAAAAACATCTTCCAAGGCCACCTCCCCCGTTTTGACGGCATGATGGCCTGACGTGGACATTTGTTTTCAGGCCTGTGATTCCCGCACCCTATGTCCCTCTGCTTTATCCCTGGGCTGCAGGAAGGCCTGTTGGTCACACCCTTAAACCTGAGCAGGACAGTGCCCTGGGAGCAAGGCCTGCCTCTCAGGGTCAGGCCTTCATGTCCTGTTCTGAAATCTGCTGACCCCGAGGAATAAATAATTCATCTCTCTCCGGTAGTGTCTCTTTTTACAGAGATCTCTGTGACAGAGCTTTGACGGTAGCAATGTTCATCATGATTGCTCATCCACAGAAGTAAGGAGAAGACCTGGGGAGGGGAGAGGGAAGCCCCAGCATGACGCCAGAATATCATTCCACACCTTCACGGTCAACGTCGGAAAGTGTTTGAACAAAGGAAATAAATGAAGGTATAAGGTCTCTGCACGGGCAGTTGCTGGGAGGGTCGGTTTGCTCTAGTCTAAGGCTCGGGCAGGACCACTTCCTGGCTCGTCAGCAGAGATCCTGGTCTTCTAGACATTCTTTCAGCTGGTCCATCAAGAGGGATCCTGGCCTTCTAGGCACTTTTTTTTTTTTTTTTGCATTTTCCCCTCCAGGCACACCTCTGCTCTTCCTGTTTCTTTTAGCTTAGGCAAAACGGGGCGGTGGGCGGGAGGCATGATTCTCTGGGCTCACATAACTGGGAGGAAGCCAGAAGAAGCCGAACAGGCCAACCAGTCCCTCTCCCCGCAGCGCAGCTCACCCACCGGCCAGCTGTAGGCTCTTCTTCGGCAGCCCGGCCTCTTCCCTGAAAGGAGAGCCTGATTTGGCCTCTGATTTCACAGTTACATCCTCACAGCTTTGGTCCTGGAGGCTGCCCGGAAATGGTCTGCTCTGACTGTCCCCCAAGCTTTTGGAAGCAGCCCTGCTGCCCAGCTAAACAAATTCACAGTGACTGGGGAGCAGTGGGGTGAGGCTGGACAAGAAAGGGGTTGGCCATTTTTCAGCTCAGGACAGTTTGGGTATTTCAGCTGGTGTGCACGTATTACTACAATAAAAATGGAAGTAAAATAAAATGCTTCCTCTCGACTGGCAGACAGTTAAAAGACAGCATAACTCAAAAGCACGGCCAGCTCATCGTTCCTATTTTTAATGGTAGTAAAATACCCATGACGGAAAGCTGACCATCTTAACCACGTTTAAGTGTACAGTTTGGTGGCATTAAGTACATTCACACTGTTGTGAATGTCACATGTCACCAGCCACCTCTAGATCTTTTTTCACCTTGAAAAACGGAAACTCTGTACATTGAACAATAATTCCCCATTCTCTGACCCTCTCCCTTTCCACCACCATCCTACTTTCTGTCCCTATACATTTTACTATTCTAAGTACCTCCTATAAGTAGAACCACACCGTACTTGTCTTTTTGTGACTGGCTCATTTCACTTCCCATAATGTCTTCAAGGTTCATCCATGTGGTAAACATTAGAATTTCACTCCTTTTTAAGGCTGAATAATACTCCACTGTATGGATATACCACACCTTGTTTATCCACTCATCTGTCATTGGACACTTGGGTTGCTTCCACCTTTTGTCTGTTGTTCATAATGCTGCTATGGACATGGGTGAACAAGCAGCTCACCTTTTAAAACTACATTTTTAAGAGTTTCTCTGTATTTTAGTATGAAGACAGAAGCAAAGGGAGGCCGGGGCACCTGGGAAGTAAACTATCCATCCCTCACCCCTGGCCATCAAAGGGCTCCGTCCTGTGTTCTTTGAGTGTCCTATGAAGCAGAGATTTTTATCCCCATCTCATACTGAGAAACTGAGGCTCAGAGGGTTAATTAAGTTGCCCAAGGTAACATAGCTAGAAAGGGGCTGAGAGTCAACCCAGGTCTGACTCCACGGTCCCTAACCCGTCTGCTGTCTCGTGCTGCCTCCTGAAAGTGGGGCAAAGCTGGACCCGGTGTGTGTGAAGATGGGGGGCAGGAAGGAGGCTGAAACTCTGTCCCTCCCTCCCCTGTGCCTAAGGAACAAACATTATTATTATTATTATTTTTAGAGCCAATGGAAAACAAAGAAAAGTACAGCAAATGGAGCCTACAGGATGCAGACAGGCAGCCTGACTCTCAGATGAGAACACACTTAGCTATTTGTAACAAGGCTGAAAGCGGGGACAAAATCTCAAAGTCTGCAAGGAATCGTAGCGCAAAAGGGACCAAATTGCAGGAAGTATTTCAAGGCCGTGAGTGGACAGCAAAATGGCAGATGAGTTTTAGGAGGGAAAATGCCGGGAACTGCACTCAGAGAAAATCACCCAAACCAGACTAACAGGGGATTGCTTTGAGCAAGGAGGTCAGGGTGTGTATGGGCTGAGCTGCCCAGTGCCCCTCAGCAGGGGAAGGGAGCAAAAAATACCGACATCTTGGGCTTCCCTGGTGGCGCAGTGGTTGAGAGTCCGCCTGCCGATGCAGGGGACACGGGTTTGTGCCCTGGTCCGGGAGGGTCCCACATGCCGCGTAGCGGCTGGGCCCGTGAGCCATGGCCGCTGGGCCTGCGCGTCCGGAGCCTGTGCTCCGCGGCGGGAGAGGCCACAGCGGTGAGAGGCCTGCGTACCGCAAAAAAAGAAAAAAAAAAAAAACCAACATCTTTGAAAAAGACATCATTCACAAAGCAGAAAAAAATAAAACAACAATAAACACCCTTACCGAGGTGGAAAATAAGGCTTGCACTGAATGAACAGATCCCGCAAGGGAAAGAGTAGTTTTTCTTTGGAAATACCAGGGCTGCCTGTTGCAGGCACCGAAATGGTCAGTAAAATTTTGAGCATCATCAGAGCAGCCCGAGAACACACCTCCTCCCACACCCCTGGACCACTGCATGTGCCTTCCTGTGGCATCTCAGGAAAGCAGCGTAGATATGAGGAGATGCAGGGTTGAAACGGGAATGAGTGCAGGAGCCTGGGGTTTTCTCACAGACCAACGCCCTCCCTCTTTGAAGGTCTGACCATGAGATCGGGGAAGATAACGCTGTCTCTGGACAGGTTACATCCAGGAGCCCCCTGGCCCGGGCTTTGTTTTATGTTGCTTGTCTGTTCATTGTGAGGGCACAGGAAAGGGAGGGGATGGGAGGAGATACTTTGCTATTAGGTCTTCAAGAATCTTTGTGGAGTTTCTCTCTGAGACCAGGGCCAGGACGTGGCCGGACTCCCAAGTCATATTAAAAAAAACCCATGCCGGGCTTCCCTGGTGGCGCAGTGGTTGAGAGTCCGCCTGCCGATGCAGGGGATACGGGTTCGTGCCCCGGTCCGGGAGGATCCCACGTGCCGCGGAGCGGCTGGGCCCGTGAGCCATGGCCGCTGGGCCTGCGCGTCCGGAGCCTGTGCTCCGCGGCGGGAGAGGCCACGACAGTGAGAGGCCCGCGTACCGCAAAAAAAAAAAAAAAAAAAAAAAAAAAAAAAAACCATGCCGTTCCAACCAGACCTGGCCCTGGCTCGTGGGTCCACAGCTGCCGGGTGAGGGGTCCTAGGCTGAGCTCAGAGAGGGGAAGGATCTCCCTGCATTCTCAGGATCTGACCTTTGAGACATTTTACTGAAATTTCTAGAACCACAGCAACGCCTCTGCCGCCTGAAACAAGAATCTCAGGTAAGGACAGTGGCGGAGCCTGTGATTTCTGGGTCTTACTGGATCCATGCGTGGGGACCACCCTCCTCGCCGCCAAGCATCAGAAGCAGGGCTTCCCTGGCCCCCAGGTCTGGCACACGAGCCCCACACAGCCCTGACCCAAGGGCCAGGCCCTAAGCTCAGTATTGGGTGGCCTCATTCCAGGCTCCCAAGGGCCACTCCGATCTGTACTCAGCTCCCAGGGAAGGGGCTGCTCACGACCTGGGTGGGGAGTGGTGGGGGAGCAGGGGGCTCCGGTCTGGGGAAAGAGAGGGAGTGAGGGCAGGAGATAGGCGGGCATGAGGGCCCACTGGGGAGTGGGGAAAGTGTATTGTGGAGGTAAAAAGCTAGGCAGCCAGCCAAGTTCCCTCCGTGCTAGCGGGGACTGACGGGGGTCCCCGCGCAGTAGTGCGGCTCCCGCACTGCACGAAGGCGCCCCCCAGAGGCCGGGAGTGGAGGTGGAGCTGCGCACAAAGGTTGCGTGCCGGGCCCCAGCCCTGCCCAGGGCTGCGCTCAGCGGGAGGATACAGACGCTCTCGTAATCACGCAAAGATGCAGCAAAGGCAGGTGGACAGCCCTGGGCTTCTCACCAAAGGGACGCTCAGTACATGTCGCAGGAATGACTGTGAGTCAGTTGATGAGAGCGCATGCACCCCCCTTCCTCTGGGGAACACGTGGGTAACACACAATAAGCGGCACCTCTGCCTGGGCTTCGCTAGGCTAACTCTGGCTCAGCAAAGCCACATCCTCGGCTGACAGTCGGGGAGAGTGTTCTACGTGTGCTGGGCTCATTATCCACAGGGCAGGTACCCACCTGTGGGGCTGGGCATCAGGCCTCTGCCTTCATCCCAAGTCTAGCTGGGCGGGACCGGTGCATGCAGAACAGAGCATCCTTTCCCTGACCGGGGCAGCCAGCCCCGTTCTCTCTCCACCCATAGCGTAAGAGTCCCTCCCTGCCATTAACCAGCCGGCTCCCAGGGGGCAGGGGGCAAGCCCCTCCCTGTGGCCGCCGCACAGGGATGACATCTAAGGACCATTCAAAGTGCGAGGGGATTGGCCCCGCTCCGCAGCGCACTTTCTGCTTAATAGGAACAGCTGGTCAGTGAAGTGTTTGCTAGCAACTTAACAAGGCTCAAACGGCGAGAGGCATCTGCCGATAAATCAAAAGCAGCGCCCGGCTAAATGAGGTTTAATTTAAATTCCTATCTCGAGCGACAGGGGAGCATAATTGTGCCTTCCAGTTGTATTAGTACCAGCAAGGCCCGGGCCAGATCGGCTCGCTGCCCACCCCCGGCCGCCCTGGGGTGTGATGGCCCCAACAAGACTAAACTGTAAAATAAAGCCAACTGCCGAGGGGGCAGGGGAGGGCGAGAGGAAGGAGATAATATGTCATTTCTTGCAGAAACAAGCCAAACTTTACTGTATTCGGAAGCCATAAAACTCATCACGGCCAGAAGCAAGTCCACTGTGGCTGCCTCATTAGAGCAGAGGGCAGGGGCCCAAGGGCAAGGGGGCAAATGAGCCCGGCAGGGAGAAGGGCGCGTTCCATGGACGTGTCACCAGTCAGAGCCATGATGACACCCAGCAAGAGAAGAGCTGCTTTTTTCTCATTGTCTCCTGGCACGGAGATCTGGACACAGACTTTGCAACCTACACGCACGTCCTCCTCTGCCTCGAGCCGTCCTCAGCCTTGCACGTTCACCTGTAAACCCCTAGCTCCCAATGCATTTGATTCTCCCCTCCCTGCACATCCCATTTCTCTTTAAAATCAGAGCCTGGGCTCAACATCAGGCAAAAAGCCGGCTGCTGTCTAATGCGTCTTCCCTGCGAGTGCCTCAGGAAATCAAGCAGTGAGTCACCAAAGATTTGTCCTTCAAGGAGTCCTATCGCGGCGGCCCTGCTCGCACGTTTCATTTCACGGGGGCCAGAGATGCCTTCCCCGCGGGCTGGGTCTGGAGGGTGTCGTAGGAGCTCCGTACCCAGGACCTATTAGGCGGAGGAAGTGATTCAGAAAGCCTTGGGGTGGAGAAGCAGGTGCCCCCATGCACACGGATGCCAAAAGTACAGCCTAGAGTTCACGCACAGTCAGTCCTCACGCCCTCATCCTTCTCAAGGCAAAGTCTATCCTCTCCCTCTGCTCCACACTCCTCTCAGTTACGCTTCCTAACTTTGCTCTTCAAACACGTTAGCACCTGTTCCCTTGAAATCAGCACGTGTTCACTGAGGACAGGGGCCCTGCCACAGCGACTTCGTCCCCTTTTGTAATAGGTCCCAAGGCTCATAGGCCAGGGCAAGACCTCACCCAGGAGTGTATCTTTTAGGAATTGTGTACGACAACTAGTAAGAGCAAAGACAAGAAGTTTATTTTTCTCTCACGTTAAAATTCACAGATGGCAGTCCTGGGCTGGCATGGCAATGTGCATCAGAAACCAAGGCTCCTTCCATCTCTTGCTTCTGTATCTTTTTTTTAAAATTAAACTATAGGTTGATTTACAATATTGTGTTAGTTTCAGGTGTACAGCTTCAGATTCTTTTCCATTATAGGATATTACAAAATATTGAATATAGTTCCCTGTGCTATAAGTAAATCCTTAGTGTTTATTTTATATATAGTAGTGTGTATCCATTACTCCCATACTCCTAATTTATCCCTCCCCCTTCCCTTCCCCCCTTGGTAACCATAAATTTGTTTTCTGTGTCTGTGAGTCTGTTTAGTAAATAAGTTGATCTGTGTTATTTTTTTAGATTCCACATGTAAGTGATATCATATGATGTTTGTCTTTCTCTGCCTGACTTACTTCACTCAGTATGATCATCTCTAGGTCCATCCATGTTGCTGTAAATGCATGGTTCTGTATCTTTAGCCGCTGGCTTTCATCCTGAAGGTCACCTCATGAGCAGAGATTGATGCTGGAACACCAACTATCACATCTGGATTCCAGGTAGGAGGCAGAAGAAAGAGGGAAGGGATTTTTTTTTAAAAAAGGAAAAAGAAAAGGCACTTCACAATTGCCTATTTTGTAAGTTTTCTCAGAAGTCCCACCCAATAACATCTCTGTATATCTCACTGGCTAAAACCTAGTCACGTGGCCACACCTAGATACACAGGAAGCTGGGAAACGTGGTCTATTAGCTGAGCACATTGCCACCTCCCACAATCAATAGGGCTGGGCTGCCTCTACAAAGGAAGAAGAGGAGAATGGATTGGGGCTGGCGTTAGCAGCCTCTGCCACCATAGGCTGCATCTCGGTTTTGCTTTACCGTTTGACAGGTCTTCCTGTGAGGTTCTGTGGTTGAGACGGTAACACCCAGACTGGGTAACCAGACAGTCTGGGGGGATTCCGTCTAAGCAGCATCTCAAAGGCAGTTGTGATGACGCCAGCTGGGACGGAAATCTAGTGACCATCACAGGACCTAGTCCTGATGGCAGATGTTAACAGTGGCTTGGATGCAGACTTCCAGAAGGCAGGATCTTTGCCCCACTGACGAGGGACACATATAAAAAACCCGAGCAAATGTGACAGCATCTATTCGAGCACAGAGGGGAGAGTGTCCAGGGCAGCAAGGGGACACATAGAGCAAGTTGCCCTGGATTCTGAGCCTGGGGTTTTTTCCTGGTCCCTATACCCTCCTGAGCACAGCCTTGACATCTGTTGGTGTTTAAACACATATAGGTGCCAAAATAATACATAAATAACATTTTTTGCACAAACTTTGTGTTTGGCGAACACACGCTAATTGGTCAAAATTAGGCATAAGCGCCAAGCACTTCCCTGGTGGCGCAGTGGTTAAGAATCTGCCTACCAATGCAGGGGACACGGGTTCGAGCCCTGGGCTGGGAAGATCCCACATGCCGCGGAGCAACTAAGCCCGTGCGCCACAACTACTGAGCTTGCACTCTAGAGCCCTCGAGCCACAACTACTGAGCCCGCGTGCCACAACTACTGAAGCGGGAATGCCCAGGGCCAGTGCTCTGCAACAAGAGAAGCCACAGCAATGAGAAGCCTGCGCACCGCAGCGAAGAGTAGCCCCGGCTCGCCGTAACTAGAGAAAGCCCCCTCGCGGCAACGAAGACCCAACACAGCCAAAAGTAAATAAATAAATTTATTTTAAAAAATTAGGCATCAAGTCCCACACATTGGTCTTCAATAACGTCCACGAGAGCAGCAGCTGGAAGAAGCAAGTTAAAGATGCTACAGCACCTGAAAGGGATCCTCCACTTCTCACACACATATTTTTTGAGCACGACTGTGTTTGTTTGAACTGCTCTCACAATGTTCTTCCAGAAATTGGGTAAATTTGATGGCCCAAAGGGAAGAGAGGCGGGAGAGGGTCCTTCAGCCCTGAGTTCCAAACTAAACCAGGGACGCTGCATGTTTATTTGCAGAGCAATGCTCAGAAAGGGTGCCTGTTCGGTCTTTTGTTTTTTGCTTTTTATTTTGAAATAATGTCAGACTCACAAGAAGTTGCAAAAATAGTAGAGAGTTCGTTGGTACCCTTCACCCAGGTTCCTCAAATTATAACATCTTACACAACCAGAGCACGTTATTTTTTTTTAATATATATATTTTTTAATTTATTTATTTGGCGGCACCGGTCCCAGTTGCAGCATGCGGGATATTTAGTGGCGGCATGCAGAAGCTTTAGTTGCGGCACATGGGATCTAGTTCCCTGACCAGGGATCGAACCCAGACCCCCTGCATTGGGAGCTCGGAGCCTTAGCCACTGGACCACCAGGGAAGTCACCAGAGCACATTTTTAAAACCAGGAAAAGGATATTAGTACAATATTATTAACTAAAACTACAGACCGTATTCAGATTTCACCAAGTTAGCACATGGATATACTCATGTAAACGCTATCCTATTCAGGGTACGGAGGGGTTCTGTCCCCAGAGTGAAAACCCTTTGCCTATCCTTTTAGGGCCCTCCCCCTGGCACTCACTGATCTGTTCTCCATTACTATAATTTTGTAATTTTAAAAATGTAATATAAACTAAGTCATATAATTTGTAAACACTTTAGGGTTCTTTTTTCACTGAGGATAATGCCCTCAAGATCCAGCCAAGCGGTTGTATGTATCAATAGTTTCATCCCTTTTTTTTTACTGCTAAGTAGACCCATGGCATGAATGTACCACAGTTTGTTTAATCATTTACCATTAAAGAACGTCTGTTTCCAGTTTTTGTCTGTTACAAACACGGTTGCTATAAATATTCGTGTACTACTATAAACATTTGTGCATAGGTGTTTGTGTTTGATGAGCTTTCATTTATCTAGGATAAATACCCAGGAGTGTGATTGCTGGGTCCCATGGTAAGTATATGTTTAACTTCACAAGAAAATGGTTTTCCAGAGTGGCCTCACCATTTTATATCCCACTAAGCAACGTGTGAGAGTTTCAGTTGATTCCTATCCTTTCCAACAATTGGTATTGTCAATATTTTTAATTTTAGCCATTCTACTTCGTGTATAATAGTATCTCCTCATGGTTTAATTTGTAATTCTCTAATGGCTAACAACGGTGAACTTCTTTACGTATGCTTATTTGCCATTCACATGTTCTATCTGGAGAAATGGCATTCAAGTCTTCTGCCCACTTTCTAATTACAGACAGTCCCTGACTCAGGATGGCTCAACCTAAGATTTTTTGAGTTTACGACGGGGTGAAAGTGACACCTGTTCAGTGGGAATTGTACTCACAAGTTTGAATTTTGGTCTTTTCCCAGGCTAGGGACAGGCAGTACGACGCTGTCTGTCACAAAGCCCCGTGGTGGGACCAGGTAAGAATGGCGGGATTGGAGATACACAAACCGTAGCCAGTCTTCAATTCACAGATCACTCCGTTTCTTACACACAATTAACACGCAGCACAGGTTAGTCAAAGTAGAGAAAATAGAAAGGGGTAATGCACTGACCGCTCCAAGGAGAAGTCCCGAAAGGAGGCATCTCAGCACAGGCAGCGGTCTCTGGTCCTTCCCTCGGCTCCAACAGGAACTCGGGCAGGTCCATCTGGAACATCTCTCAGCAGCGTGGAGTCGGGTCCTCCCGTGAAGAGCTCAACTCCGTGGACTCTTTTTAAGGAGTCTGCCAGTACGGTGTAAGGTTACACCCCTGGGGTCTTGTCTCTCTAAGTCACTCCTTCCTTTCCTCTGACTTATGTTGCCAAACAAATATCTTATGTAAAGTAACACTCTTCATTTATCCCTCTGAGACACTCGCGGTCCTACATTGGACATTTCAAAACAACTAATGTGGAAGTTTACCTTGACCGCTGTGACTCTTTTGAACCACATAACATAGCTTAAAATAGCTTAACTCCTAAAGGTTTCACGCAGGATGAATAGGAATCCTAACACGAAAGGAATCGCATGGTAACATATACTGTCTCCTGATGCTGGACAGAGGCAGCCACTCCCTGTCAGCCACACGATCACCAGGGTAAACACCCCATACACTTAACAACCATTCTGTACCCACACAACCATTGGTTTTTCACTTTCGGGAAATTACTCTATAAGTTACATGAGATAGTCAACACTTTATTGTAAAATAGGCTTTGCATTCGATGATTTTGCCCAACTGGAGGCTAATGTAAGTGTTCTGAGCACATTCAAGGTAGGTGAGGCTAAGCTATGATGTTAAGTGGGTTAGGTGTATTAAATGCATTTTTGTCTTAACGATATTTTCAACTTGTGATGGGTTTATCTGGATGTAAGCCAATCATAAGTTGAGGAAGATCTGTACCTTGTTTTACTGTCAAGGTTAACAAGTTCTTGATATATTCTGAACTGTAAGTTCTTTGTCAGATATAGGATTCTGCAAATATATGCCCACTTACACCACTTTGATTCAACATAGTACTAGAAGTCCTAGCCAGACATTAGGCAATAAAAAGAAATAAAAGTCATCTAAACTGGAAAGTAGAAAGTAAAATTATCTCTGTTTGCAGATAATATGATTTTTATGTAGAAAACCCTATAAAGATTACACACACACACACACACACACACACTGTTAGAACGAATAACTGAATTCATCAAAGTAGCAGGATGCAAAGGCAACACTCAAAAATCAGTCACATTTGTATATGCAAACAACGAACAAGCTGAAAAGGCAGCGAGCAAAACCGAATAACAAGAGCAGAGAAAGTTACAGGAGGAAGCGATTCCCTGCAGATTTGTAGGGAGGAGACTGGCTTGAACCACTCAGCCCAGGAGCTCATCATCACCGCAAAGCCGGCTCTCCGGGGAGGCTGGGTAAAGACGCCCAGCCTTTCAGAGACCAGCCCTTCTGACGAAGCACAGCCGCCTTCCCGAGCAGCCAGGCAAACTCTGCAGAGAAAACGCAGGGCAGCCGCTGAGCAGCCTGAATTGCCATTCAAAGGAGAGGTGGTTTCTCTCCTTCTCTTTCTGCCTGAGCAAGTGGACCCGCATTCCCACTGTTTACGTGTCTTAAAAGCCAACATGTTCAGTGTGTTTTGGGTGTGGAAAATGATCAGCCCACAGCTGGCATGTTGAGATTATGTCTTAGGCGAGGCATTTCCTTCGAGACCGAACCGTTTGTACAGTTTTGTTATTTCAGACCACACGCTGTCTGGCTGCTGAGCAACAGAACAGGAGTAAACGGACCAACATTCTCAGGAACGTGAGAACCAGTTTCGGCGCCTGGTGAGAGCGAAAGCTGGATCTGGGCGGGTGCCAGGCAGAGCACACCCGCCTGCTTCACCCTTCCCCAGGCTCCATCCACGTCTGTGTGGCCCCGGGCAGGGGTGAAGCTTGGGGTGATTGTGTGTCACACACGTGCCCCTTCATCCCCTGCCTGCTTCCCAAAAGGGCTTCCTGCTCCTGCCACGGACAGCAAAACCTGCTTGGAGTAGAAGGGCAGAAAATGGCCTTTTCCTGAGCCAAACCCCAAAGGAACCCAAACTCTGTGTAAAATATGTGGGCGCACTTCCTGTTTTAGTTACCCTAGGAGGGGTTCATGATCGTCTCACACACTCCTGATGCCTCTCCCCTTCCCGTCGTCAATCTTCATGGCCTTAGAATGTTTTCCTGAGGGTTAGGCAGTAAGCTTAAAAGTACAGACACACTCATCGGTGAAAGAAATGTAGTTGGCCTACATAAGCTGCAAAATGAACTTCTTCCGTGATGTTTGGTGATTATATCCCTACAGGTGAAGGCTTGAACTCAGGGTACTGGAGAAGTTTTGCTCAAAATGGATAGACGTGTGAGTGGGTGGGTGGATGGATGGAGGGATGGATGGGTGGATGGAGGGATGGATGTGTAGATGGATGGATGGATAGCTGGGTGGGTGGGTGGATGGATGGATGAACGGATGAAAGGATGGATAGATGGTGGGTGGGTGAATGGATAAAAGGATGGAGAGATGGTGGGTGGGTGGATGGATGGATGAATGGATGGATAGATGGTGGGTGGGTGGGTGGATGGATGGATGAATGGATGAAAGGATGGATAGATGGTGGGTGCGTGGGTGAGTGGATGGATGGATGAGTGGATAGATGGGTGGGCGGATGGGTAGTTGGATGGATGGGTGAGTGGATGGGTGGATGGGTGGGTGAGGTAAAAAGAGAACCACAGCAGGCTCAATGGCCCCCTGAAGCCCCTGCCCAGTGAGCGGTGGGGGGAACCTACTAGCCTTCCTGTCTTTAGTGTCCTGTAGGAAAGTCTAGTTCCTCCCTGGCCCTGGCCCTGATGACCAATGCACAAGTGACAACCACGACTTGGAGCACCCTTGACCACACTGTGACATCTGTGTCTCTACCTTAGCAAGAACATGGTCTCTCTCAAGAAAGAAAGATAGTAATAGGAAAAGGACCTCAGCTGAATAAAGACACAGAGATATTCAGTTTCAAGGCCAAAATCAACCAACTATCACTGCCCTATTCTTATTTTTAAAGTGATTTGTCAGAATAAAAAAAAAATCTGTTTACTGGCCCTGAAGCATCTCTTCCAATCCCAGCAGGGACAGAACTCGGGTGTTAGAACAGCGTTCCAGGCCGAGCCCCTTCCCAGCCACTGGGCAGCATCCCTGCTCACTTCTCAGACCCTGGATCCTGCTGGGCTTGCCAGTGCGTGGGAGCCGAGCTGGGGTCTGGGACCTGCTTCCAGGCCACCAACCTGAGGTCTGGGGCATCAGCCAGCAGGACCCCTGATGGAAACGGAGCCGTGTAGGAAAGAACTGGACGGCAGGGACTCTGGACAGGGCCCACTCTCCTCTCCCCAGCTCACCAGGGAGCTCTTCGGGCTTCAGATCAGCTCTTCCCCCAGACTTCTTCCAGGTTCTGAGCTGGCAGGTAAGGTGGGCTCGTGTCCCCTGGGGGCTGACCACTGAGTCCCATGGGGCCTTCTTGGGAGGAGCTCCCACACGTTTCCTTTTCCTTCCTCTTTTCATTAGTTCTCCAACCTTATACTCTGTCTTATGCTCTGGTCCTAAATGCTTCCCTCTTTCCAGCATCTGCTGGATGGTAAGCGCGGGGCTAATCTTCCCTATTAATCTGCCCCTGGCTGCCCCTCCACACTCCCAGCCCCTCGGGGGGTCTGCTGGACCCAGCATCCTCCCCTGCGAAGAAGTGATTGGTCCAGATGCTGTCTGAGCTTCCCCCCAGCCCTGGCATTTCCTTTTAAAGGGTGGGTGGTATGTTCTTCCTCAGACCCTCAGAGCCAAGAGCCTGCTCTTCACGCCTTCTGGGCACCGTGGGAGACCCTGGACTGAAAGCAAAACAATCCACTGGGCCGCAGCTCTCCCTGCACCGTCCAGTTCCACCCACGGGAGCCACCAGGCACACGCGGCTCCGGACATTCCCATTGAAAGTAATTAAACTTAACAAAACTTTCAATTCTGTAGTTCAAAGAATCTGAAAAAGAATATATATATATAGGACTTCCCTGGTGGCGCAGTGGTTGAGAGTCCGCCTGCCGATACAGGGGACATGGGTTCGTGCCCCGGTCTGGGAAGATCCCACATGCCGCGGAGCGGCTGGGCCCGTGAGCCATGGCCGCTGAGCCTGCGCGTCCGGAGCCTGTGTTCCGCAACGGGAGAGGCCACAACGGTGAGAGGCCCGCGTACCGCAAAAAAAAAAAAAAAAAAAAAAAAAAAAAAAGAATATATATATAAAACGGAATCACTTTGCTGTACACCTAAAACATTGCAAATCAACTATACTTCAATAAAAAAATTTGGAACAAGAATTTTTTTACTTCAGTATTTTAGCCATGATGCCCTCTTGTCAGCTACCCAGTAGCTACCTGTGGCTGGTGGCTACTTTATGGGACGGTGCAGTAAAGCGTTTCTGTCGTCAAGGAAGTTTCCCCCAGATAGTCCTGGAGGCAGGCATGCGGTCTGCGGAGGCCAGGCCAGAAGCTGAATTGTCCTAGGACCTACCTCTACTGCCCTGTATTCCTTAGAAGTTAGTCACTCAAGTAAGTCCGTATTCAAGATGGAATAGTGTTAAAGAATTGGTGGGCATTTTAAAAAATCTGTACAGAAGGTAATTCAAAATCTGACACCTTCCACTCCCGTGGCCATCTTGATCTACATCCTCCACACACTCTTGGGTCCCCAAGGCAGAGACGAGAGCATCTGTCCAGACTCTTCCCTCCTCACCATGCACCCATTTGGCACCAGGCCCTGTTGACTCCGCCTCGCAAATTACTCTCACGTTCCTCTCTCTCTATCCCTCCTGCCACTGCCATGGATGGACCTCCATCGTGCCCTCTGGGTCAACTGCCAACCCTCTTCCTCCTTCCCCGGGTACTAGGACCACCACTGGAATGCACCTCAGACCGTACCAGGGCCCTTCACTTTCCTGAGTAGGAACCTGAGTACCAGAGAGGTAAAGGGACTTGCCCAAAGTCACACAGCTGCCTGGAAGCAGAGGCAGGCAAGAACTCAGTGCTGCTGGCCACTGGGGCTGGGCATCTTCCATTACCTCACTGCCTTGAGGGTAAGTCTTTGGATGTTCTTGAAAGGCATTCTCCCACCAGAGGCCTGGGACAGTCTCTCTGCCTTTTTATTCCAAGCCCAAAATATGGTCTCCGTTGCTGGATTTTGCAAACAAATTATTGCTAGAGAAATAAATGGCCACTTTTATTATTTTCTTTATTCCAAGTTACCACTTAAATAGGCATTGCCAGATTTCTGGGTGTCATCATCTCATGAAGGAACTATTCTTGATCTTAAGGAACTTCCGTTCTAAAATTATACAAGACACAGACAGAGAAGATAGACACACACAGAGAGACACTAGGCTTTGCTTTTTTTGGTAAGGGCTGGGGGAAGCGCAGGGAAGGGAGAGAAAATAGAAAAGGATAGAGAAAGATCAGCACTGTTTGGTGGATGAAAATAGCAGGAGAGACGGCAGAGAACTTGATGGGTTCTGTCCCCAAGAAGAAGGGATTTCGAAGCTGCGCAACTATTTATTTATTTTTGCATGTGGAATCAGCTATTTTATGCAACTGATAAAATCAAGGACAATTAGACCAAATTGAGCTTTAATTTTGGATTGAAAGTGTGATTCTTCCACCAAGAACTCCCTCCCACGACATCTGAAATTACTAACTGCGGAAGGCACCCAGAGCCGTCAGCCTAGACCAGTGCGGGCTTAATGTCTGTCAAAAACGTAGACGCTAAGCCCCACATGCTCCTGCAGGGGCATTAGAAAGTCTAGACGGGGTGCAGATTACGGCCACACCTCAGGCAGCATTATTTAAAGCACTTGCTTGTTTACAGTTGATTTAACTTTGGAACCGAAGAAGGAAAAGTGACCCCAGAACCCCTGGAGGATCTGGGCTGCTGGCTGTGGGTTTGGGAGGAATAGCGGGTAGGGATGTTGGTGGGACACACTCCGATCAAAAGCAAGATTTCCCTCATAATTTCATTCTCCAAAATGTGCTGAGCTTCCCCTAACCTTGAAAATAAAACAAAACAAACAAAAAACCCCACACTATCACCTCTTTTCTCTTCCCTACATCTCCCTTCCTTTGCTACCCTGGTCCATAGAAGCGTAACATCCAAGTTAAAAGTTCAGAGTCTTTCTCTGAGGTCAGACAGTCCTGGGCTGACATCCCTCCTCACCTATCAAGGAAGATCTCTCTGAGCCTCGGGCCATAGCTGCTGAGTACCAGATGGTGATGGTGTCTTGTCCGCAGGGTGTGCACAGGATAATGAGATGATGTGTGTAAGGCATTTGACTGGCACAAAGCCGGGGTTCACAAACCATTCGCCATCATTATAGTTATTCCTGTGGTCACATGGCCTCTAGGCCCCTTTCTCCTGGGCCTGTTAACTGATGCTGACGATTTCCCCCGTCTTGGCCGGACTGCCCTTCGGAAGCCTCGGTCCCTGTCGGAAAGCCGAGAGGCAGGGCCGGGACGCGTGTTCCCTCTGGGAGGAGTTGGGGACCCCACCCGTGCCCCGCGTGGGCCCTCTCAGCCGGACGGAGGAGAGGACAAAGCTTTCCCCAAGTGCCGCAGGCAGGGCTGGGGCAGACAGAGCTCATCGCTGGCGTGTCCCCCAGGCCGGACACGACGACGGGTGAGATGGAAGGCTTGTGGGGTCCCTGGAAGGGCTCGGGGAGCATAAGGGGCCCATGTCATGCGAGACCCCTGAGCAGGGGACGCGCAGCCAGGCCTTCAGAGTCTGCTTTCAGCTGGTGTCCGGGCTTAAAAATGGTGACGAAGCCCAATTTCAACTTTCCCTCCACCCTCTCTGAGATGCCTCTGACCCCCCCTCCATCAGTCGACCCTGGGTTTGTCTCTTTCCTGCAGGGGAGGGAGGGCCTGGTTGTCGAGAAGGCTCTTGGTGAGATCAGAGGCCTGGTTGTCGGGTGGACTGGACAGAGGGAGGGAAAGGAAGACGCGGGAGGGTTTGCTCTCAGCCTTTAGATGGTTCCTCGAGTGGTTGTGTTCATTTGTGTGACTGGGATCGGGCACCGCTCCTGCCCCGAGGGGCTCCTGAGGGAGGGGAGAAGGGGGCTCTTGGTAACGAGAGACATGAGCACAGGGCGTGCTGGGAGCCCACGGGAGGAGGGGTCAGTAAAGGCCTCAGGAGAAGGAAAGGTCTGAATTAGGATGTCAAGGGTGATGAGCAGGGGTTACGGGGTCACCCAGGTTGCAGAGGGTAGGACAGTTGGGCGTGGTGTGTGTGTGTGTGTGTGTGTGTGTGTGTGTGTGTGTGTGTGTGTGTGTACTGCAGGGCTACAATTCATTTGCGGGTGTGGGGAGGATGTTAGGAAGTGGAGAGGTTGGCAGGGGCCACATCACAGAGGCCCTGAAGGCCCATGTCACAGAACTGGGGTTTTCCCAGGGAGACGATGGGAAGCCCCAGAAGACGCTGAGACCGGCGAGTGCCACAGCAGGCCTGCATTTCAGCGCCGCCCATGCTGACTCTGCCCCAGGACGCGTTCTTGGCCTTGACGGTCACATACCCGGCTGCCACATTTCTGCTTTGCAGAACTGAGGAGACTCAAGGCAACATTTTTTGTTGTTGTTCGTGCCATTGCTTAGCAATGGAAGCAAAACAGACTCACCTTCCATGTGATCAGGGGCCCTTTAAAATGTGTTTTTATTTTTTATCAAAGTAGTGCATGTACATAGGTTAGGAAAGCCAGACATGGACACAAGGTGTGTGATAGAAAACAGTTGTCCCTGCCCCCTCTGCCTCCCTCCCAATTCTCATTCCTCAGATACCACAGCTTCCTTCTTCTGCTCTTTACCTCTGCATCTGCAGATGGCATAGGTAGAATGCTTTTTCTTTTTTTTCTGTTTTAGATTCATTGTGGAAGGCCAGGCCATTGAGATAGGCTGGGACCTGGGACCTGGGACCTGGGACCCTTTGCTGCAGTGCTTATACAAAGAAACTACAAGAGACTAAAAATAACTGCTTCCATGCGTATGCACAGTTGGGACAAATTATGGACAACAAGATACAAAGAGACCAAAAAAACCCAACTGCTACTTCTGAAGAGCTGGGAGCAAAAGCAGGGGGTCGGGAGCAAAAGCAGGACACTGTGCATGCCCCCTGCACATAACACCACCTAAGGGGTGGGCAAACCACCTAAGCACCCCTCTGGCCTGATCCCTGGACACACCCCTGCCCTCACCCCATATAAGGAAACAGCTCACGCCCCTGCTGCAGCAGGAACCCCAGTAAAGCCTTGCCTGAATGTCTTGTCTGGCCTCTTATCAATTTCTGTTGATTAAGAACGCTGGTCGGTAACACCATCCCTCCCATTTACATACTCTTGCCTCCTCTCCATGTCCTCATTTCCTCAATACAGCAACGTCACGCTTTTAGCTAAACCAGGGGCTAGCATAGTGTTTCCAGCACAGCCGAGCCACCTGGTAAACTAGAGCAACGTTTGCTTTTGTTTTGCTTTTTGGTTTCCTGGAGTTAGTCATTGCCAGTTTGTTTGGTTTTCCCAAACAAACTGATTCACCCCCAGCCCCTTCAGCTGAACCCCAACCTCCTTTCATACCTTGGAGCAAAGCAAGCCTTCTGCAGGATCCTTTCTGCTGAGCCTTTCCTCCTGGACCTTCCCTCTCCTGCTCAGGTGGGAGACACTTCTCTCCAGGTGGCTGCCTAGCTGGCACTCGGGGGCTTCTTCTCACTCTCAGCCTGAAAAATCCCTTGGCCTTCAGAGCACCTGGGGACCATTTGGGGACGCTTCCTCAGGTAGAAGAAGCTATACAAAACTTTTCTAAAAACTAGGATAATTTTGGATTCCCCCTTTAAGTACACTGGAAATGACTCTTAACCACACACAGGCCTTGGCTTTCTGAGGGTGCAAAATCGAATCCCCTCTTTGGTTTTAAATGCACTAAAGCCCTTGCTCTGCCGGTCTGATTCCTACAAGGGCATGCAAGACACACAGCTGGTAATTTTTCCAGGTGCACACACAGTAATTAAACTGAATGCTATCATAGCCTTTCTAGGTAAAAAGGCCTCCTGGGCTTGTTTTAATGAATAGATAAAGCTCATCTGTAATTAGTACCTTTAGTTATTAATATGCAAAGGAGGCCTGCTGGTATCTGTAATTAGCACCAAATTCTCGATGGTTAAGGATGCTGCCAAAATAGGAAAGTCTGTAATCCTCAAAGTCTCCAGCCACTTGAGGACCTCCCAGACCTCACCTCCAGCCTAGCCTCCCCCTCTGTGCTCCTCTCCCAGGTGTCCAGCTGCCTGCCAGACCCTCCTCTCTGTATTCCAGAAGCATCTTGAACTAGTCTAACACTGGACTCAAGTTCTATTCCCTCCCTACACTTGCAGCCCCTTCTAAGAAGCCCAGTCCTGGGTCATGGCCCTTGTCTTTCCCTTGCCCTCCTTCCTCCTTCCCAGCAGGCTCACCTCCTCGGGAATAATACACCACCCAGGCAGTCCCCTGACCCAGAAACCCACGCCCCCTCATGACCTCTCTTGTCTCCTCTGGCCATCCCACTCATGTCGAAGGCAGCTGCCTCTTCTTCCACGCCCGCCCCCTCCCCGGGTCAGGCCTCATCAGTGCTGCAGGGGTGGAAGGTTGGAGAGGGGAGGCTGCCGTGCCTTCCCACGGTCTCCCCACCTCCCTTCTCGGCAGCCCCATCCATTTCCCATGTTGCAGCTAAGCATGATTTTTCCAAAGCACCTCTTCACTTTCATCTTTCAGGTCTCAGCTTCGACACAGTGTCCCCTGGGAAGACGGAGAAGATCCCCGGCTCCCCAAGTCCGATGTTAGTGCCCTACCCACCTCCTCCCTCGGCACCCCTAACTATCGCGTGTAGCATTTAAGCGCTCATATGGTGTTTGCCTGTTCATTTGTTTGCTTCCCTCCTTAAGAACAGGGATGTGTGTGGCTACCCTCATCAACTGACACACAGTAGACCATCAACAAATGCTTTCAAAAGAATGACTGAGTTAGGCTTCTCAGATTTTTTTTTTTTTTTTTTTTTTTTGCGGTACGGTGAGAGGTGCGGGCCTCTCACTGTTGTGGCCTCTCCCGCTGCGGAGAACAGGCTCCGGACAAGCAGGCTCAGCGGCCATGGCTCACGGGCCCAGCCGCTCCGTGGCATGTGGGATCTTCCCAGACCAGGGCACAAACCTGTGTCCCCTGCATCGGCAGGCGGACTCCCAACCACTGCGCCACCAGGGAAGCCCTCTCAGATTATTTTTTAAAGTCCTCTATCAATTCTTGTTATTTGATTAATTTGCCAGCAAACCGACTCCTACCCGCTGCGTGCAAGGGAAACCTTTGTCTTAACCTTGATCGCTTGACCTTGAGCACTGAATTAGGAAGGCCTGAGTGAGCTCTTGTACCCGGTGTTATTGTGCCCCCCCCGCCCAGGTAAATGCACAGTCCGCTGTGGGAGACTGGGTGGTACAGGGGCCAGAGCCCTGCCCCGAGTCAGGAGGGTGGGATATTCCACTCTCTGGGCTGTGACACCTTGGACCAGCCGGCCTCCCTGGCTCGCCTGGTGGCTTTGGAGTTGCAGGCAGGGGGCCGGCCGATGAAGCCTGAGCCTGCCTCTCCCCATTCTCCCACCCCCAGCTCTGCCACATTGTGTATGATTCTGTCGCTTCCATCACTCACATCTGCAGCCAGCGGCCCCGATGCAGATTAAGTCCTTTGAAGGCAGGCTCTGAAAACACGAGGAAGATATTCTCTTTGGTAGGAACATTCGAAATAACATCTTTTCAAGTGTGTGGAAGATCAGAATATGAATAGGATGGGGGTGCGGCAAGAAGGGTTTGTGAAAGGAGGGGCTGGGTCCTGCAGCTTGCTCTATTCTGAACGGGGGAGCCGGGAAGCTTGCTTTCTTTTCTCTACAAAATGACAACATCGCTGTGGGGACATTTACAGCCAGAATCTCTTTGACATTTTTAAATCTCCGAAATCACGAAAAAAAAACCCAAAAAAAATCATAGCATGTGCGTTGGCAAGGGAAAGGCTTTATGTTGTGGGGTTGTCTAAAAGACACCAGCGGAGCCTGGGTATCTCTGTCAAGACTGTTCTCTGAGGATAGTTTCCTGGGCAGCATCTGCATCATGTAGAAGGTGGGGTGGTAAGGACTGAGTACTTCCTTACAAGTCACTGCAGACACGGTGGCCAGTGTGTCAGGCTCACCTCTTCCCTCTTGGGATGGATGGGAAGGGACAGCAATGGAAATCTTAAAGGTGCAGGATGACACTGAACCCAACCTTCACGGTTGGGTGTTGGAGGCCAGCTGTGGCCCCATAACTCACCCCTAAGAATCTAGGACTCCCTGACCCCTTGGGGTGGTGACTTACTGGGCAAAGCTCATGAACAAGCACTTGGCCTGGAAGGCAAAGAAACAATAACTCTGAAATCCCAGTGAGGAGGTATTTGGACACCTATAAATAAATCACCTACTTCCCCCGTCCTTCGCATTACCGCCCATCAAAGTATCGGCCTCAACATCTGCTGCCCAGTTAATAGTCCTTCAGGAGCCAGTGTGATGCCAAAATCTAGCAACTCACCGGCACTTAATGACAACGTCCAGCAGAGATGCTGACCAGCCTTGCTGAATATGCTATCCTTGTATGGAAGAGGCAAAAAAGGAGGGAGAAAAAGGGCTGGGGCCCTGCACCTCCAACCTCAGAGGATGGGCCAAGGTGGGCAGGGCAGCTGGAGCCCGAAACAGACTCCTCAGGACAGCGCGACCCTGGACTGGGCCCTTCTAGGAAGCCCACATCACGGGCTGGCTCTGGGGCAGCAGTGTAAAACTAGCCATGCTATAGCTTTGTATTGACAGACACATCAGCTTCACATCCAAGAGGGGCGCTGCGTGGTGTAACCCTATGTGATGCATGTGGCTTGGTCGTTCCATTTGGAAACAGGAGACAAAGTCAGCTTTGTATCCAGGATTCCTTCTCTGTCGTCTTTACAAATGCACACAAACAGGTCTGACAACTTGCTACGTGCCCAGAATAAGGGAGTCACCGGTGCGGAACTATTTCATGGCAGTAGTCCATGGAAGGGGCAGTTCTGACTGCTGGGACTGGTGCACACAAACACCCCAGCTCCAAACTTGGCCCCAGACTGCTTCTGGTCCCAGAGCTTTTTGGATTGTAGAACTCTTTGAGAATTAATTAGGCAGGATCTCTGGACCCTCATTCCAGGAAATAATGTACAGCTACACAAATTTTGCCTGTCATTTCCCTGGAAAGCAGGGATCTTTGGAGCTCATTTATGGCCTCCTGGTTAAGATCCCGGTTTAGGAGTTGACAAAAAAGTCCCTCCAAGGAGAAGTTTCTGCTCTGTGATGGGCTAAATATTGAGTTCTCTCTGAACACATTATAAACATATTATCCATGATCGGTTTTTATCAAAATTCAAATTGTTGACTTCTCAGGAATGTCTCTGCCAATAAAGCAAAATGTGCCTGTGGCGTGAAGGAGGAAGGCGGCCTCTGGGGCGAAGGCTGGGAGGAGCTGCTCTTCTCTAGAACACACATCACCCGCAGCCCCGCTTGCCCCAAGAGATTGTCTGACTTGGAGCGCATCCCTGATATTTTCTTGGGCATCTCGTCTGCTTCTGATAATTGATCTGAGCAGCGTTCGTCGAGGGTGCATTGAGGGACGATGTTGGGGATGGATCTTGTGCAGGTTCGTTCACCCGGGGGGTGACTTACGGCCGACTGGCTGAACTGTGATTTGGTGCAGCTGAAACAAGGCTGCAGGTGAACGGAGGCTGGCTCCTGGTTTCCATCTATTTGGTGGCCACCTTTCCTTCCCCAACACCCCAGAGGCTCTCTCCAGAGTGGTCACCAGAGCTAGAAGTTTTAGGAATCACAGTCCAATCCAAATTCTTAGCTGGGATGTTGAAGGGCTGGGTGTTGGGGAAACACGTCTCCCAGGACAGCTGAAACAGTGAGCCAGTTTGCAGGGTATGGGCTGGCTGCAGGGAGAGCTGAGAGTTGGGGGGGACCAGGCCAGCCCGACGGTGGGCTGTTGGTGGCCTGCTGGGGCTGAGAGCCGGTGCGCTTTCTGCTTAGGAAGCTCTACCAGAAAGCAGTTTCTCTAATGCCCACAGCGGCACCGGAGGGGTGAGCAGGGCCCTGGAAATGGTGGGTATGATGTGGGCCCAGGGCAGAGGTGGGGGAGGCTCCTGGGAGTGGGTCGCTGCCTGACAGCTGGCCGGACTGAGGCTCCTCTGTAAGGACAGACAGGACAGGGCCCAGCCATCTGCTCAGCTCTAGTATTCGGGACAGGGTTTGCTGTAGCATCAGAACTCAGGCCTCTCGGGGGAAGGCACTGCTTCCTGCCAGGACGGACTAGGTGAGCTGGTGACAGATGTGAGTCAATCCTCTTTCTGTTTACAAGTTGCCGCAAATCATTTTCCAGGGTTTTCCTACTGGGTACCTTATCTTCTCAACCGTGAGGTAAGTTCCAGGAAAAGAACTGTGTCTTTTATTTTTTAAGGTCCACCCTTGGCTCCAAGCCTGGCCCTGAACTTGTGGAATTCAGTGTCTCCGGCCACGTGCCTTTGCTCGCGCAGTCCTGAGTCCCCCTAAAATGTGTCTCTGTTCACCAGCAAAATCTGAAGTGACCAGAAGATGCCCCGCCGTGAAGACCCACGTCGAATGGTACCACAAGGCCTTGTGGAGAAAGAGAATGAGGGCTCGAGGCCCAGCTGGCCCTGCTCCAGATCACATGACCTTGGGCAAGTCACTCCACTTCTCTGAGCCCCAGTCTACTCCCCTGAGCAACGCGAGTGGCGATGACTGCTCCCAGAGCTGCTGTCAGGGTTCAGTCACAGGTTGGATGTGGTTTGCTCTCACTAGAAATTTCTCACCAGTGTTTGCTCTGGCGTATGGCCTTTCTCCCAGGAAGCAGTTTCCCAAAGCCAACCAGAGACCCTCTTCAGCCTCTCTCAAACCTCCATAGCAATTCGTACCCTCATATCTCACGCTTCTTCTGCCTGGTATCATTACTCAACTGTGCAATATATATTAGCTGTCTATCCTCACCCTGACCCTCAGCCCTCACACACATTCGATGTTTATTTATTTATTTTATTTTATTGACTTTGGCTGCACCAGGTCTTAGTTGTGGCATGCAGGATCTTTTAGTTGTGGCATGCAGGATCTTTTAGTTGTGGCATGCAGGATCTTTTAGTTGCAGCATGCAGGCTTCTTAGTTGCCGCATGTGGGATCTAGTTCCCCGATCAGGGATTGAACCTGGGCCCCCCTGCACTGGGAGTGTGGAGTCTTACCCACTTGGACCATAAGGGAAGTCCCACACATTCACTGTTTAAATAATATTTATTATTTTCTTTATTGAGGTATAGTTGATTTACAATATTATATAAGTTTCAGGTGTACAACAGGGTGATTCACAATTTTTAAAGGAGGTACTCCATTTATAGTCGTTATAAAATATTGGCTATATTCCCCATGCTGTACAATATATCTTTGTAGCTAATTTATTTTATATGTAGTAGTTTGTACCTCTTAATTCCCTACCCTCCTTCTCTCTCTCCACTGGTAACCACTAGTTCTCTATATCTGTGAGTCTGTTTCTTTTTCATCACATTCACTAATTTGATTTATTTTTAAGATCTCACATATAAGTGATAACATACAGTATTTGTCTTTCTCTGCTGACTTATTTCACTTAGCATAATACCCTCCAAGTCCATCCATGTTGCTGCAAATGGCATTATTTCTTTCTTTTTTATGGCTGAGTAATATTCCATTGTATATATGTGCCACATCTTCTTCATCCATTCATCTGATGATGGACACTTAGGTTGCTTCCATGTCTTGGCTCCTGTAAATAGTGCTGCTGTGAACACTGAGGTGCATGTATCTCTTCAAATTAGTTTTTTTGTTATTTCCAGATATATGCCCAGGAGTGGTATTACTGGATCATATGGTAGCTGTATTTTTAGTTTTTGTGAGGAACCTCCATACTGTTTTCCACAGTGACCGCACCAATTTACATTCCCACCAACAGTGCACGAGGTTTCCCTTTCTCCACATCCTCGCCGTACACATGCACTTTTGTAAGCTACTAAGGGCCAAGTTGACAGCTAGTTCAGACTTACACACACCAGAGCCTCCAGCGCATATGAGGATCAAAGGACCGCTGCCTGGATTGAATCATTTACTGCTATGGAATAAATATTCAAGTTCTGAAAAGGAAGTCACACCGAATCACACAGCGATGCTTCAAACCTGAAGATTTCCTCCGCAACAAAACTCTGTTTTTCTACCAGCAGCAAGCTTAGCCATTCATGTGAATAATTTCAAACAGCCTGAAAAATCACCACTGATTTCAAAGCACCACAGTCACACATTAAACCTCTTTTCAGAAAAAGACGAAAGAGAACTGAAAGAATAAACTTTCAGTCCAAAGGGTGGGCGTAAGGAGGTACTTATACAACAAAATTAATTTAGCCATTTGCCAATCTTTATAGTGGATGACCTGAGAAGGACATTTTGCTTCTATCCAGAATATACTGTTATGTAATAAATGAAAGCTCAGCTGTCCCCCCAAAGAAGGGGGGAGTTGATGTGTCACTGGCCACCAGAGGGACACTGTGTGACACAGGCCACAGGGCCACCTCCTCCACCGGAGGCTCTGGAACTTGGAGGCTGGTGGGGGAGACTTGAAACCGCCTGCCCAGGTCCAAGCCCACCTGGGTTTGCATGCAGTCACCCCCCAAGGCAGATACTGTGCCTCCAACTCTGAGTCCTGAGGGTCAGGTCAGCTCCGCGTTTGACTTGTTTTGTTATTGAAATTACAGGTTTAGAAAAGGAGTGTCGGTTCCCAACTCAGAAGAAGGAATCTCCTCGGGCATCTGTGTGCTGATCTAAGCACCATTCATGATTTTTTCCAACCCAACCTTGTTTCTGTGACCTTTAGTAATCTCGTTATTCCCAGCAGAAAATGCTCAGAGCTAAAACAGTCTCGTTATAATTTAGTCTTTACACTGAAAAAAAATTTTCCCCACTGTCCTTCACCTCACAATCCCCCAAATGCCCCCCACCCCCTCCCCAAAAAAGAGACCCCGAAACCCCTATACTTGGTTTCAAGCTCAAAGCAGATCTTATTTATTTATTTATTTTTAGGACGCATCAGTTAAATCTGTTCATCTTTTTTGAGTTGAGGGACTGGAAGAAATCACACATCGTTTCTGACGTGATATACCCATGGGCGGTTTTGCATCCTACCCAAAGATAGCTCAACATCATTTTAAGATGTTTTGCCTTCTATGGCAATCAAAATCAAACTTTTCTAAGTAGACGTGTGCTCGTGGGTTACGCAAGTGCTGTCAGCGGTGCCTGCGCTCTTTGCTTGACCTTGGATGAACATCTAAGCCTTGGAGGCGGGTGTGTGCATCAGTGCTGCCCACATGCACACGGGCGCCCCAGGTCGCTCAGGCTCCAGGATGATAAGAGGGTAAAGGGCAGTCACCTCTGGGCTACTCATGGGCTTTGTGAAAGGTCACAACGTCTGCCTAATTGGAGGCAACTTTCTTTCATGCCCATTTTTATCTCCTCGGGGAGAAATGCCAAGTGAGCTGAGAATTAAGGAAGTCAGGGGCCAGCTGAGCAGCCTCGTTAAAGACACCTCAGGGGGCTTCCCTGGTGGTGCAGTGGTTAAGAATCTTCCTGCCAATGCAGGGGACACGGGGTTCGAGCCCTGGTCCGGGAAGATCCCACATGCCATGGAACAACTAAGCCCGTGCACCACAACTACTGAGCCTACGCTCTAGAGCCTGCGAGCCACAACTACTGAAGCCCATGCGCCTAGAGCCCATGCTCCACAACGAGAGAAGCCACGACAATGAGAAGCCCTCGTGCCGCAATGAAGAGCAGCCCCCGCTCACCGCAACTAGAGAATCCCCACGCGCAGCAACGAAGACCCAACGCAGCCAAAAATAAAAACAAATCAATAAATTAATTTAAAAAAATGAGAGACACCTCGGATTTTGGGTCTCACTTTGCTCATCTCTAAAACGGGACCAGATGCTTTCAAAGGCAACTTCCAGCTCAAACTCAGGCTCTTGCTTTTCTTTTCTCCAGGAAGATCCCAGGAGGTGATCAGGGTCCAGGTGATCACTCCGTTCTCCCCTAATGTCATCCATCCAGCCTCCTGTATGTCATTACTTTTCTCCTGCCCCATGAACAGCATCTCTTGTTCTCACCCCGGGGCAGCGTCTTCCCTTCTGCCCACCCTTCCCTGGGTCCCATCAACAAGATATCTGGGGTAACATATTTTTAACCAGGACAAGCTTTGGGAAAACCTCTGTCACTGTTCCGAGGAAAGTCGATTCTGTTTATTTTCATAAACTGTTGTCAGTTTCCTCAAACTTTCCACTTACCTCTTCTCCTTAAACAAAATTATCTTTCTCCAACCGTAACACTTTCTATGCAACCCTTTTAAAGGAAACTATTGCATTCATTCAAATAAAATTATTCAGGACCTACTATTTGTTGGGCTCAAGAAATGCTTGTCGAGTGAATAAGTGAATGGATGAATGTACCTTGTTGGTTGCTATAGGAGACTCAGAAACAAGCCCTCTTCCCAGCCTTTAGGGGGATGGTCTGTGGTGGCAGAAAGGATTAAACGCACACAAGAATAGTTGGAATACAAGCAGTGCTAACCTTCATGATATAGTAACACTGCTTGTAAATATTGAAAGCCAGTGTCAGTTGAATACAAGTTGGAAAAGAGCCACTTCCCTAACCACACCCTGTAAGCATCTTTCTCCTCCCAGCTATCCTGCCTCTTCCTCGGCACCCCCAGACCTCCCCCAAAACTAGCAACCAGAGAGGGCTAACACCTGGCTTGGCAGGGAACCTCAGGTATGCTGTTCCAGAGCTGTTCTGATTGGTCAGCACCCTTGCCTGTGAGTTACTTAATATTTGGACTATTTCTACTGTATGAGTAAAGCTCAGGTAACTGGCAAAAAGAAATAATAAAAGTAAGTAAAGAAAGGAAATATGGGGAGAGTTGGTTCCATTCTCCACTAGAGTGATGGGCACCAGCCATAAGAGGACATTACATTCCCTGGTCACAGCAACCAGCTCAGGAATGGGCAAATGACCCAACCAGATGCAATGAGATGTAACAAAACTTTTGCTGGGACTGTTGGTAGAGGGATATTTACTCTTAATGATGGATGTGAACTGCGATGTGATTCTGGAGAAACCATGGGCTACCATATGAAGCCCAGTGATGCTAGGAGTTGAGCGATGGGAAAGCTCCTAGATCAAGCCATTCCTGAAGTCATGCCTGCCTTCTGCACTATTCAGTTATCTAGAGTAGGCAAGTTTGTCTTTCTGTCATTTTTTAACAAAAAAAAGTCCTGATACTGCGATGAGGCAGCAAAGGAAATACAGGAGTAAGAGAGATGGAAAACGGTGCCGTCATTCTCAGTTCCCTTCTTTCTTAGCTTTTTGGAGCCAGGTCTGCTTGATCCTGGGATCTGGTCTCCTTACTCTTTCTCATTCCCCAGGTCATCATCCCCTCCTGACTTTGTTTTTTGATTTCCTACCCAGTCAGGAGTAAAATCCCTCACATTTTCAAACTTCTTCTGTTTTCACCTTGCCAATCTCCAACACTGGGTCATCAGAACAACACTCCCCAGCCCTTTTCTCATCATGGCAAACTCAAAACATGACACTCTTTGAAGGGTACCCTGGGGTAAACTAGAGATTTAGGGTATCTTTATGGGCCTTGGGGGGGAAAAGTCCATTATATTTTTTAATATTATGAAATTTTGATCTAAAAAAAAGTAAAATACAAAGTCCCAGGGAAGATATAGCTTTGTATGAAACTTCAAAATAAAATCTTTTCAAAATGTTAAACAGGAAATTTGAGCTTTCTTCTATGGACATGACTTTTTAAATATCAGTTTAAATGCTTCAAATGCTGTCCTTGAATCCTAATCAAGACCTTTTATTTATTTATTTAGATTTTTAAAATTAATTTATTTTTTATACAGCAGGTTCTTATTAGTTATCTATCTATCTATATATATATATATATATTTTTTTTTTTTTTGGGTGCGCGGGCCTCTCACTGTTGTGGCCTCTCCCGTTGCGGAGCACAGGCTCCGGACGCGCAGGCTCAGCGGCCATGGCTCACGGGCCCAGCCGCTCTGCGGCATGTGGGATCTTCCCGGACCGGGGCACGAACCCGTGTCCCCTGCATCGGCAGGCGGACTCTCAACCACTGTGCTACCAGGGAAGCCCAGTTATCTATATTTTTATCTTTGTAGTGTACTTTGTAGCTTTCTTAACATTTATTAATAGTAAGCTTACTTATTTTATATTTAAAAAATTTTTTTTGAATTTTATTTATTTTTTTATACAGCAGGTTCTTATTAGTTATCCATTTTATACATATTAGTGTATATATGTCAATCCCAACCTCCCAATTCATCCCACCACCACCACTAGCCCCCCGCCGCTTTCCCCCCTTGGTGTCCATACGTTTGTTCTCTACATCTGTGTCTCTACTTCTGCCCTGAAAACCAGTTCATCTGTACCATTTTTCTAGATTCCACATATATACATTAATATATGATATTTGTTTTCCTCTTTCTGACTTACTTCACTCTGTATGACAGGTCTCTAGGTCCATCCATGTCTCTACAAATGACCCAATTTCGTTCCTTTTTACGGCTGAGTAATATTCCATTGTATACATGTACCACATCTTCTTTATCCATTCATCTGTCGATGGGCATTTAGCTGCTTCCATGACCTGGCTATTGTAAATAGTGCTGTAATGAACAGTGGGGTGCATGTGTCTTTTTGAAGACTTTTTAATGATAATCTCTTCAAATTCTTGGTAGTCACTATCAACGAGAAACTGCACGTTAATTAAAACCATTCTTTGGGAACCTTTCAGAATGTCAACAGCTGAAATTATATTTAAATAACCAACAGTCTCTTCTCTTTTTCATTTCTACGTACAAATGTAATTTCTTGCTGATGTTTCTTATGATAAAACAAATGGACTTTGAATCCAATCGGATTATTTTTATGTCAACTATTTCCAAATAATGGGAAGCCCTAATGTGGAGAATGCAGGTGTATTTTTAAAACAGTCTCCTTATACCTAAAATGAAGACCATGACAATAGTTCATCAGCCATGGGTGAGAGCTTCCCAGTCACTGTTTCAAGACACCCTGCTGTCCCGGCCCGCATGGTGGCCAGGTGGGGCATAGACTGTGGCCTCCAGCTGAGAGCTGCCTCTGGGCTCCTGCAGGCAAAAGCGCAATGACCAACATCAAGGACCATGATGTACAGATGCTCCACCGTGGAAACTGGGTGAAGCCAGCTGTGCAGCATGACTCCGCCCAGCCTGGACAGAGAGCTCGTGGAGCTGCTGTGCACACGGCCGCTATGGCTGATCAGAAGGGGCCTCCTGGGAGGCCGGTGAGGGCTTTAGCGGGTGGCGCTAAGCCTCTGCCTTCACGTACAACAGACGCTCGCGTCCACTAGACGTAGCATCACAAAGTGAATGCGCCCTGCGTAACCACTACTCTTGGGAATAGTAAATTCACCTGTTGACACAGATGAAGCCTCTAACCCCAACGCCTCCACTTCCTACTATTTTTTCTTGTCTTTCCCTTCACCTCAGCCACCAGCATCATCTTTCTGAAGGTCACCTAGAAACCCAATTCAAGGCCTTTTCCTCAGCCCTTGACTCCTCTCTGGAGCAACCAGAACTATTTCCTGCCCTCTCTAGCAAGAGACTTTTCTCTCTCTCGGGCCAGGACCAGGAGGTTTTGTGTGACTTGTTAAGGAGACTTGAGTGTAAAGCCCTGAAGTCTCTCGGAAAAAAACCAAAAAAACTCATAGATGGGGCTAAACGGATGAGTGCCAGGTTTCAAAGAAGCAGTATTTGTAATCACATTAAAAAGTCAAGGCTACTACATTGGCTTTCAGCATTTTTCATCTTTGAATGCTCAATAAAACTATTTTTGGCAAAGGAAAAAAATAAACATTTCTCTCTTATCGACTGTGGGCTGTACCGTCTTGAGCCTCTTCTTACTTATTGATGCCTTACTTTCTTTCTTAGTTTTTTTTTTTTTTTTTCTCTCCTACCCACTATCAATGGGGTTTCTGACCCTCTTGTACTCCAAACCTTCTACACACACTGTTTTCACCATCACTATTGTGTGGACGAATTTAAAATCCTGCTAGTGGTATGACTGTCCAAGCTCCAGTTCTAAATTTCTGCCCTCTCTTTGGACAATTCCATCTGAATCTCCTGACAGCTCCTCTTGCTCATCACGCCCAGAGGCCCCTTCTTCATCCCAGCCCCAAATCAGCTCTTCCTTGCCACTTCTCTGCGTTGTTAAGGGCACCACCGTCACCCCACCTCGGCTCAAACCCTTGAAGGTAAACTTGGTTTCTCAACTGATTGCCGAATCTTGATGATTCTCCCTCCTGAATGCCTGTCACATCCAATTGCCTCGATTTTGGTAGATGCCACCCTATCCTGGGTTCTTTACCTCTCACCTGGATTATTACAATGGCCTCCCAACTGGCCACCTTCGACAGATTATTACCAGTTTATTGCACCCAAAAACTCCCTTGTTTAAAAGCTTTCAATAGGGAATTCCCTGGCAGTCCAGTGGTTAGGACTCCGTGCTCTCACTGCCCAGGGCCCGGGTTCAATTCCTGGTCAGGGAACTAAGGTCTTGCAAGCTGGGCAGGGCAGCAAAAAAAAAAAAAAAAAAAAAAAAAGCTTTCAATAGCTCTTTATTGACCAAATTTAGCTTAACTTCTTAGCCAGACATTCAAATCCCTTCATAATCTGTCCCCAGCCTATCTGTGTAACCCAAGTTCATTTATAGATTCTAGAAATATTTACTGAGCTCCTACACTTCGTGCCAGACTGGCCTAGGTACTGGAGATACTGCAATGAATGAAATCAAATTCTCAGTTCCCATGGAATTAACATTCTAAAGAGAGTCAGACGACAGGCAAACATACATGTTAGATCATAACGCTTGTCGAAAAATAAATTCGGGTAAGAAGGTAGACGGTGATGGGAGTGGCATATTAGATGGGATGGTCAGGAAGTCCTTTTTGATGAGGCGGCATTTGTCTAGAGACTCGAATGAAATGAGGGTGAGACTTATGGATATCGAGGGGAAGGGCATTTCAGGTAAAAGGGAAAAGAAAGGGAAAAGAAATTTCCAAGTCCTTCAAGTCAGAGCACGCGCTTGGCAAGTTGGAGAAACTGCAAAGGGGCCAGAATCGATGAGCAGAGTGAACAAGAAGGAAGAGATGAGAGAGAGTCGGCTGGAGGCCAGGTTATGTAGTCCTGGATGGATGACGATGTGCATTTAGGATTTAATCCTGAATGAGGTGGAAGGCCCTGGAAGGTTTTGAGTAGTTGAGTGACATGTTCTAAAAAATCCTACAGACAGCTGTGGAGAGACTGGATTGAGAAGGTGATGAGGGAGAGTGAAAACTGGGAGACCAGTTAGGAGGCTGTTGCAATAATCCAGGCAAGAGATGAGACGAGCGGTTTGAAGAGGGTAAGAAGTTGTTAAATTCTGGTTACGGTTTGAAGGTAGTGCCGCTGGCATCTGCTGGTGGATTGATTGGATGTGAAGTGTCAGAGGAAGAAAAGAATCAAGGATGATTCTCAAGCAACTGGAAAAGCACAACTGCCATGAACTGAGCTCTCTGAGAAGACTGTGGGAAGAGAAGGAAGTCTACAGGAGGAGGAAAGTCCAGTCTGGGGTGTATTAAGCTTCAGGTGACCATCAGGTATCCAAGTGAAGATGTCAAGTTGTCAGTTGAATAGTTGAGTCTAGAATTCACGAGAGAGATCCAGGCTAGAAATAGGTTTGGAAATTGTGTATAGATGGTATTAGTGTTCAGAGAGTAGGAGAGATCTCTTATAGAGTGTCCACAGAGGCCAGTGGACTGAGCCTGGGTCACTACCACATGCAAAGGTTGAGAAGATAAAGAGAGCTCAGCAAGAGAGAACTGTGGGTGGAAGGAAAGAAAGCCAAGAAACTATGGTGGCCTGGAAACCAAGAACAGAAAGGGTTCAACAAGGAGGGAGTCGTTTGTGATTTGTTTAAAAATAATCGTGTGTGTGTGTTGTGTGTGTACACGCATGTGTGTAACGGAGGGTGGGGGGCTAGTTGGTATATAAAATAAACAGGAACTGCCACATTGATCATTGCTGAATCTGGGAAGATGGGGAGCTCATTTTACCATTCTCCTTATTTGTGTATATGTAGGAAATTTCCCATTAAAAAGAAGTGACAGGGACTTCCCTGGCAGTCCAGTGGTTAAGGCTCCGCGCTTCCACTGCAGGGGGTGTGGGTTCCATCCTTGGGCAGGGAACTAAGATCCCGCATAACGCACTGGCGTGGCCAAAAAAAAAGGTAACAAAATAAAACAGAGAAACTGAAACACTGATGGTGCTGATGGGTCAATTCAGAGAGTGGATGTGACCTGTAGAGGCACTGGTGGTGGTGACGAGCAGTCTCAGCAGGGACGAGAGCCTGTTGGCAGTGGGTTCAAGAGAGATGAGGAAAAAAGGAGCAAGTGAGTGCGATCACCTCCTTCTAGGAATTCCGAAGGAAAGGGGAACAGAGAGAAATGGGTCAACAGCTGGAAAGAGATCAAGGGGCCAGCGGCGGGTAGGTGGTTGGTGAGCTTAGGATGGGCTGAGGACAGCCATATTTCCTACCACTGCCCTGCACACAAGCTCTAGACACAGCCCCGGAAAGCATCCTCTCCCCACGTTCTCTGTCCACACCTGCCCCTCCCCATTCATCCCACCCATCCACCAAGGCCTAGACCACGTTCCACCTCCTGCATCATCCCAACTGTATATGATGTGTCCAGGTGTCTGGTTTCTACCCACATGCAGAATTTTCAAGAAAATTGATTATATGAAAGTTTTGGTTGTGGTGCTGTTCGGTTGGGGTCTCTGTGGCTCTCACCTCCAGTGTGTGTTTATGCTGTAGATGAAAGCTATACAAGGCTCCCCTGATGGCCTTCGGAGGGGAAGCAGAACTTCTACAGAAACAGTAAAGTTTCTTATTCCTTTAGATCTTGGAAGATAGCATTCGATAGTAGCAACGAGAAGAGTATCTTTCACTTGCCTTTCCCACTCTAAAAGACAAGGCTAGAAGCACCAATTCACGCTAAGGGATCACGGACTGCTATTTATTTTTAAAACTAACTGAAAAGCCTCCGCTGCTAACAAAAGACTTCTCTTTGGAAACATCAGAAGTCGGGCGGAGCAGGTGGGTGGGGAGAAGAAGCCTTCTAGTTTCAGCTCCGTGAAACTGCCCTGAAAAGTAAGATGTGATGGAAAACACTGCTTCCCTCACACCTCCCTCCGAGTATATAACAGCAAGGAGACCAGGGCACTTTCTTAAGATTCTTCCTGCGGAGAAGTTTCCCTCAGAAGCACTCATTTTCAGTGCAAAAGGCAAGAACAGACAAGACACTTCTAATCAGGATTAAATACAAGATGCATCAGAGATGGGCTGTGAAGAAATTCTCAAGAAACGAGAGATGTTATCAGTGCTTCATGATGAGAAGGCTAGAGGGACAAAAAAAATTTCTGTTCCTATATAGCTAAACTGAGGGAGACAAGAGCAAACACATCTTTTTTTTTTTTAATTGAAGTACAGTTGGTTTACAATGTTGTGTTAGTTTCAGGTGTACAGCACAGTGATATATTTATAACTGAATCACTGTGCTGTACACCTGAAACTAACACAACATTGTACGTATATATATACTTTTTTAGATTCTTTTCCCTTATAGGTTATTACAAAATATTGAGTCTAGGGACTTCCCTGACAGTCCAGTGGTTAAGATTCCATGCTTCCACTGCAGGGGGCATGGGTTCGAGCCCTGGTCAGGGAACTAAGATCTTGCATGAGGCCAAAAGAAAACAAAAAAAGAAAGTATCGAGTATAGTTCCCACATCTTGACTGAGTCTCAATAGCAAGTACAAAAGGCACGTGAACCTCCCGCCCTAATTACTGCCGGGTGCCCACTGTTGCCGAGCCCTGTGCTGTGTATGACAGAGTCCCTCCACTCACGGAGCCCAGGGGAGACCATCACAACACAGCGTGACAGCCAGGAGGCTACCTGTGGCGGGAAGGCCTCCCTGATCCTGGGGGTAAGGGAGCTTGGAGCTTTCTGACAGAAGCAGTAGAAGCACCAAAGGTTCCTGAGTGCAGAGAGCATGGAGATTTGGGACAGCCAGGAGTCACACTGCGGTGAGACCCAAACCTGGATATACAGGTGGAGACCAGGTCACACAGGGCCTCTGATGTCATGGGCCAGGGAGCTCTGACTGGAGAGGAAAACAAGAGCAGCTTTGCAATTTTGAAAGATCATTCCGGTGGCGGCAATCTAAAGGGAAAATAGGGCTTCCCTAGTGGCACAGTGGTTGAGAGTCCACCTGCCGATGCAGGGGACACGGGTTCGTGCCCCAGTCCGGGAAGATCCCACATGCCGCGGAGCGGCTGGGCCCGTGAGTCATGGCCACTGAGCCTGCACGTCTGGAGCCTGTGCTCCGCAACGGGAGTGGCCACAACGGTGAGAGGCCCGTGTACCACAAAACAAACAAACAAACAAACAAAATAAATAAATAAAGGGAAAACAGACCATGTGCCGACTTCGAAATTGTGAAAACTGGTGACTCTTGTTGGTGTGACTTGCTGTCAAAGCCAAATTCTGTTTTTCTGTGTTATATTCGGTTATGCTTATTTTTGTACCTCAAAGAAGTGAGGGTTTCATTCTATTGGTGTATTTTTAAACGTTCAGATAATTTCATTGTTCACCTATATCTCTTCGATCACAAGAGCACAATGTAATCAACCATTGTGAGGTAGCTGGACGATAGTTACTATGAAAACGACCTTCAGCTATGGAACCAGGGGCTGCTTCTTCCCTGGGGTTTTCATGCCCTCTCCCCACTTACAAGCCCCGATCTGGAATTTCACCTATGCAGTGATTCCCAACACTGGCCTATGAAAAAGTTTTCACCAGTTTGGGGTTAAATGTAGAAGCAAAGGATGGTGTAGTGAGACTTTCATAAAACAAAATTTGGTCTGCGTAAATGCATGTCTTTTCTTCTAAATTATGCCTTACTTCCTTTTCAGGTATTAAGATTCCCTTTATTTTATGAAACGATGGCAACCCAGTTTTTTGTAAATGACCTTTCATGGCAAAACAGTTGGCTACCCCAGATCTGTGCACTGATTTTTGTGAAATGTGAAATCTTCTTAGAAGCTTGGGAGGTCGCCTAACAGCTGAGTCCAGGGAGGGGATGGACACATCTGGAATTGACCAAGGCTGACGATAACCTGCCAAAGCATCAGAGTTGACAGCAAACTGTGACAATCAGGAAATGCTGGCCCAGTGTGTGATTTAACCACTTATGTCTTGCTAACTGCATCTTTGGAATTTAGCATCTTTATGAGAATTGTTAAACTTCTTTTCACGGCCTCTGCGTCACTCACATTTAAATATTGTTAAATAAGGTCCTAAAAATGTGTTTACTTTCCTGCTCCCAACTTCATCTTATTTTGGAGAGAGGTGCTTGGAGCCTATTACCTGTTAGCACCAAGAAACAGCTTCAATACTTTGGGACCCTGGCACAGAAGCAGCCCTCCTCACAGAGGCTGTACCAGAGCCTTTCAGGGAGTACTGACTGCACAGTAAATTAGGACCTGGAGTAGAAAGACCTGTGTTTGGGTCTCAGCTCACAACTAACTAGCTATGTTACCTTGGGTCGAGCTTCCTCAGCTACAAATGAGGCTGATGACGGTACCTCCCTGCACAGAGTGGCTGTCTTTAGGGCATCTTTGGGCTTGGAGACTATTCCATAATGGTCATATTGCTATTATTGTGAATACAGGATGTTTACAAAGCACTGTTTTTTACACAAGAATCATGTCAGACCTGAAAAGCTTCTTTTTGATCATCTGATCCAATCTTGGCATCTTATAGATGGGGGCGGGGAGAAACAAGTTCTAGAGAGGACAGAGAAGAAACGAGAGGCAGAGCCTAGACTTGGTCTTTGGGTTGAGCCCCGGGGTTTTCTCTACCACATTAGTTTTCTCCATCTGGAAGTATTTGATTCTTAACTTCCAAGTTTCTCGGTTTCTCAGGAAGGAAAACAGAAGATTTTCCAAGTCTTCATGCTAATCTCTAGAATGCAACAAAACCAGGTGGATTTTGATGGGTGTGGTGGACAGCAGCAGGATCTGATGCCAGCAATAAAAGGGACACGAGTGCGTTGGTTATATAAAGGGACACAAAGGCATCACCAGGAAAACAAAGTAGATACACTTTCTATTATTTTAAATCAGTAGTTTTATTACAATACTGCACTGACACACAATTAAGAGAAGGAATGTCCTGACATTTTCTGAGCATTTCATGGAAAGCAAATGTAACCAGCCAGGCAGCCGAGTCTTCCACATCTTTTCCAAACAGAAAGCAAAGTTATATGTCGTAGCTCAGGAAAGTAAAGTTTTCTTATCCTCATCTACAAAACTTCAGTGTCAGAAAACAGTTATTATGAAGTGGGCTGAGAAAGAAAGTGTTTCTTTCATGACGTCCCAAATCCTGACTCCAGACTTCCACCCCCACCCCCCACCCCGACTTCCCAGATGACTTTTTATGACACTGCAGATGGTAATGTGTTCAGGGGCTAAATGGGATCTACTTATTATATTTCACTACAATTGAAAGGAAAAGATAAATTAAGAAAATGAAGTCCTGGAAAATGCACAAAGGCAAGGAGAAAATATCTGGGTGTATTAAAAATGAGATGCTCTTTTCACGTAACTCATTTAAAAGGTTACAATTACCATAAACATTTTAACTCCATTAAAGACTGCTGACAAAAGCTTGCTCTTACATCTGCAAGAGCCTCCTGCGTTTACACGGGTTTGGAAGAAAGCAATGCACCTTGTGAAAAGAGCCACCAATCCTGGTGGAGCAGGCGTCGGACTATTTGGAGTTGCATAGGCGTTTTTTTTAGATCTGCTTTGTACAAGATACCACGAAACCTTGACCAATTTCCATTTTTCAATAGTTAGTGCGGCAGTCAGATGTTTTAATCCCTGTTGTGCTCAAACGCACAAAAGTACTCTAGGAAAGAAACACTAAAATGGCATTTTGAATAAATTCACTATACATTACGTAACTTGGGAACAATAAAGGAAGAAGCCCAAGCATGACTCTAGTATTTCATATAGAAAAGCACTGCAGGAAGAAACTTTGTTTAAAAACATTAAAACTCGGGTGAATATAAATACATGTTTGGTTCATCTGTGCTATTTGATATAGAAATCCTATCAGATATTCAATCTACTACGTGACCTGTTTGGGTTTCTCACTGTATTAGCAGAAGAATATACACTGCTGCATATACTCACATATATATGCATATACATATATAAAATTCAGATCATGAAAATTTGTTTAAATACACATACTTAAAACCTGTACCTCTAAAAATAAATACATTAGCTTCTAGTAGGCTAATTTTCAAGAGTTCCTTCACAAACCAATCAGAACACAGTTTCCCAACAATGGCATGTGACCAATTAGCCACTCTTTAAATCCATTATCTATCAGTAAATGTGTTTTTTGTTTTTTTAAATTCAGATGTACAACTGAAATAGCATTCCCAGAATAGAAGATGAGAGAATTCTGGCTTTGAAAATAAATGTCTTGGCTTCCTTGATGTTTAGTTCCTACAGATGTCTAGTCTTTGCCTCTGCATTTATCAAGCAGTGGGAGAGCATTTTCTAGTGACAGCATTCTCTTCCACTGACATTACCTTCTAATTAAAGGAGTCAGCTGCCATTTCCTTTGCTGTTTGGTGCAAGGGAACAAATACAACACTGTCTGTATCTGATATCACTCCCATCATCACAGTGAGTTGTGTGTTTTAACGTAATTTACAATGTGCTACCACTGAGGTACAGCAGAAGTAGCCCTGGCGTTAAAACCAAAAAAAGAAAGAGAACAAAAGTCTCCCAGGAGAACAACACACACAGGACCGGGTGGTATGTCTCTAAGTTCTATGAAGTAACTCGGGACCACTGCCAGAGTGGATACATTGGATAGCTGATACTGCAGTTCAAACAACAGAAAGAGACGATGAAAAGATTCAATATACCTCCTTTAGAAAGGATGAAATTAACAAAATTGGAGCTTTACTTTTTTACTTTTCCATTTCCAAAACAACTTCTTAAAATGATGTAAGCCAGACCAAGTTCTTTAATATAGCACAATATTTAACAACTTTGTCATTTGGTTTTGAATACAAGAATTTCAGAAATGTAGGAAATCCATGATAAATAATAGCAAGAATATTTAATGCCATTGTCTAAATGTTTTAAAAGGAAAATCTATCATAGTTGAAATACAACTTCTAAAAAATACAGTGTTCTAGGCGCTCACAGTTCTAGATTGCTAACTTTATAAATTAAAGTGGAAGTTATCCGTATATAAACAAGGCCTCTTTTTCACTGATTTCGATCTCATTTAAACCTTTGGATATTTCAGTCTTCAGATTCCACAAGGTAAGGCTGAGTTTACCAGATATAAACAAAATGTTTAAGTCCATGATGTACTGTAGCACTGAGGAAACAAATGCATCAAGTATTTACAGGCTGGCTACAGTACTTTCTTCTTCTTTTTTTTAAAGTCAAATGTGTTATCAACATCAAGCCACACTCTGTTTTGAATTTCTCTGGTCGCAAAGAAAATGGGGCAACAGCACTTTTCCTCACTCATCTTTCCTCTCAATCCTGAAGTCAGAGGCAGGTCTTTAAATCAAACGTCTTTTGGGAGGTGGCGGAGGCATGAACTCCGTGTCCGGGTCCAGATGATGATGCTTTCGCTTCTGTCCTTGAGAAGCTGCCGCACATTTGTTGATGAACTCAAACAGCATCTCCTTGGTGACAGGGTTTGAGATGCTGTTGCACACGGCTGTGGACAAAGGGAGACGTGAGTCTCGTGTGAGGGTTCATGGAGGCGGCTGACTCGCCCCAGGGAGATGAGGGCACGGGGAGACGTTTCCGTCCCAACACGCTAAAACTTTCCATCTTCCCAACGTGGGCGACTTGCTGTGGCTTCAACTGTGCTCCTCCCTCCCCCACCCCCGAAATGAGTGCATTTCTGGTGGCTGCTCTTTACTATTAATTCTAGACCCAAACTTTAAGTATTTGGGTTTAAGCCTGTCTTCACTACAGTTTTTGATCCCTCCAAACAGTTTGTATAGGATATTGATCTCGCCCAGGGCGTCACACTATGTCCATATTCAAGCACAGTTTCTAAAGGAAGTGCGCGCTCTAGTCCTCTAGCCTTTCTCTCTCTCAGAGAGAAGCGCACACTGAGGCATGTGTACGGCACCAGCCACCGTGCCCGCCGAACGGGGAGGCTGCAGTGTAGCTGGCAGAGCGTATTATTCTTTATTTTAGTAACTTGCTTGAAGTAAGGTATTACAACAAAATGACTATTAAAGAAAGCACCTTTCCCTATGTGATCAAAATTGTATTTACCCACTTGGTTTTAGGAAAACAACACGGGCTTAATTACTCCTCTTTCCCAAATTAACGCATCCTGTCTGAACACAGACGTTAGTTCCAACAAGAACCTTCGAATGTACAACAGTAACTTTTAAGCCACAAAACTCAAAGTGGCAATTTCTATATTATCTCATAAGCTTATCATACGATCATCATCATCACTGACTGAGCACTCAAAGTGCATAATCCTATTAACCTTTATTCTTGGTTTTTATCTGTCTTTTTCTTTCAGTTCCACTAAAAACAGCAACCCAGAATTGCTGCCAGTAGTAGTTTACCTTAGAGACCTAATTAATATGTGCTGTTTCCCATGAAAGACCCTCACTACTCTGAATTCCCAAAGCACTCACATTGTACCCAGAGCACACCCTGAAGGACAGCATAGCAGGTTTTACGTTTCTTTTTTTTTACTTTATGTTTTCTAAGGTTTTCATTGACTTTGTTCTTCATTGTTTGTAAAACTATCTTAGGAGCTGGAAATCACATTTCCCCTGCTCATGCCATCTTTTGCCATCTGGCAGACGATGGCTTCAGCATTTTGAATGGATCTGCAATTACCATGGCTTTTGTTGTGGCTGTCATTCAACAAATTCATCCTGTCCGCAGCCCGATTTCCTGCCCTTTAACCCCTCTCCTGGGTGCCTGCAGCAGCCCACAGGTGAGGGAGGACAGGAGCCACGCGGGGCACAGAGCTGCCACGAGCCCTCCGCGGTCCACACGGCCTTCTGCCCCCAAAGCTGAACCACAAAAGGCAGCACAGTTTGGTTCTAACACTTTAGCTTGTGTGTGTTGTTGTGGGGTTTTTTTGGTTTTTTTGGGGGGGGTGGTTCATGTAACCTCCACTGGGAGGGTGTCACACTCACCCATGGCAGTGTTGTAGGCATTAGGGAAACTTTTGTCTGTTCTCTGTCTCATAAAGACCCAGCTGTTGTTCTCGAATTTGCATTCTATAATTTTGTTGTCATACTGTTTTAGCTCTTTTGTCACCTGTTTTAAAAGAGAATTGAGGAAAATATTTAAATCATCTGACAGGCTTCTTGCCTGCACTACGTGACAGACGCATTAGGGAAATGCCAAAAACACCTCGGTGCCTCTTCACACAGAGCTCTTTGTCATCCGAAGCATCTAATCAAGCCCAAGGATGTGGTGCGCACTCCCTTGTACACTTGCTCATCAATCTGACACCTTATAAATAGTCGTGAAAACGGTTGTCAATATATAGCAATTAAAAGAAGCTAAGGAGAAACCAGCCACTTCTGGGCCAAATGCAAATACGTTACCATAGGGACCAATGCCTTCGATATTGTCTGTGTCCCTCTGGCTTTCAGAAACTGAGTATCTGTGAAGGTTTCAACAACCTTTAGAAAGACCACACCATCTAAATTCCTATGTCGGAATCTAAGAAATCCCCTTTACTGGTTAAGATAAAAAGTTACGCATAAAGAGTAAACATTAGATCTGATTCAGGCAATGTGCATCCTAACTATTTTGCTTTTCAAGCAGTGATAATTAACTAAAAATCTAATCTTTAGGCTATTTACCCTTTTCATCTCCAAACCGGTATGAATTTAGAGATGAAGCCACCTTTGATATTAGCTGGTAGGTTTTTTGGTTACTTCACCTCAGATGATTGCATATGGATTACAACTTAGTCTATCAACGCTAACAAGTATCCATGGCAACTACAGAACCTTTGAAAAGATATTTCATCGGGCTGTGAGGATGGTTTTCATAAATAGGAACCTAAGCTTATCTTCGCAGTTTCAAATCAAATGCCAGTCATGGTAATATTTTAATTCTGTCCTCGTCTTTCACAGCTAACAACTTTTCCTCACAATACGGAAGATTGCAATCAGTTAACTTCATTAGGATTATTTGAAATGCTCTCCTTTTTCTACCCACATATTCACTACCACCTAGGAATACGAAGGGAAGCAAATTTTTAAAAGATGCTTTCAATTCACAGATTAGGCAGTGCATATCTCCATAAAAACTTTCAAATTGTAGTCCTTTTCCCTTAATGAGTGTTACACTTGATTGGACTATTTGCATTTTCAACAAATCTGACAGGACCAATACATTCAGTGTATTGGAATCAGACCTGCCCAAGAAAGTGATGCTCTACTTACTTAGCAAACTTGCTAAATTTATTCTCAAATATTCATTATTCTAGTCTCAACTCCCCTCCCTCCCTTCCTAGGGATCTACCTCCTTTTATTTCTGATACATTATCTATATCCAAGTGTTAGGCAACTTATTCAGGTAAGGTAACCACTTATGTTATACCATAAGTAGGGTCTAACAGATAAGTTTCTAAACCTTTCAGATTCTCCATTTCCTAATTTCTAAAATGGGCAAAGGAGTTTCTAATACACTGGGACATTGGAGCAATAATAAATGAAAGTGCCTGGCACATAGTAGACAACCACTAAAATTCTTAATTGAATATAAAATTAGGAAATGAAACATTGCTTTTTTTTTTAAGTGTACAAATAAATTTACTAAAGATACCAAGATGACATGGAAAGGTACACTTTGAAAATACCTGTCAAGAAAATTGTATCACACACATCTACAAGAATGGCTTGCTATCAATAATGTGCAGTCTGCACTTCTACTGACTACCAATCGTAGTACATCTTTATCACATATTTACCATTCTCCTGTTTCTAGTCTCAGAATTGCTATAAATTATGTGTTGCTCCATCTGACTACAGCGATTAGGCAGTATTATTAAGTATCTGTGTATCTACCTGGGTACGCATTAACAATCCGGGAAATAGGGCTTTCCAGAAAATGCACGCACCTACCACTAACCTAAACGTATTTCCATGCTCAAGAACAGTACATTGTTCTTCACTGATCACACCAGTGATATTCCCAAGATAGACACAGTGCAAGGTACTCAATTTGGGTAGGTAATAAAATATGTTTAACTTTTAATAAATGTATTTAGGTAATAAAATAGATTTAAGATCTAAAATAATATCTTCCATATGTATACAAACTAAAGACAGTTTTCACTAACGGTCAGATGAAGAGAATGATTAGCATACAGGGAAGGAGTTGAACTTTAGTATCCAAATTCTGATTTGTTACTATGACAATAATCATCCTCAGCCATCACCTATTATTATTTACTAAAATAGGATCTGGTTAAGCCTTTTATACTCAGCTCTGTTATCCTATTGTGAGTTGATGAGAGCTTGAAGGTAATAAGAATAAAATATTTATAAATCAAGATTTCACATCTGTACCCATAATTACATTGGATTAATGAGATTCTACTGTTTTGGGGGGAAAAAAAGGAAGAAAAGGAAAAGAAAAGAAAATACAGTGTATTTTATATTGAAGAAAAAATTTTTTTCATGTATCCATCTTTCTGAGTACCACACTTCTGATACCATTTGAGTCTACCAATAATCTGATGTTAAGAGACAGTCAGATGAAACCAGATCTAGTACCTCTGAAGATTTTAGATTAGCAGGTCAATGGTAATACTTGGAACGAAGGGCCCAAGACAGAGGCAGGCAGAACCACAGTTGCTCCTCTCTGCACTTTTTTAAAGGAATACTTTTTGGAACCTAAATGCTGGACACACTACCAAGTCACAAAAGGCGAACCATCAGCGCTGGCTGAACCATGCCGCTCAGAGCAGGCAGAGATGCGCTTCCGTCTCTAATGGTGGAGCACAAGCCCCTAGAATTTATTGTCCCTGCTCTGTGAGAGCTGTTTTGTTATCAAGAGCTCATCTTTCTTTTCTAGAGAGACTGTACGAAGGGGAGGGGGATTTCTCTGAACTAATGTGCTCTAGAGACACTTTAAAATAACGAATATCGTTGGATTGAGAAAGACACCAGTAAGCTGGGAGTTTTTTAACTTTTAATTTTGAAACAATTTTAGCTCTACAGAAAAGTTGTAAAGATAGTACAGAGAGTTCCAGGATTCCCATTACCCAACTTTTTCTAATGTTCATATTCCGCATATCATGTTACATTTATCAACTCCAAGAGAGAAGTTAACATTGGTACAATACAATCAGCTAAACTACAGACTTGATTCAGACTTCATCAGTTTTTCCACTAATGTCTTTATCTGCTCCAGGATCCAATCTAGGAAACTGCATTCCTTAGTTGTCATGTCTGCTTAGTCTATTCCAACCTGTGGCAGTTACTCAGACCTTCCTTGACACTCTTGAAGAGTGCTAGTGAGATATTTTGTAGAATGTTCCTCAAATTGGGATTTCCTGATGTCTTCTCATGATTAGACTGAGGTTATGAATTTTGGAAAAGAACGCCAGAGAGGTAAAGCGCCCTTCTCATTGCGTAATGTCTGGGGGTAGATGAGATCAACGTGATTTCTTCCTGGAGGTGTAAACAAACCCTGATCACTTGGCGAAGATGGTATCTGCCAGGTTTCTCTACTGTGAAGCTACCATACTCTTAGTTCCAGGCACTATGTCTAGCCCTGCTCAGAGATAAGGGAATTAAGCCACTTGCTGGAAGGAAGGGTATCAAAGAATTTGTGGACATTTATTAAAAGCACCACAGAGATCAATACATTTCCTGGGAGAGAGATTTTGAGGCTAGACAAACATCCCTTTTCTTCTTAAAGTTTCGCTCATTAATTTTAGCATTCATCCATGAATCTTGCCTGCAGCAATTATTACTGTGGCGTTCTAATGGAATTTTCTATTTTCTCCATTCCTTCTACATTTATTATCTGGATTTCTTCTGTAAGGAAGATTTGCCTTTTCCCCTCATTTATTTATTTGCTTACTTGTATCAGTAAGAACTCATGGGTATTTATTTTATTCTTTGGCTTATGATAAAGTAGTATTGTCATTTATTTTCTTGCTCAAATTGTTCTAGTTTCAGCCACTGGGAACTCTCTCAGGTTGGCTCCTGTGTCCTTTTAACTTGCTTCCACTTTTACTTACTTATGCATTTTTAGCATTTAGTCCCTGGCAATAAAAGCTACTACTCTAGGCTCATCTTGTCTTTTCTCTGCCTCAGCTCTAGAGTCAGCCATGGGGTCCTCTACCAGGATTTTACAAGAAAAAAATTACTCTTCGACAGTCCAGACTATGCTAATAAAGTACTAACACACACCACTTGTTTTGGTCAGAATTTTCAATTATTGAGGAAAAAGAGAGGGAGGGGGAAAGAGGAGTGAGTGTGAGACAGACAGAGTAACAATGAGACTCTAAATATGAATATATGTGTGTATATATATATATATATATACTTAGAAGTTTCCACTGCATCTTTTGTGAACTGCTTTCTGGAATTAAACTACATTGACCATTTTTTCTTTTCTGAATTTAAAATTCTACTCAAGCTCTAACTCTGTAGTATGACAGAAGGTGAATTTTTAAAATGTATTTCAAGTAGATGAACTCAAACAAAAATCTTGTTTCCACGTATGCAACTTCAAAGTCTAGTACTTATGAATGAAGGCAGAGAAAATAAAACAACAAATAAATCAGAAATGAAATGGAATTATAAAAGTTTTCCTTGTGGTGTCAGGACAATACAAATAGCTTAAACCTGAATTATTAGACAATCTTTTAGAACTACTACCTTATAGTAGGGCCTTAATATATTATTTTTAGCAAGTGCATCCATCGACTAGAGAAAATAAAACCCTTGACAAGCTACCCTTTTTAAAAATATGCTAGACTTAATCACTTCAAACAACGTTCCTTCACTAAAATCCATTTATGTTTTTTGCACCTTTATAATGAAGAACTACTGTGTAAATAACACACTTCACATTTGCTAGGTTAGAAACAGTAGCAGGAAGCCTCTCTCTCATGAATGGTGGGGTCTTCAAGCCCTCCAATCCTGAGTTCAACTAATGAAAGTTGCCAATAAAAAGAAAGCAGCTTGGGTTTCCCTGGTGGCGCAATGGTTGAGAGTCTGCCTGCCGATGCAGGGGACACAGGTTCGTGTCCCGGTCCGGGAAGATCCCACGTGCCGCGGAGCAGCTAGGCCCATGAGCCATGGCCGCTGAGCCAGCACGTCCGGGGCCTGTGCTCCGCGACGGAAGAGGCCACAACAGTGAGAGGCCCAGGTACCGCAAAAAAAAAAAAAAAAAAAAAAGAAAGCAGCTAGAACTCGGTCTTATTTATCCCAAAGGTCATTACAGACGAGTCACAATTCCAGGGTATGAAATCCCCACTAAACTACAGATTATTACCTTTTTATAAAATCAGAGTTAGTTATAGTTATTATTCAAAATATAATACATCTTCATATAAAATAACTGGGCAGATAAAGCAACAACATGTTAGTACTGGTTATTGGTAGATGGTGGAGTTAGGAATGACTTAGTTTCTTCTCTGTGTTCTGCTGTATTGTCCAAACTTTCTACATAATACATGCTTAACTTTCATAATTTTTAATAATAAAAAATTCCTAAAATAAACTATGTTTCATAAAAGATGATAAACATGAGATTGGTTTTTAATGTAGAGATACAAAAACAACAGGAAGAGATAAACCTTTAAACAGAAAACAAAAAGTCTTGGAATAAGGTCCTAAGTCCACAGTTCCCAAACTGTGCAATGAGACAACCTTATAGAGAGGCACTGTGGGGTACTTTAAATTTCCCAGGAAACACAGTGGCACGTGTTGGACACCAAGCAAACTATTAGTTGGCAGGAGTTCGCATTTTCAACATGAGATTCCTTTGGGTAACATATCTCTGCAAAGCTGAGTATTCAGTGGTTATTGTCATTGATAAAAACCAAGTATCACCAAAATCAATGTGGAAAGTAAATGAGGTTGGTGGTGTATAATCTGATTCCAAGGTTTAAGAAATTACGCGGTCCTTAAATGGAATTACATTTTCAAGTTTCTTTTAAAAAAATTCCAAATTTAAATTCTATATCATGACAAAATATGAAACAAGAGTGACAGCAGAACATTTTCATGCATGCAAATTCTTAAAATTTTAGTATTTCATACTTTCTTTTCTAGGAGATTACCAAAGTTTTATTTCATCAACATGAGGGCAACAATGAAAACAAAGAGGAAGATGTGGAATCAAGGGAGTTCATCCCGCTCAGGAGAGAAACAAAGGCAATTCCCATCCTAAGGCCGGTTCAGGATGGCCACTGTGCCATTGTGCATAGCAGACTGCTGCGAGCTTTATGGGGGCCAGAGGGTAGTGGCTCAAGTAGGAGGAGTTCCACGCCCCCGCCTGCCTGGAACTGAGAAGATGTGTGATGTGACGATATAAAGTGGAGTTTAAAAAAATTCTGTGAGTATAGTATTTAATATAACGACAGATTAAACTAAGAAAAGAAAAAAAGAAAGAAGAAATTATGCAGTCCATAACACATGCTAAGCTGTTAGGACATAAACATTTATTAAGTAGTTTGGATCAATCCACTTAATAAATGGAATTGTTAGGTATTTCTTTTGGATTAGAAATGTCTATGAGGGAACATGAACCAAGAAAGTTTGATAATCTCTGCCCCATAGCGTTTTCATTCATCCTTCCCCAGATCCTAGTCTCTAAACCCATATGTGGGTTTGCTTGAGGTACAAAAACTAGATGATGGGTACAGAGGAGAATTTCTATCAAGTTAAGTTCATTCGTTGACTTAGATCACTAACATATATATTCCTCACTCATCTTCTCTATCTCAATAAATGATTAACTCCATTCACCCAGTTCCTCGTGACAGAAGCTTTTTAGTGTCCTCTGCTCCCTTCCCCTTTTATCTTCCCTCCTATTCACTGCATTACCAGTTCTATCTCCAAAATACATTGAGTATTTGTCTCCTTTCTTACTACCATCATCACAGCCCAAGCCCTCACTGTCTGTCAGATTCCTGCAACAGCTTCCACACTGGTTTCTTCTTCTACATTTTCCCCATCCAATCAATTTTTTTTTTTTTTTTTTTTTTTGCGGTACGTGGGCCTCTCACTGTTGTGGCCTCTCCCGCTGCAGAGCACAGGCTCCGGACGCGCAGGCTCAGCGGCCATGGCTCACGGGCCCAGCTACTCCACGGCATGTGGGATCTTCCCAGACCGGGGCACGAACCCGTGTCCCCTGCATCGGCAGGCGGACTCTCAACCACTGCGCCACCAGGGAAGCCCCAATCAATTCTTTACAGTGCAGCCAGATTGGTCTTTGACAAATGTAAATCCAATCAAATCATTCCTTTGCTTAAGAGAAAAACAAATAAAATACACGCCGGTTGGAAAGGGAGAAAAAAGACTATATTCACATAAGACACGATCACTTACATAAATGGAATCTATGAAGATGCTCCTAGAACTAGTAAGTTTAACAAGGTTGCAAGGTTAATATACTAAAACCAATTGTATTTCTATATATTAGCAAAGAATAGTTGGAAATTTAAAATTTAAGGAGTATCATTTATAGTAACATTCAAAAACATGAAATAGGTATTTTAAAAAAAAACATGCAGAATCTGTATGCTGACAACTACAAAACACCAATGAAAGAAAGATATCAAAGAGGACCTAAATGAATGGAAAGATATATCATGCTCACAAACTGGAAGATTCAATATTGCTAAGATGTTAACTATACAGATTCAACATAATCATAAGCAAAATCCCAAAAGAATTTTTATATATATAGACAACCTAATTCTAATATTCATAGGGAACGCCCAAGACACTAGAACAGCCAAAACAAAAAGAACAAAGTTGGAGAACTTACACTAACTGATTTCAAGGCTTAGTATATAAAGCTACAGAAATCAAGACAGTATGGTATCGGGTGAGTAGAGAGACACATACATCAGTGGAACAGGACAGCCCAGAAAGAGATCCACAATTATAAGGTCAATTGACATTTGACAAAGGAACAAAGGCAATACAATGGAGAAAGAAGAGTCTTCTCACCAGAAGGTGCTGGAACAATTGGATATTCACATGCAAAATGATGGACCTCAACCCATATCTTTCATCTTACACACAATTAACTCAAAACAGAAAGTACACTTAAACAAAAAACCTAAAGCTATAAAATTCTGCTCTGCATCTAAAGATGCTGTTAAAAGAATGAAAAGACAAGACAGAGATTAGGATAAAATATTCGTAAATAACATTTCTGACAAAAGACTTGTATCCAGACTACATAAAGAACTCTTAAAACTCAATAATAAGAAAATAAACAACACAATTTAAAAATGGACAATCTGAACAGAAACTTCACCAAAGAAGATATATGAATGGCAAATAAGTACATGAAAATATGCTCAACACATCATTAGTCATTAGGAAAATGCAAATTGAAATCACAGTAAGACACTACTATGCACCTGTTAGCTTGTCTAAAATAAGTATCAAATGCTGACAACAATGCCAAGCAACTGAACTCTTACACATTGCTGGTGGGAATGCAAAATACTATAACCACTTTGGAAGACAGTTTAGCAGTTTCTTAACTGTCTTCCAAAGTTAAACATACACTTACCAAAAGAGCCAGCGACCCCACTCCTAAGTATTTACCCAAGAGAAATGAAAACATACGTTTGCATAAAAACCTGAATACAAATGTTTGCAGTAGTTCCGCTCATAATCACCCCAAATTGGAAATAACTCAAATGCCCTTCAACTGGTAAAGAGATAAAACAAACAAGGCTGTTGGTACAGCCTTGCAATGGAATACTACCCAGCAATAAGAACTATTGATAAACTATTGATAAATGGAATACCATGGATGAATTTCAAATACAGTATGCTAAGTTAAAGAAGCTAGATTTTAAAAGCTACATAGACTATGTGATTCCATGTACATGATACCCTAGGAAAAGGCAAAATTATAGGAACAGACAACAGAACAGTGGTTGCAGAGTTTGGGAGTGGGAGAAATGATCGCTTATACCAGGGTGTCATGTGGGATTTTGGGGGGAAGTGATGGAACTGTACTATAGCTTGATTCTAGTGGTGGCTATACACCTGTATGCATTTGTCTAAACTCACAGAACTGTACATCAAAAGGAGTGAATTTATTGTAGGTAAATTTTGAAAGATGAATTAAAACAAAAAAGAAACAAGAAAAATGTCAATTAAAAAAAAAAGTAAATCAAATCATGTCATCCCCTTATCAGTGGCTTCTCATGACACAGCACTAAATGACATAGCCCCTGCTTATTTTTCTAGCTCGTATAAGTTGTACAACTTTTCCTCTACCTTGTTTATCATTATTTGTAAATATAATTTTTTTGTTGATTATCTGTTTACTATCTGTCAGCCAGAATGGTTAATAATTATTGAATACTTACTAGATGCTGAGCACTGTTCTAAGTACTTTATGTGGATTCATTTATTTAATCCTCACAACGGCTCTAGGAAGTATCCCCGTTTTTACAGATAGAGAAGCCAAGGCACTGAGGAGTTAAGGAATTTGATTAAGAGTCTCATAGCCAGTAAGAGGCAGAGAAACATACTGCATCCCTATTAGGTTTTATAATCTGATTTAATCTGTATATGAATCCAGTGAGATTTCCAGATGTGGACACTAAAGCCCAGAGGATTTAAGTAACATGCATAAGGATACAGAGCTAATTTGTTTTGGTATCAAAATTCAAATTCTAGGTCTTTGTGAGTCAAAAACCTGTGCCCTCCTTTTCCCTAAGAATTTAGGCTCTAGGTTGAAAAAGTATTACAGGAGGCAAAGGTAAACTACACTTGTGGAAGCTTTTACTTCTTGTGTAATAAACTGTAATTTAAGTAAGTATTTCCAAGGATTATATTCCACTTGGGAGAGCCTGTGGGTGGGAGGCGAAGTGATGTGTGACAGACGAAGGGCGGGAGAACATAACATGCTGGTTTGAACCAAGCACGATGTCTTATCAAGTTTCTTTTCCTTTACTTTTCAAACGCCCACCATGTTGACCTGCACCATCTCTGCTGTTTGCTATTCTGGTTGCGTGTGCATGAACCACACATCACGGCAAATTGCAGAATTTCTCAATCATTAAGGATTTACAATAGGTTAATTTTAAAATGGGCTGCATTTCACAGCTGCAAAGCTTTTGTCTGATTTCTCGACCAAATGAGAAGCCATTATTGGACTGAAGACCTTTCCATGGGCAATGACAAGCAAAAGAAAAAGGTTGTGTGGGCAGAACAGGCAGCTCTGCCAGGTAAGGTGAGGTAATGGTTAACAGCTCACTAAACAGACTGCCAAACTCTATGGCACAATGTATCGCACTGTTTAGTACCGAGCATGATGAGAATTTATAAGTAGATCACGGGTTCAGTGCACATGTGGGATAATAACGATATACAACCAAGGAAAGCTTTACAATCTAAAGGCATAGATTGTATGCCTATAGGCAGTTTTACTGCACTTCGATTTCACTTCACAGATATTGTGTTTTTTGTTGTTGTTTTTTTTTTTTTACAAATTGAAGGTTTGTAGCAACCCTGCTCTGTCTGATGATGGTTAGCATTTTTTAGCAATAGAGTATTTTTAAATTAAGGTATGTACATTTTTTTAGACATAATGCTGTTATTGCACACTTAATAGACTACAGTTTGGTGTAAACATTACTTTTATATACACTGAGAAACCAAAAAATTCAGGTGACTTGCTTTATTGCGATATTTGCTTTATTTCAGTGGTCTGGAACCAAACCCGAAATATCTACAAGGTCTGCCTGTACCATTAATGTGGGGAGGAGGCTAAAATGCAATATGCATGCCTAACACGTTTTTCTTTCTAAATAGTTATAAGTACCATGACAGACTTGACTGATGTTGCTTGTTTTTTAAGATGTCTGTCTCACAGCCAAAGTAAGCAATTCATAAAGTATATCTGTCAGATTGAGTTTGATAAATGGTCTATCTATTGGCAGTAACAAACACCTAACTTAAAATCGTGTTACCAGTCATTAAATATCCATGCTTAACAAAGTTCACAATACACTGGATCTAATGTTTGAGCTAGGCAGGTCACTAAAATGTCAATGCATAGTTCAAATTTACTTCAACGAGTCCATCATTTACTCTCCAAGGACTTGCTAACAATTTGGGTCCAATAATGTTCATTTGTTTATTCCTTTAGCAATACATGCTGGTTACATATAACTTTATCTCTTTCCACTGACCCATTTAAAACCTGTCTATTCTTTTCAAGAGAACTGTCCTCCAGCTGGATCAATGTGTCAATAAACCAAAATGCTACCATAATAAGTAAAGATTTCCTTCCTGTTCTGCCTACTATTTAGAGGAAAAAAAAAAAAAAAGGTTGACACTCTTCCCTTTTGATCATCTTCCAGAGTAAACCTGGTCTTTAAAATGACTTGATTTGCCCTATCAGCATTAATGGGCACAGACCCACAACACCTTTGAATCATTAGCTTAGGGACACAGAACTCCTTAGTTTAGTGATAATGCTCTGTGGTGACTGCGATCCATCTGAGCAAACAAAGCTTTCCAGGATTCCTTTCTCACAACTCAGCACCTCGGGTCAGTGCAGACTCTCACTGAGATACTTGGACCACAGTAGCTGTAACTTTGCCATGCACACGCCTTCTATTTTTATATATGCTTTCTCAACAACTATATTTCTTCTTCTTTGAGAAAGAAGTTCTGGAATTATTGACAAAAGCATTACACAAACACAGAGTGACAGTACACTGCTCAAAACCCTGGAGTTCTGTTTTGTATCTTTATGTACCTTCTGAATGACATTCACGATGGATTTATTTAAATCTGCCTCCTTAGCTCCAGGTATTGGGGATATCAAAAACCACTCAGAAGAGGTTGAAAGTTTAAAAATGGTTACAATAAATTATCTGTATCAGCTGTCACAGTCCCTAAATACCTTCCTCAAAAACAAAGATCTTTTTTTCCCAAAACACACTACAAATACCTTTCATAAAATCCAATATTCTGGAGTTGATAGGAAACTTGGAGGTCATCAAATCAAACACTTTTATTCTGAAATATCTAAGTACTAAAGTGCATCCTGCATTATGTCTATGAATTAGTGTATCTTTATGGGTGTGAACATTCATGCATTGAGGAGATTATAAAACCAGATGAAATAGCAAATTCATTACTTTGGTAACTTGTACTCAAAACTAACTTAATGTTTTTACCTAAGATATTTATTTTTTTGAATTAATTTTTATTGGAGTATAGTTGCTTTCCAATGTTGTGTTAGTTTCTTCTGTACAGCAACTAAGAGATTTATTTTCCTTCAGAGATATTTACTTTTAAAATTATTGACTGAGATTTTTTTCCTTCTTGGGGAAGGGAAAGGGAGGGAATGAACAGTTTTTGAACACCTGCTTTGTAGCCAGCACTGTGCAGGGCACTTTATATACTTTATTATCCTTCATGCTAGAGGAAAAGGAAACTTTTATTGTTGTTCACTCCTAATCAAGAAATTACTAAATAACTAAATGCTAATGGAGTATCCTTTGCAGTCACCATAAACTACAGGCAATGTGCGGATCCCTTTAGGTCATGTTAAGTTTAATGTGATATAATCTTCTAAAACAGAAACGGTAAGAAACACGGGCTGCATGAGAAAAACAAACAAAAATGAGCAAACAGACAAAAAACTCACCAGCCTCCAGTGCCATGGGTTGGCTAATACTAGTGTGGAGAAAAGAGGCCTGGACAGAAGTTAGGAGGAAATCTCTATAGTGGGGAGGGAAAAGATGTGGGAGTAGATGAAGGAAGTTCTCAGCGTCCTAAGTCACGTCTGTGAAATTAAAGTGCTTTCAGCTGAGTAATACACAACAGAGGACGATTTCAGTGATGATTAGAGCTATTTAAATTTTTAGTAGGCTCCAGTGATTTAAAACAGTCTTTTCTGTCCGGGAAACCGGTTTATCTGCTTTTATTTTCAAACTTGGGGGCGGGGGGGGGGGGAATCTTTGCAAAGAATTATTCATGTATGTAAAATGCACAAAAATACTATTATGTAAAGATGTCTACATTTAGAAGTATGTGATTGCGCAATTTTTGAGAGATGAGAACTCACATTTGGAACCAGATTAAATCTCTCACTTAGCTCCCTCCCTCCCCCACGCCCACACTCTGTTAGGTTTTCATTCTAGTCCAGTCCTGGTGAGGATATATGGCAATGCGTCCTAGCGGGAATAAAGAGCAAAAAGTACATGGGCAATCCTCCCCTTACCCCCCCCCCAACACACATATCTTACCACTCAACTGCTCTTATCAAGCCTCCAGAGAGTATATTCTGAATAAGGTAGCCGTGGTCGCCTATGAGGAACGAAATTATTCTCTGGACTGTAGCGCTAAACTACATGGAATTAAGTCTGAAGATTAAAATAAGGTGGGTGGCTTTTCACCTTTCCTCTGAAAAGTACCTAGCACAATCCTGATGCTTCATAAAAATAACATATCAGGTAAGTGGCATGCTTGGCAGGAACGCTTTTAAATCGCATGTTACAGGATATTCTCATCCTAGTGCGCCTCCCTCGAATTTTGACTAAGTCAGCTTAGCCCCACGACTACAGAAAGCACTGAGTGAGTCTCCGACGATGCTCCTCCCACCAGTGCCAACCTGTGCCAACTTTTAGGCCAGGACACCTGCCACCCTGAGCTCCCATGGCTTCCGCAGTGGTGGATGTTGTGCCTCTGGCTCACTGCTTGAGGGTCTGCTCTGACCAAATGACAATACAGGAAGGATGTTTGTTTGGGGGGTTTATTCAGAATTGGAGTGCTGGAAAGTAACAAGGTGCGAACACTCACAGCCAGCTGCTGGCTGCCACAGAAGACAGGGCGATCACCTCCTGGTACTGTTCTGTGCCCGAGGGCTCCAAATCGTCACCGCTTTAACTTGCTACCACACTTCAGATGTTACCACTCTCGTTTCCATTTTTGCTTTTGAAACATTCCAGGAACAACTGAATCCTACCCATCTAATTGGTGCCAAATTTACATACAGTCATGTCCCCCCCACTACGGTGTTCAGTGGACATTCTAGTCATTGTCTGTCCTTAGGAAAGGGCGGGGGCTAAGTCCCTGTTTTAACCATCACACAGTACAGCCTGGAGTTTCACCAGCAGATGAATGCTGGGTAGCCCCACTCCAGAGCCTGCTGATGGCACAGCAAACAGCTGAATTTAACCCCTAATTAATCATGAAATATCAACTCCCAGTTAAAGAGGTTGGCAATGATTTGGTAAGTTAGGGGAAGTGGCAGAGTGAACATCTGGGATTTTTTGTTTTAATCTGACATAATAAAAGGAAAAGTAGCTCATTCTTACATTTCTTTTTGCTGGTTTTTTTTTTTTTTTTGGCTTAAATAACTCTTTAGAAATCGAAATCCAACAGAGAACAATTATGTTAATAACGCCAGGAAATCTGTTTGCTTTGTTATATTGGGCTTCAAAAGCACTTCAACTGAACTTACATTTGTGATCACAAGTAATGCCTGCTCTTAAATCCATTTAAAATGTTTACTTTATTACAGCTTATTATAAACGTGAGTCTGAGATGCAGCGCCATGGCTGCTCAATTTCCAGGCCACAATTTTATGATAATCATATGAAATGTATTCCTGTGTCAACAGCACTGCCTAACAATGCCCCAAATGGGGTTGTTCACAGCGCTGGACGCAGGGTAACCGCTACAAGCAGAGAGCTCTTCACTGGAGAATTTTAACTGAGTTTGTAACATGTACTCTTTTGCTACACTTAGCTCAGTTTAATTACTATGATCTCAGAATAGAGTTGAGCTCCTACAAGAAAACTGACCCTACATACTGGAACGTGACTGGGATAAATGGGTTCTGTTATTTTATTGTATGGTTGGAGACTCTTTTTGGATAGCCTTCCAATACCAGAGGGGATGAGACTGGAGAATTCTTCTGTACTTGATGTCCCCCTACTGCACACAGTGATAATAAGGTACCTGGAAGATACCTTCTGTCACCCCGGCATCTCACAAAGGAGTAAGGGAACATGTAATATATGCAGATCCAATAACTGGAAACAGAAAATGGGTCTAGAGGTGCCCCTCCCTCTCCAATATTGGCTTCTCCACACACTCATGCCTTCCTCGCTTTCGTGACGAGTAGCCCATGTAACTGCCTAGTTGTTGGAGTTGAGACCTCAAGCAACATTTTCCCAACTCAGCATTTTTTGAGGCTCTATTACGCAGGTACCAGGCCAAGCGTTTTTATGCTCATTATTTCCTTCATAAGATCTATCCGCATGCAGTGGACCGTCTACTTTTTAGAGGGAGGGACAAGCATGTACTGGCGGGAACCAGGATCATGTGGGAGTGAGCCGTACATTATTTTTTGCTTCACTCTTTCGTTTCTCCTCCTAGGACCGCCTCTCTGAATGGATAACAGGTCTGTGCAAATGCTCAAACAACCTTAAGACAATTCACGTTTTACACCTCACTGTTTTAGAAAGAGTACCAAGCCCAGAATCCTGGCTGAAAAGAGAGCACAGGAGCTCACCTAGGCCACCTCTCTTTTTAGACTGAAAACACAGGTTCACAGAAAGCCTACAATTTGTCCAAAGCATATGGCTCTGTAGGGGCAGAGTCAGAATGAGGGTCCAGACACCTGGCATTTCAGTTCCACACACTGACCCTGTGGTCTACAAGACTATCTTTCACCAGCAAAATGGGTAACTCTGCAGGCCAAATTCTTACTTGCAGTCTTGCAAGTTTCACCAAAGAGGAGAAAAAGGTTTGACCCAGTTTATCTAATGTATTAAAAATAGTTTATATCCCAACCTACTATGGACACACACACACACACACGTTTCATTAAACAATTTATATTCCAACTTGGTGCACTTTGCTATTTTTTTTCTTCTATTTCATTTCATGAAAACAAAAACAAACAAAACTGGTTGAGATCCACTAAACTGCTTTCAAGACCAACCACCAAAGTTAGAAAAAAAAAAACCTCACAGAGGATTCTAATAATAATAATTTCAAACAACTAACAAGGAAGTAGGGGAGGCATTTTACCTTTTCTAGCGGGAACTGCATAAAAAATGGAGGCAGACAACCCTCAGGACAGCAAGCCAGACCCCACCGGCTGGCTCCTCCACCCTTCCCCACGCCCTCGCCCTTCCCAGAATGATACACTGTGCTGAGGCTTCCCTGGGCCAGGCAAACACGCTCAGCCATTTCTCCAGTTGTCCCTCTCTGGCACAACATGATGGCCAAGAAGAGCTGATACTTGACTTTAATAATTTCAGATGACACTTTTCTCTAGAGAATTGGGTCTGTTTTGTCAGCTCCTGAAATACCACGTGATATATTATTTTAGAGTATAATTTCTTCCTTCTGTTTACATTCTCCCTCATTAGATGGTAAGCTCCTTGAGCAAACAAAACAAGGACCCTTGTTTTGCTCACCGCCAGATCCCACTGAATACAAAAGAGGTGTTCAATAAATATATGTTTAAAAAAAAAAAAAAAACCTTGATGAGCATTATACAAAGAAATTATAGAAGTGACATCAGATTTTGAAACATTCCAGCCACTATTAAATGATTTTCACCCCCTGGACTGGTCAGGCTCTCACATCATCCTCTCTTCCCCTCTGGCTAACCACCTCTCTTTTGTCAGGATCACCTTCTCTGGGAAACCTGCTCTGACTCCACAGACTCTCTGCTTCATTGATGTGCTCTCACAGTACCTTATTCTTCCCTTATCTTAGAAAAATGGCCTAGTGAATTCTCTACGTCTTCGGCTTGACAATAAGCTCCATCAGGATGGAGCTTTAATACAGTGCCTTGCACACAGTACATCCTCCATTAAAAATTTTACATGCAAACATGCATGAAAAGTTATGTACTTCTGGCCTGAAAAACCAAACCAAACCAAAATAGAATAAATCCAACCTAATGACCTGGTTATATGGGTAATTAGTAGTTGACTCAGTCACAGCTTTCTGAGTAGAAGTCCTTTTAAACCATGCTGCCACATAAAATTAGGCTTTTCCTTTGTGGATGTGGGTATGACTTCTAGTGAAAGAGGAAATAGGATGTCAGCTACTGGGGAGAACTGAAGGGGGAAACAGGGAGGAGAAAGTAAGCAAACACCATCCACCACGCCTTTCTATGTCAGATGGAAAACAAACACACAAAAGTTTAGGCATCCCATTGCATCATATTCATTATAAACCAGGAATTTTCTGCTTCCTAAAATATTAAAGATAATGATGCATCCATCCACCCAGTATTTATCAATATTGTTCACAGTAGGAAAAAAGATAAATGTATCATTCCTTTTTGTATCAAATATACAAACAGGAGAAGCACTAGAAAAATACACAGTGTAAATATGCAAATTTTAACTAAGTAATTCATTTACATAGCCCCACTCACAGGAACTCAAACATCTTTGTTAACATTAACCCTTCACATTCTCGTGAGCTAGTTTTGCAAGATTCCTATTTTAAACAGTGACTTAGGACCCATGTAAATAAGGATAAATTCAAAATAGTTTCTGCCTTCCTGTCTGCCACTCTAAAATGAATCTACATTTCCTTCTTAAAATAATTTTCCATAATAAATCTTAAGAAAGATCTCCATCAAAATTTCTACAAAATCTGCAAATAGTAGGGTCAGCAAACTGTCTCAAGAAATATGATTTGCCAAGTTAGTTCAATAAAAATATTCAATAGGACACAAGCTGAAAGGCTATAGACCAAGAAAAGACATATGACAAGACACTGAGAGTCTGCCTTGAGGGTATAAAACGTTGGTTTCGAGTCTCTAATAATTGATCCCTTTATTAATGATCCAACAGAGGACTTAATGAATAGCCTACTAATAGGATCTAAATTCAAATTCGAAGCATCTTTTGAATATCCATTAGGAAAAGTAATATAATGAAAATTTTAGAGAAGGTATTTTTGCAGAAAATAAAATGTAACTTGGAAAAAATACAAAAGATGAAGTCCTGGTAAATATTTAGTATGTAAGGGAAAATGGAAAGGCTGTCATCACTGTGGAGAAAGAAATGATAGTAGACAGATTATCAGAAAAAGATTTAAAATAAGACATTCCACTATTTTTATATACTATTGTTATTATTAACAGTTCTCACCCCCTTTGACAGAAAGAGTCATATTACTGTAGCAGGAGGCAGAAGTTTGGAGGAAAGACTTTCTTGAAGGAAGAAGAAATATCCCACTGATGGATGAAGAACTGGGCTTAAGTTTGAGTAGGTTGCTAGGCTCTTTTTTCCATTCTTCTCTCTATATTCACCCAGAAAACTACAAAATGCCTGTATAAAGTAACAGGGAAGAAATAAACACAGAGGCATTCATTCCTTTGCATTTTTTTTTCTGTGTTTGGGGTGTGTGTGTGTGTGTGTGTGTGTGTGTGTGTGTGCACGCACGTGTGGGTGTGTGTATGATATGTATGTTTATGATGTATACATATTTTTTTCAATTTTAAATAACAAATGCAGAGCTTTTAGAAAGCCTGTAGGTGATATTTGGATACAAAAAAATTTCTAAAATGGAGACAGAGTAATAAATCAAACCCTGCAATTGAGGCTCAGATAGAAACAGAAAGCACCTCTGTCATTTTTTAACCTTCCAAGGCCTAAAGACGAACAAATCCCAGCCCTCAAACACACATATACAACTGCCTGTGCAATGAGAAAATGACAGATTCAGGAGGAGATTCTACATTCTTGATAATCAGCCCTGTAATCTTTCCTCTTCCCTATACCACACTGGCCAACATACAATTTAATTTCATCATTTGGATGTGTGTGATTATTTTTATTTATAGCCTCCAGATCTGCAGATATAGAACTTGTGGTTTCTAGTATTTACTCTACCTGAAGGTGTATCACAGGTACAACACTCTCCTGATCTTTGGAATGGGAGTAGGGGTACTTTCTCCTTTTTAAGAGATACAGGTCATTTGCACAACAAATACTTCTTCAGCTTGTATTATTGTACAGTCATATTCTGATGAGTCCAAAGAGCTTCCCCTACCACCACCTGAGGGGAGGGAGGGAGGTGGGAGGACATTTGTATCAGAAAGAGACCAACCACAATTCCTCTATGGCTGGGGCCATCTTCTAGCACCCGCCCTGCAGAATGAGCAGGAAGGCCTCTTCGGACTGCTATCTCTGACACGCGTACTGCACGTGTACTGCTGAGCTCCTTGGAGTAGATCCAGTTCTTTTAGGAAAGCCAGCATGGTTGTGACATCTTGTAGACCTAACTTATTCTGAATTCTGCTCTATAAGGAAGACTGTTTTAGAGTAATTCCAATTTATTATTACTAATTAATATATCGCCCTTTGGTAAACCAGACCAAATTTATAAGGAAGAGCAGACATATGTTACCATGAGGTCACAGACTGTGTTTACAAAATTCAGACAGCTAGAGACAGAAGGTTTCAAGCTTACTTTCCCCTGACTCCAAAGCTCTTAACCATGTGATCTGAATAGAATTCTCAAGGCATTTATTTTATTTGACTTTGAATGTCTTCACTTTCTTTTATAAATCCTTAAAGTCAAATAATCATAAATGACTGTATTTTAGTTTAAAAAGGATGCTAGACATGATTTACTGAAAAACCGTATTTTTAATTAAAAAAAAAAAAAAACTCTTTTAAGACAAAGACGAGAACCCCAAATCTCATACCCAGTCCTGAGATCCTTCCAACATACCAGACTGCTTCCTTTTAACTTCTTCAAATAACCACACAGAGTGCAATTTAAGGACAATTCAGTATTTTCCTCACCTTGCTAGATTACTGAGACAATTTAGGAAAGAGAGTGCTACAAAAGAATATACGGAACTGTGGAGTAGGTAGAACTAGATTAAAATCTTGATTCCAGTGCTTTTGACACATTTGTGGTGTGCTCCGTGCTGTACAAGCCTTAGGCTCTATGCTACGCCACTCTATGCTGTTCAATTTTTAAGCCATGTAACCTGGAGCACAATGCCAGATGGTTCCTATTGGGTCTGCATGAGTTAACCTATGTAAACCTTTTGGTAGACATAGGGGGCTGCAATTCTGTTAGCCTGCTTTCCTGTTATTTCCTGGGGTTTATTCTGCACTCAATTTATGTTAGGAAAATATGATCATGTATTACAAACAGAAGAATTCTTATTCTATTTCTGTTAACTTCCATTTTAAACGACAAGAAAATAAAACTAAATAAACTGAAGAAACTAAAGCCCATGCAGTTCACCTTGACTTATTCAATATATGCTTTACTGAATATGCTTTATAGAGCATATTTATATGCCTTTATATAGCCTAAAACTATTAATGGTAGTAGAGGAAGGCAAACAACTGACTGGTTTATTTTCATTCTATTCTTTGTTAACCTGAATTGGAAAAGTGGCTATTCCACGAGGTTATTTATAAATTAAAACCAAAGTGATACCTGGCTTTGAAACAATACCTTGAACTCAAAATCAAAATGCCTCCTTAAGTTAGAAGCCTGCAGCACAGACAGAAACTCTCAAGCACAGCCACATGCTCTACTTTTTTAGAAGAGGTGTATCAAGTTTTAGGCAGCCCAGGTTCCCTAGAAGCATACCTGTGGTGTTAGTTATGTACTCAGTTTCTCATGTCACAATTCCTCATATGAAAGAAAAATGTAAAAAGATCAGAAGATCCTAATGTTCTGGATCCCAAGGTGATAAAAGAACAAGGTCCCTATTTGTAATGGTTCATTAAATGCCTTAGAGAAGAAGTGATGGGGGGGTAGAAGGAAACACCATTTTTTAAAATGACTTTTATAAGCCTAGATTTGTGCTAGATGGTTTATCCACACTATTCTATAGAATTCACATCATGATTTTAAGAAGCAGATGCTGTCATTTCCATTTTATAGATATAAAACCAAGGTACATACATTGGATGAGAATCCCACCAGATTCGTCTAGTTCTAAAGTCTATCCTAAGGTTCAGGGATTGGTTTGCTTTTCAACTGAATGGCAAATCATCCTTGTGCAATTTAATAGATTCATGAAAAAATTTCCATAAAGATCTCTAAAAGCTAATTATGAAGTTAATCCCACACCCCATAAAGGGCATAAACATGTCTCACACACCAGCCTGCCACATTTCTCACAACTAAATTTCAGCAAAAAAGCACAAGAGCCAAAACAAACTAAAAAACTGAAGGGTTCTATTTTTTTGGATAAGATATACTTTTTCTTTAATCTGCCAGATTTCTCTATTGGTTACATAGCATGAGCAATTTTCTCACAGGAAATCTCTTGTATTTATAGCAAGCTAATTACTCTCTAGAAGTGACTGTCATATGTATGTGGATGGTTTTGGATTCAATTTTGTCAAAAGCTGGGAAATTAATTCATGTCTCATCCCATGCAAGCCTTATGTTTTAAGAGATTAAAAGCCACTGCAAAGACCGATTACCAGGGAATTTCTGAAGACTACCCTTAATTTAAAAATACATTAATCTACTTCTTTTTGGATGATATAATCTACGAGCCTGTTTGTTATGGTCAGCTCAATGTTCTACCTAATTGTGAGGGAAATACCTGTTTATTAGAAATAACAGCTTTTTGCTTTAAAGTTCAGACAAAAAAAAAAAAAAAGAAAGCAAGCTTGCATCTTAATCATAAATGTACTGCATTAAGACATAAAAACAAAAGATTCCAGCAAATAAGAAGCTCACTAATTTTATATACCAAAAGCTACAATATGCTATTTACTACACAATTAACTGTTTTCTCTCAAGAGAGAGATGTAAGTTAACATTTTGCAAACTTCATTTTGTTGAAATATATTCCCGTCTGCTGAGCTTCTTATTTTGTACCAGCAAAAGTGAAATATGCTACTTTTGCTACTGTCAAACAAAAAACATTTAAATGATTACCAATTTTGATTCTTGCTCTAATTTTTTTCAGCTGCATATGGTAATACATTTCAAAAAATGATGTCAGGGATGCCACTTTACTACAGCAAAGTATTAAAACAGACATTTGGTGTTATCAACATTTGCTGCACCCCTGAAGAACAATATGGGGAACTTTTTTTATTTTAGAGGAGGCGACATCTACTTCTAATCTATATTGAGTCCCTGTAAAGCATGTGCTACTACCGTAATAAAGGTCTCCAGCAGTTATGAGGCTTTTGTATAAGTGACCCTAAAAAGTTTAATGGGTTTCCAAGACCACTCATCAACATACAGAGAGCCTACTATTCACCTACTTCAGTCTGTGTGATATATACTTTCTCGATTCAAACATGGAAAGTTTCAGTGGCAAGTAAAGACCTATGCGTGTAAAATCTTAAAAGTTAATCAGAATTCAGGAAAATATTAGATTTCACAGGCAGTATATATTATTTGCCAAGTAAGTGACACAAATCATATACCACTCCCAGAAAGAAAGGATGGCTCCTTCCCAGATATTGGCTCATATCTCCCGTACAGTTCTTATTGTATTATTCTTTTTGCTATTAAGCTATTTGTACACATACCTTAAGAGCCTAGAATAGGCAGATTTAAAATTTTTCATTTCTAAATCCCACCACGGTACTGAAAAATACCCAGCACTTGGTACATGCTCAATCAAAGTTTACCTGAATACCTGAATAAATGAATGACTGGTGACGATGATAAAGGTGATGAAGACAGCAACCACACTCAGGGTCAGGTGATGTCCTAGGTGCTTCGCATGCATTAACTAATTTACTGTTAGTTTTCTCTTGGTACTTTACAAATGAGGACACTGAGGCACAGAGGGACCAGCTTGCCCCGACTCATCTAACTCCTTCATGCCCTTCAATTTTGGGCTTAAAAGGTGACTTCTTTAGGGAGGTCCTCCCAACCCATGAGACAAAGCTACAGACACTTGCCCTCCATCCAAACAACCCCTTTATCTTCCCTATCATTACAGTCATCACTCCTGAAGAACTGATTTAATCAGCAGTCTTGTACATTACACAGTGAGCTCCATAAAGGCAGGGACCATGTCAGTCTTATTCACTGCTCTAACTCCAGTGCCTATCAAAGTGCTTGGCACATAATGGGTACCTAATAAATTTAAGCTTCATGACTGAGTGATGCAGGTAGCCATTACATTTTCATTTAAAGAATAAGTAACAAACATGAGCAAATCTGAGGTGATCTGAAAGAGTCAATATAACTGCCCAGTAGGCATCTGAAGATTCAAAACTGTGGTTTAAGAGAAGAATGAGGTAAAGATTTGAGAGGCATCTTCAGGCTATTATTCCATGGCTATAAATGATCACAACAAAACTGTGACACTATGGTTGACCCATTTCTGAATACATATTATTTGTATATTAAGGAGAACCCAACATCTTATGTTTCTGTTGTAAGCCCCCAAAAGAAAAATTCCAAAAGGGGCCTTATTAAATAGTAAAATTAATTAAGATGAAACTATTCTTTAAGAGGTTCCTCTTTTTTTTTTTTTTGCAGTACACGGGCCTCTCACTGTTGTGGCCTCTCCCGTTGTGGAGCACAGGCTCCGGACGCGCAGGCTCAGCGGCCATGGCTCACGGGGCCCAGCTGCTCCGCGGCATGTGGGATCTTCCCGGACCAGGGCACGAACCCGTGTACCCTACATCGGCAGATGGACTCTCAACTACTGCGCCACCAGGGAAGCCAAAGAGGTTCCTCTTAATAACATTATAGTGCCTTTATGAGAGTGCCTGGAATCTGCCATTAGCATATTTCTAGTTTGGTAGAAAAGCTTCCAGCTTATATTAAAGCTCCTGTGTGTTTTCTTTTGTTTGTTTGTTTGTTTTTGCGGTACGCGGGCCTCTCACTGTTGTGGCCTCTCCGTTGCGGAGCACAGGCTCTGGACGCGCAGGCTCAGCGGCCATGGCTCACGGGCCCAGCCGCTCTGCGGCATGTGGGATCTTCCCGGACCGGGGCACGAACCCGTGTCCCCTGCATTGGCAGGCAGACTCTCAACCACTGCGCCACCAGGGAAGCCCCTGTGTGTTTTCTTTAAGATGACCATGGTGAAGCTGAAATACACTGCTACCGTGATTATACACCAGAAGCACTCAAGCAGTAGAGATGAGTCCTGTGTTGTAGGGACAAGCAAAGCGTTTAAACCTGCAGATGTACCTAAAAGAGGCATATGGATTATAAACCACACTACACCGCTACTGTGACAACAAATGTGAAAACTCCGGCAAGGCACTGGCTGACAAGAGAATAGAAAGCAGAACTGGTTCAGTCACTCTGCTTGACAAACTTGAAGATACACCTATGTTACGGGAAAAGTATTGTAAGTTTCAAACCTGTTTTACGTCACTTGATGCAGCTGTGAGTAGCAGTGACAGAGACATCAACTACTGCCACCGTGAAGAAAGGGAGATGGTGAGGAAAGGCAGCAGCAGGCTCACTGAAGAAAAGAAACCACTGCAAGTGAAAGAACATCATTTCTGAGCAGAGCTGCTAATGCTTTTTGCCTTCTTGGCCGTATTTACACTTATACAGCCAGTAAGCAGAACCACATTCAAATATTTAGGACCACGAGAGCAGCGTACATAATTAAGAGAAATAAAGGGTAAGTCTGTAGGCCCTTCCAGCAAACAAAACAGTACCAGTAGTGCAGTACTGTCTTAAGGCAAATATGGCAGAATTAACACCTCCTTATTAAAAAAAGAAAAAATAGGAACACAATGTCAGTGAATGAAAGTACTACACTTTTCGAGGAGGATGTGGAGACACCTTTAGGCCCACTGGTCAAAGCTTATGGATGCATATAATCAGGTGCAAATTAAGGTGATTGATTTAACAAGTTTAGTCACCTAATTTTCCCTAGAAATTTTGGCACTTTTTAAGTTACTCACAAGAAAAAAAAAAAAAAAAAGAAGCAAGAAAGGAACTGCCAGAATGTGACTTTGAGAAATAATAGCTGACAGCAAATCACCAACCCTGAAGCACAGTAATCTTGGGCCACTTTCTGAGGCAGTAACTGGCTTAAGAGATATTAACAATTCCTGAAGCCATCACTTTATTAAAGTACAGGCAAATAGTCCAAGACAATACTCAAAATAAAAGTTCTATAAATTATAGGACACTTTAAGAAGGTAGGGATACTTCCAATTTATCAAATGAAAAAATTAACATAAATGCTTGCTTAGAAAAGGTACATGGGAAAATTTTCATTAAATGATGATGTTGTTGGGTCACTGATCTCTCTACCATCTTGCGTTTCTATAGAGCTTGCTCTGTTCAATGCACTGTTGTTGTATGGGCTGACTCCCTTGGAATACTTTTTTCTTTTTTTTTCGTGGTACACGGGCTTCTCACTGTTGTGGCCTCTCCCGTTGCGGAGCACAGGCTCCGGACGCGCAGGCTCAGCGGCCATGGCTCACGGGCCCAGCCGCTCCACGGCATGTGGGATCTTCCCGGACCGGGGCACGAACCTGTGTCCCCTGCCTCGGCAGGCAGACTCTCACCCACTGCGCCACCAGGGAAGACCCCTTGGAATACTTGATCAACGTCTCCAATGGAAAATTTAAGTCAGCAATATTTACACAAAAACAGTGTTGTAAAGAACAAAGGGAATGGGCTTAGGGAGTCAAGAAAACCTGCGTTCAGATTCAATTATATCATTTACTGGTTTGCATGACCACGGGCAAGTTCTTTAACCTCTCTGTATCTCAACTTTCTCATCTGTAAGTAGAAATAATATTTACTTTATAAGACTTTATAAATATTAGAAGGTATAATATGTCCTGGGCATATAATACGTGCTCAATAAAAATGATTTCTTTGCTCTTTATAAAAATACCTTATTTTTTTCTATTCCTAGTACAATTAAAGTCATATGTTACCATTCCATTTATGCCATAGATGTTTCTGTAAATGATCACTGATCTTAACAAAAACATCTAACTTTAAAAATAATGTCAAAGGTTGTTATTTCCAAAAGAAAGAATACATATCAAACCAAAAATATGCAAATTCTATTACTGTGTAGTATATCACTAGAGTTCAGGTTTCTGCTTCCAGATTACCACGCAGAAACACTGAAGGAAATGTTTAATGAAAATGGTACACTAGAAGAGCTAGATTTTTAGACCTATTTATGTATTATTTATAAATAATTATTATTTATTTTTAAGTCAATAATAGTCTTGATGCTATGTTTTTAAAGTCACAATTTTGATGGTAATTCTCTAAAGAAGCTGTGAATGCAACAATAAAGGGTCAAATATCACCTTCAATGGGAAGAAAGGTATAATGAACTGATTTCTTTCTCACAATAAAAATCTGCACTGAACAAACCTGAACCAATCAATCTGCCGTCTTTTTCCAGGATACAAATCTCCTGTGAAAACTATGTCTAACAGACTTGGGCTTAATCTTAACTTCTCAAGACACACAAAAAGAGATGAAAATAACTGAAATAACAACTATGGAAAGGCAAGATCTTCCATGACTTGAACTGTCAGATTCAAAAGTATAACTAGTCACATTAAGAAAGGTTCTCTAGGGCATTCATTTCCTGTCACAAATAATAGTTCCACTTGAACAGCAAGAGAATATCAGAAAAAAACGAATAGAAACATTAATTTGAACTATTTTTATATTAGCTCTACTTCAAACAATATGAAGAAGATATAAAAATATTTTACTACCTGACAGTTATGACTTTAGGAATCCAGGACCCTTTTGTCATTGTCCATGGCAGTGAGCATTATTATTAGTTACTTTAGCTGGGTCTAAAGAAGCCATCTGAAATACTGATACAAATCAGCAAGAAAATGTCAGTTTTTGATGGTGAGTTTGGTTCTCAGCTAAAATTCTGGTGTTTCTCTAAAAAGGTATTAGTCCCTGCCCAGTTCCAAATTACAAATTCTTAAAGCGGTCTGTATAGTTTTGCTGTTAGTGTGTTTTTTTTCTTTTTAACTCTCTAACACCAATTTACCTCTTCAACCATATCTCGTATTACTTCCTTACATAAACTTTTTCTTTTATACTCAAGGCAAGACTTTATAGTTCCACTCCACACTTTGCATTTTCTACTTCCCTAAAACACCTGTCATTCTCCTATTCCTCCAAGGAGTAAACAGAGAAAGATAAAGTCTTTCTTACACACACACACACACACACACACACACACCCTACTATTCACCTAATTGGTAGGACAACACAGTTCTCACACACACACACACACACTCACCCTACTATTCACCTAATTGGTAGGAAAACACAGTTCTTATTTCCTTTGTGAATCCCACTTCAACTACCCCAGCCCAGAGTTTTTCCTCAGCTTTGGACATCTATAGCTAATTCCAAGCATCCGACACATCACATCCTACCTTCTGTTGTTAATTATCTTTTTACAAAGAGATTCTTTGCATCTCACCAGTCAGACTATAAATAAGTTAGGGGAATATAAAATATTTTTTTTATTTTACGGTATTTTTTATTGAAATATAGTTGATTTACAATGTTGGGGTAGTTTCAGGTGTACAGCAGTGTGATTCAGTCATATGTATATATATATTTTTCAGACTCTTTTCCCATACAGGCTATTACAAAACATTGAGAAAATAGCTTATTAATCTTTATATCCCTGTCTTCACCAAAATACTTTGTACATATATACCTAATCAATGTTTCTTTTTGACTAGCAGGTAAGTTTTGAGATAAAAAATTGCCAAGAGACTAGTACATATAGTCAAAGGAATAGGGAATTGTCACCATTAGAGGGGAGTGGGAGTTAGGGAAAATGAGGGGACAAGAGCACAGGAAAGCCCGATGGAAGGAATTTATATTTGCTACAGTGGGCAACAGGAAGCCACTCTTGGTGATGATTTAAAAATGAAAAGAAGGGCTTCCCTGGTGGCGCAGTGGTTGAGAGTCCGCCTGCCAATGCAGGGGACACGGGTTCATGCCCCGGTCCAGGAAGATTCCACATGCTGCGGAGCAGCTGGTCCCGTGAGCCATGGCTGCTGAGCCTGCGCGTCCGGAGCCTGTGCTCCGCAACGGGAGAGGCCACAACAGTGAGAGGCCCACATACCACAAAAAAAGAAAAAAAAAACCAAACTAGTGTGGGATAAACTTAAGAAAGGTTCTGAAGGCCAGAAACAGAGACTGAATTTATGCTAGAGAGTGTCAAGATGCCTAAAATAGAAACTATCAAGGAGTAGAAGGTTTGAAGGAAGAAGTGATGTGGCTCTACCTCAAGTCCCTCAGAAGAGGTGGCCATTAGTTAACAGCCAACAGGACTGAGTGAAGAAGAGGCCTGGGCTCAAGGGAAGTCAATCTATTAAGGACATTTGGCACTCCACCAAGAATAAGAAGAATTCAAAAGAACGGACTTGTCTTCACTTTTCTCTCCCAAACTATAATTTTTCATAATTGTATTGATTTAATAAATCATTCAGGCCAGTAAAGGCATTTGAAAATCCTCAGCAGGCTTAAGATTTTACTTATTATGGATAAAACTGAGCCCTACAGAGCATGGAAGTCTGTATCTTTTAATAGGATACAACAGAACGGAATAGTTCATCACTGGTAGTAACTTACCCTCACCAGTACAATTTCTACCTTTGCCTTGTGTGGCTCCATTTCACTCCAGAAATCCCCACTTTGTGACATCTAATGACCTTCATCATATGCATGTGGCCTTATTTCATTCATCCTTTTGCTAAACCATCACCACCCTGAGAACATCTCCTTGCTTATTTTCATTGTCACTGCCTTTTACATCGTCCAATTACTCTTGTGCTATGCAACCAACCTACTCATCCTGAAACTTAGAAAACATCTGTTCCTTCTCAGTGCAACTCTGCTCTAGTTCCTTCTGCAGGTAAAATCAGCCCTGAGTCATCAAAATGTGTCCAAGATACACTGATCTTGAAAAACATTAAAATGCTTTAATTCCATCTATGCTCACAAAGCATACACAACTTTGAGTCAAAAAATGAGAGACTGTTTTTCACTGTATCTAGCAAAACTGCCACACCTGGTTGAAAAAAAAAAAAAACTATTGCGGGCTTCCCTGGTGGCACAGTGGTTGAGAGTCCACCTGCCAATGCAGGGGACACGGGTTCGTGCCCCGGTCCGGGAAGATCTTGCATGCCCCAGAGCGGCTGGGCCCGTGAGCCATGGCCGCTGAGCCTGCGCATCCAGAGCCTGTGCTCTGCAACGGGAGATGCCACAACAGTGAGAGGCCCGTGTAATGCAGAAAAAAAAAAAAAAAAAAAATTTATATACCTGATTTCTTCCCAGCTGGTTCTTGAAGAAATAGATTTCTAGAGACTATTTCAAATTAATAACCATATAATACTTTCACCCAAATCTCTTGGATATTAAAAAGTAATAAAGGCAAAGTAAAAAGCATTTAATTCAAAAGGAAAACAACTAGGAGGGTTGGGCCTTCTAAAAAATCATGGCTGAGGAGAAACATATGACACAATAAATTCCAAACTAGATGCTTTGGGAACAAAAGGAAAACACTCCATAACTATATCAGAAGATATTTTAATTAGAAGCCTTTTAATATTTCAGCAGTTCACAAATGTTCTCAATACAAGAACTCTCAGCTCTTACAATTAACAACTAATGAACATAAACACTCAACAATGACTAAATAAGTAGTAGAAGTAAGATTAAAACTTTGAGCTCTTTATACTCCCATCTCTTTGGATGTAAATAAACCACAATGACTCTACCTTGATCCTTGTGGTGGAACCACATTTCCTTTGGTCAAGCCATTTAGTACAATCCGTGTCTTAACTAGTATTATACCAATTACAGAGATAATTTTGGCCTGCTATAAAATCAAAACTCAGAAGGGCTTCAAGAATTACAATAATATACTATATATGGTAATGCAACATAAATAGTAATTAGTACACTAAATAGTATACACTAAAATAATACTCCATAGCAGGCAATATAATGTAAACTACCTGTTGGCACTGTAACCTTCAGTGTGTCACTAAGCCTTCTATGTTTTCCTGATCTGTAAAACTGAAAATGCTACAAGTACCTACACTTTACAGGTTGTCTGAGAATTAATTAGAGCAGTGCCTGGCACTTGGTGCTCAATAAATGTTGGCTATAATATTTGTTTGCTTAATAACGGTACTAACCATTCATGCTTTTGGTTTTAAACAAGCATATTATCCTGCTTTCCTTTTTCGTGTTAGAAAGTTTTCAAATACTGACAAATAAGAAAAAAAAAAAAAGATGAGATATCCGAAGAGATATCAATATGGTTTTAACATTTGATAAAATGTAAGATAGATATATATATATATATATACACACACACACACACACACACACACACACACACATTAGGGGTACATTTAATTTAAATATTCTTTTATACTATTTGTTTCTCAAAGTCTCAGCATCCTTTGACCCCCACAAAAAGAAAAAAGTTTTATACGAAATGAAATGAATTTCCGACTAGATAACTGCTTTTATTAAGACTTAGTAAGTAGAATCTGACTCTAAAATATTGCAATCTATTGAGAAGAAATTTTGTATAGTCAAACAACCTAAAATGTCATTTTATGTGTCTAGATTATCTATATAGATTCTGGATAGACTAATTTTTTAAAAAAGATACATAATGTGTGTTCACTGTTAATATTTTGACTATTAGCAGTCTAAATCTTAGCAGAAAACAATTAAAACTACTTTAACACTAGAAAGAACATATTATTTTAGCAGATGAATGACCACTTGTGAAGCTATTTCCTGGGTATCACAACTTCTGATCTGATCACACTGTAGAAAGAACTTAAATATTAATATTTAAAATATTTTAGTAAAACTGTAAATATCCAAATGGTACCTTAATGCTGACTTGTATTTGCAATATTAAATTTATAACAGTTTCTCCAAATCTTACACTTCATTGCATTTAGTACAGTTTGTGAATTTCCTGAACAACAAGCTTATCATTTTTACTTACTGGCAAATAATTCTATAGAAAATGAAACTTTGGGATATGAAGAAAACAAATAACCAGCTCACTAGTTAGAAAAAAACTGTTTTAAGAGATAATTAGATTTATTTGACTATATTTTTAAATTCCTGTCTCAAGACAATCAAAGATCCTTCTTAATTTAGAAAGATTGGTTCAAGATGGCAGAGTAGGATGTGCTCTCTCACTCCCTCTTGCAAAAGCACCGGGATGACAACTAACTGTTGAACAATCATCGACAGGAAGTCACTGGAACTCACCAAAAAAGATACCCCACATCCAAAGACAAAGGAGAAGACACAATGAGATGGTAGGACGGGGGCAATCACAATATAATAAAATCCCATAACTGCTGGGTGGGTGACTCACAAACTGGAGAACACTTATACCACAGAAGTCCACCCACTGGAGTGAAGGTTCTGAGCCCCATGTCAGGCTTTCCAACCTGGGGGTCTGGCAACAGGAGGAGGAATTCCTAGAGAATCAGACTTTGAAGGCTGGTGGGATTTGATTGCAGGACTACGACAGGACTGGGAAAACAGACTCCACTCATGGAGGGCACACACAAAGTAGTGTGTGCATCAGGACCCAGGGGAAGGAGCAGTCACCCCATAGGAGACTGAACCAGACCTACCTTCTAGTGTTGGAGGGTCTCCTGCAGAGGTGGGGGGTGGCTGTGTCTCATCGTGAGGACAAGGACACTGGCAGCAGAAATTCTGGGAAGTACTCCTTGGCGGGAGCCCTCCCAGACTTCACCATTAGCCCCAGCAAAGAGCCCAGGTAGTCTCCAATGTTGGGTCGCCTCAGGCCAAACAACCAATAGGGAGGAACCCAGCCCCACCCATCAGCAGACAAGTAGATTAAAGTTTTACTGAGCTCTGCCCACCAGAGCAACACCCAGCTCTACCCACCACCAGTCCCTCACATCAGGAAACTTGCTCAAGCCTCTTAGATAGCCTCTTCCACCAGAGGGCAGACAGCAGAAGCAAGAAGAACTACAGTCCTGCAGCCTGTGGAACAAAAAGCACATTCATAGAAAGATAGACAAGATGAAAAGGCAGAGGTCTATGTATCAGAAGAAGGAACAAGATAAAACCCCAGGAAAAAAACCAAACAAGGTGGAGATAGGCAAACGTCCAGAAAAAGAATTCAGAATAATTATAAGGAAGATGATCCAGGACCTCAAAAAAAGAATGGAGGCAAAGATGGAGAAGATGCAAGAAATGTTTAACAAGACGTGGAAGAATTAAAGAACAAACAAACAGAGATGAAGAAGAATTAATGAATGAACAGAGATGAACAATACAAGAACTGAAATGAAAAATACACTAGAAGGGATCAACAGCAGAATGACTGAGGAAGAAGAACGGGTAAGCGACCTGGAACACAGAATGGTGGAATTCACTGCTGCAGAACAGAATAAAGAAAAAGAATGAAGAGAAATGAAGACAGACTAAGAGACCTCTGGGACAACATTAAACACAAGAACATTCGAATTATAGGGGTCCCAGAAGTAGAAGACAGAGAGAAAGGACACGAGAAAATATTCGAAGAGATTATAGTCGAAAACTTCCCTAACATGGGAAAGGAAATAGCTACCCAAGTCCAGGAAGCCCAGAGAGACCCAGGCAGGATAAACCCAAGGAGAAACACTCCGAGACACATAGTAATGAAATTCGCAGAAATTAAGGACAAAGAAAAATTACTGAAAGCAGCATGGGGAAAACAACAAATAACAGACAAGGGAACTCCCATAAGGTTAACAGTTGATTTCTCAGCAGAAACTCTACAAGCCAGAAGGGAGTGGCATGATATACTTAAAGTGATGAAAAGGAAGAACCGACAACCAAGATTACTCTATCCAGAAGGATCTCATTCAGATTTGATGGAGAAATCAAAAGCTTTACAGACAAGCAAAAGCTAAGAGAATTCAGCACCACCAAACCAGCTCTACAACAAATGCTAAAGGAACTTCTCCAACTGGGAAACACAAGAGAAGAAAAGGACCTACAAAAACAAACCCAAAACAATTAAGAAAATGGTTATAGGAACATACATATTGATAATTAGCTTAAACGTGAATGGATTAAATGCTCCAACCAAAAGACACAGGCTCACTGAATGGATACAAAAACAAGACCCATATATATACTGTCTACAAGAGACCCACTTCAGACCTAGGGACACATACAGACTGAAAGTGAGGGGATGGAAAAAGATATTCCATGCAAATGGAAATCAAAAGAAAGCTGGAGTAGCAGTATTCATATCAGATAAAATAGACTTTAAAATAAAGAATGTTACAAGAGACAAGGAAAGACACTACATAATGATCAAGGGATCAATCCAAGAAGAAGATATAACAATTGTAAATATATATGCACCCAACAAAGGAGCACCTCAATACATAAAGCAACTGCTAACAGCTATAAAAGAGGAAATTGACAGTAACACAATAATAGTGGAGGACTTTAACACCTCACTTACACCAATGGACAGATCATCCAAACTGAAAATAAGGAAACAGAAGCTTTAAATGACACAATAGACCAGATAGATTTAATTGATATTAATAGGACATTCCATCCCAAAACAGCAGATTACACTTTCTTCTCAAGTGCGCATGGAACATTCTCCAGGATAGATCACATCTAGGGTCACAAATGAAGCCTCAGTAAATTTAAGAAAATTGAAATCATATCAAGCATCTTTCCTGACCACAACGCTATGAGATTAGAAATCAATTACAGAGGAAAAACGTAAAAAACACAAACACATGGAGGCTAAATGATACGTTACTAAATAACCAAGAGATCATTGAGGAAATCAAAAACTACCTAGAGACAAATGACAATGAAAACACAATGATCCAAAACCTATTGGATGCAGCAAAAGCAGTTCTAAGAGGGAACTTTATAGCAATACAATCCTACCTCAAGAAACAAGAAAAATCTCAAATAAACAATCTAACCTTACACCTAAAGGAACTAGAGAAAGAAGAACAAACAAAGTCCAAAGTTAGTAGAAGGAAAGAAATCATAAAGATCAGAGCAGAAATAAATGAAATAGAAACAAAGAAAACAATAGCAAAGATCAATAAAACTAAAAGCTGGCTCTTTCAAAGATAAACAAAATTGAAAAACCATTAGCCAGACTTATCAAGAAAAAGAGGGAGAGGACTCAAATCAATAAAATTAGAAATGAAAAAGGAGAAGTTACAACAGACACTGCAGAAATACAAAGCATCCTAACAGGCTACTACAAGCAACTCTATGCCAATAAAATGCCAACTGGCAAGAAATGGACAAATTCTTAGAAAGGTATAACCTTCCAAGACTGAACCAGGAAGAAACAGAAAATATGAACAGACCAATCATAAGTAATGAAATTGAAACTGTGATTAAAAATTTTCCAACAAAGAAAAGTCTAGGATCAGATGGCTTCACAGGTGAATTCTATCAAACATTTAGAGAAGAGCTAACACCCAACCTTCTCAAACTCTTCCAAAAAATTGCAGAGGAAGGAACATGCCCAAACTCATTCTACGAGGCCACCATCACCCTGATACCAAAACCAGACAAAGATACTACAAAAAAAGAAAATTACAGACCAATATCTCTGATGAATACAGATGCAAAAATCCTCAACAAAATACTAGCAAACAGAATCCAACAATACATTAAAAGGATCATATACCATGATCAAGTGGGATTTAGTCCAGGGATGCAAGGATTCTTCAATATATACAAATCAATCAATGTGATATACCATATTGACAAACTGAAGAAGAAAAATCATATGATCATCTCAATAGATACAGAAAAAGCTTTTGACAAAATTCAACACCCATTTATGATAAAAACTCTCCAGAAAGTGGGCATAGAGGGAACCTACCCTCAACATAATAAAGGCCATATGCAACAAACCCACAGCAAACATCATTCTCAATGGTGAAAAACTGAAAGCATGCCCTGTAAGATCAGGAACAAGACAAGGATGTCCACTCTCACCACTATTATTCAACATAGTTTTGGAAGTCAGAGCCACAGCAATCAGAGAAGCAAAAGAAATAAAAGGAATCCAAATTGGAAGAGAAGAAGTAAAACTGTCACTGTTTGCAGATGACATGATACTATACATAGAGAATCCTGAAGATGTCACCAGAAAACTACTAGAGCTAATCAATGAATTTGGTAAAGTTGTAGGACACAAAATTAAGGCACAGAAATCTCTTGCATTCCTATACACTAATGATGAGAAATCTGAAGGAGAAATTAAGGAAACACTCCCATTTACCACTGCAAGAAAAAGAATCAAATACCTAGGAATAAACCTACCTAAGGAGGCAAAAGATCTGTATGCAGAAAACTGTAAGACACTGAAAGAAATTAAAGATGATACAAACAGATGGAAAGATATACCATGTTCTTGGATTGGAAGAATCAATATTGTGAAAATGACTATACTACCCAAAGCAAACTACAGATTCAATGCAATCCCTATCAAACTCCCAATGGCATTTTTCACAGAGCTAGAACAAAAAATTTTACAATTTGTATGGAAACACGAAAGACCCTGAATAGCCAAAGCAATCTTGAGAACGAAAAACAGAGTTGGAGGAATCAGGCTCCCAGACTTCAGACTACACTACAAAGCTACAGTAATCAAGACAGAATGGTGCTGGCACAAAAACAGAAATATAGATCAATGGAACAGGAGAGAAAGGCCAGAGATAAACCCATGCACCTATGGTTAACTAATCTATGACAAAGGAGGCAAGGATATACAATGGAGAAAAGACAGTCTCTTCAGTAAGTGTGCTGGGAAAACTGAGAGCTACATGTAAAACAATGAAATTAGAACACTCCCTAACACCATACACAAAAATAAACTCAAAATGGATTAGAGACCTAAATGTAAGGCCAGACACTATAAAACTCTTAGAGTAAAACACAGGAAGAACACTCTTTGACATAAATCACAGCAAGATCTTTTTTGACCCACCTCCTAGAGTGACGGAAATAAAAACAAAAATAAACGAATTGGACCTAATGAAACTTAAAAGCTTTTGCAAAGCAAAGGAAGCTACAAACAAGACAAAAAGACAACCCTCAGAATGGGAGAAAATACTTACAAATGAATCAATGGACCAAAGATTAATCTCCAAAATATATAAACAGCTCATGCAGCTCAATATCAAAAAAACAAACAACCCAATCCAAAAGTGGGCAGAAGACCTAAATAGACATTTCTCCAAAGAAGACATACAGATGGCCAAGAAGCACATGAAAAGCTGCTCAACATCACTAATTATTAGAGAAATGCTAATCAAAACTACAGTGAGGTATCACCTCACACCAGTTAGAATGGGCTTCATCAGAAAATCTACAAACAACAAATGCTGGAAAGGGTGTGGAGAAAAGGGAACCCTCTTGCACTGTTGGTGGGAATGTAAATTGATACAGCCACTATGGAGAACAGTATGGAGGTTCCTTAAAAAAGTAAAAATAGAATTACCATATGACCCAGGAATCCCACTACTGGGCATATACCTTGAGAAAACCATAATTCAAAAAGACACATGCACCCCAATGTTCATTGCAGCACTATTTACAATAGCCAGGTCATGGAAGCGACCTAGATGCCCATCGACACACAAATGGATAAAGAAGATGTAGTACAGGGCTTCCCTGGTGGCGCAGTGGTTGGGAGTCCGCCTGCCGATGCAGGGGACACAGGTTCGTGCCCCGGTTTGGGAGGATCCCATGTGCCGTGGAGCAGCTGGGCCTGTGAGCCATGGCCGCTGAGCCTGCGCGTCCAGAGCCTGTGCCCCACAACGGGAGAGGCCACAACAGTGAGAGGCCCGCGTACCGCAAAAAAAAAAAAGAAGAAGATGTCTACAATGGAATATTACTCAGCCATAAAAAGGAACGAAACTGGGTCATCTGTAGAGACATGGATGGATCTAGAGACTGTCATACAGAGTGAAGTAAGTCAGAAAGAGAAAAAGAATTATCATATATTAACACATATATGTGGAACCTAGAAAAATGGTATAGATGAACCGGTTTGCAGGGAAGAAATTGAGACAGAGATGTAGAGAACAAATGTATGGACACCAAAGGGGGAAAGCAGCAGGCGGTGGTGGTGGTCCTGTGATGATCTGGGAGATTGGGACTGACATATATACACTAATATGTATAAAGTGGATAACTAATAAGAACGTGCTGTATAAAAAAATAAAATAAAATTCAAAGAAAAAAAAAAGAAGGATCCCTCCTACCCATAACTTACAATTACCGTATCTACTTATGATGGAATATCACTTACTGCAGTAGTCTGAAACTTCTGAAGGTGCTCAAGGTACCAACTTTAATAGTGCCCATTACAAATCACTGGCAACATTAATGGATTTGTATTATCTAGTCTCAGAGTTTCATAGTTTGTTATTGTTCTCGAAGGGTCAACAAAGAGAACACTGGTCTGGAGCTTCCCTAGCTGCCTGAATCATGGCCATGATACACTTGAAATGGGTCTTTATTGCCACCTCTGCCTTGGGGAGGGGGGAGGGGACCGGGGTTGCTTTTTCAAATTTTATTAGGCAAGCGGACAAGTAATATTCCTTCCTAACTGACTATTTACTGGAGAAATTATTTTTCTCCTTTTGTGGGAAAAAAGTGAAATATATAACTTCTAGATGTCTAATGTACAATCTAGATCAGAAACCATGGCATTTGTCAGAAATATGACTTCTACAAGAGTCATTTTAGATATTATCTTTTCTATTTACATGGTTGTCAGTGCGTTTGAAATTCTTTTTAGATGTAAAACATTGGTAGGGAAAAAACCCAACAGGATAAGAAACACCATGTTATTTCCTTTCACCAAAATAGGATGTCCATTGCATTATAAATATGTAAGTAAGCATGATACTATCTCCTTTCTTGAGAACATTTCAAAATTACAAAAAGGAATTGTTTAGTCTTTTTCTCTCCAAATCACATGTAACAAGAAGACAGCTTGATAATGATAGATCTGGTTTTCAAAAAAACTAGAATATGCTAAAATGATTTCTAATATTTTTCTATAAAGTGGCTAGCTCAAGAGAGATTGAAAGTAATTGGAATATCCAGCTAAGAAAAATGCTTTCTTAATTGGAAAATAATTTGAGGACTAGATTTAAAATGTTCTCAGAATAATTCACACAATCTACATTTCAAATAAACTTACTGATGTTAATAACAATTTACAACCACAATCTTAAATTAGAAAGGAAAATTAATTTATATTGCCTCAAAGATAATCCCAGCTCAAGAGATGAGAAAATAAAGTTTTAATGCAGTAAATATGTATGTAATTAGAACCAGAGTTTTAAATACTTTGATGAACTTCATGGTAAATACTTGATGGTTTAAAAAAACAACAACAAGCTCACAGATACAGAGAACAGGTTAGTCGCTGCTGCAAGCAGTGGGTGAGGGTGGGAGAAATGGATGAAGAAGGGGGTCAAAAGGTACCAACTTCCAATTATAAGTTAGATACGTTCTGGAGATGTAATGTTAAGAGCAGGGTGACTATAGTTAATAATACTGTATTGTATATTTGGAAGTTGCTAAAAGAGTAGATCTTAAAAGTTCTCATTACAAGAAGAAACTGTTTTGTAACCATGTAAGGGGATGGATGTTAAGTAGACTTATTGTGGTGATCATTTTGCAATGTGTACAATATTGGACCATTATGTTTTACACCTGAAACTAATATGCTATATATCAACTATACCTCAATTTAAAAAAAAAAAAAAGCAATATTTGGTTTTCTAGGCATTCTTCAATAATAATGTTAAATATTTATTTAGTGTTTTTATGTCTCAGGCACTAGGCTAATTGCTGAGGATACAGAAGTACACAAGACACAGCCCAGCCCTATGGGACTCATATTTTTGTAAACAGATACGTTTTTTAAGGACATGAAGGTAAGAATACTGAAACTGAAACATGTATGACCACAGGCCTTAAGTGTTACTCAGTTTTGGCAGTAACACGGCCAAAAGCACGTTGGTAAAAATGGCAGGAAAACTACTGCTATTGAATACTTTCTGGAACCCTAAGTCTGCAGTTTCGATGTGATTTGTTGGTAACAATGCATGATTTTTAACATCCAGAAAGTTACTAGATGGGCTCACTAGAGAACCCAGCAGTGGTCCTGAAGCACTCTGTCAGCAAGTGTGCAGGATAAAATGCCGTCAGCAACTTAATAGTTTTTGCATATAAGTAAAGAGACTTTTGGCTTCCATGACAGTTTGTGAGGTGTTTTTTTTTTTTTAAGTTTTTTTTCACTTTTTGAATCTGCTTTCAACAAAGAAATACCCATGTCCGCTCTGATTACTGCAACGTGAGACACTGAAAACTTGCCTCTCCACTCACAGTACTACAGAAAACTGAGCAATTATTCAATGAATATGGCACACTAATCTAGATCTGCTTCCACTGCTCTCTCAATTTCTCACTCATCTCCGTTTCTTTCTGTTTTATTCATCTATGGAGATCTAAACTTTATTTGTCTTTCTAGCCTCAAAATACATGAAATCACTTGGAAGACAGAGTAGGCACAGAAGTCTCTCTTCTGTTTATGAGAATTAGGGTCCTTTTGAAATAGAAAATAGCTTTGCTTGGCTCCATGAAACATCTTAAGTCACTTCTCATTTATCTTTTCTTATACTCTCTTCCTCCTTCTCCCCAGCAACTATGACATCACATCACTTTCTTCCCCTCCAAAGCCACTCCGAGGACTACCATCAACTCAGGGGCAGGTAAGCTTCCTCACCATTGCCTGCACTGCATCAATGTGGCAAATGGCAGCATTAGCTGGACAAGTCCTACCCTGCAGCAGTGTCTGCCAAACTATGAGTCGTGACCCATTTTCCAAACAGAGAAGTTAATTTAGTGGGTTGAGACCCACATTTAAAAACTTAATCAACGGAAAAATAAACTGAACAGAATGGAAAATCATACTTATTTTGAAACTTTGGTTTATGTTGTGTGTGTATAAATACACATATGTGTATGTGTGCTGGAACTCAATGAAAGTACACTTCTTACATTCCTACAGGTCATGGTGGTAAGTTTGGAAGCCACTAAACTACAATACTCAGTTCTAGGCCTGCATCTATATCTGATGTAATACTTCAGATATTTTAGAGATTTAAAATATGGATGTTAAATAATTTCCTTTAGTAAAAAGTGTTGATCTAATGAGCCACACATTTTCTAAAACATCATCAGTCAGTGAACAAATCAGTTTTCCTAGTTTTCTCAGTATTTCCTAAGAGACCCCAAATAAATACTTTATCTTTAAATTTAATTTACCCTAAAAATTAAAATTGACACATTATTAGACATTTCAAAGATATTTTTAAGTAACAAATAACAATCCAAGCTCAATATACCTAAAAAGGAAAAGTATTCTACTTTTTTTAATTTAAAAAAGTCTGAGGGAATGGTTTGATGGATTTTCAAATATTTCAAAAATGAAGAGATCACTGTTTCTTTGCACTAACGGAATATGTATATGAATACAAACACCAATTTTACACCAATTTTATATTTCCTGGGCTGTAAAGAGACTTAAAAATTGAAGCTCAGAAAGCCTAGAGTATGAGACTGTGACTAATGGCACCCAGTCCCTCAGCAGGGATGGAACCAAGTTCTGAGGCAGAGAATAACCCAGCTGCACTGACTATAAAATAACTGCCTCAGAATAACGGTTATATTCCTTACATTTCACATATGGCTGCTGCATGGAATTCACAGTTAAAATACAAAAGACATTCAGCCATTCCACAGTGTCAAAGTGAAAACTGTATGTGACTCAGCCTCACAGCTTCACACACTTCTTGGGCTGTCTGAACTGCAAGAGGCAACTAATACCAAGCCCGGTGGAGAGGGACAGCCCTGTGGCTCTGAGACTTTCCGTAACAATCCTTGAGTTGATTAAAAGTGATGTTGACAAGCTTCAATCCTTCTTGGTTTTATGGATTATGGCTGGTAAGTGGAGCCTCCAGGACTAGAACCCTATGAGAATAGCACTGAGATTTTTACTGCACCGTAAAATGCCTTAGAAAACAACACAGAATAATAGGTATAAAATGTAAACTATTGGGACTTCCCTGGTGGCTCAGTGGTTAAGAATCCGCCTGCCAATGCAGGGGACACGGGTTCGATCACTGGTCCGGGAAGATCCCACATGCCGTGGAGCAACTAAGCCCACGCGCCACAACTACTGAGCCTGTGCTCTAGAGCCCGCGAGCCACAACTACTAAGCCCATGCGCCACAACTACTGAAGCCCACGTGCCTAGAGCCCGTGCTCCGCAACAAGAGAAGCCACCACAATGAGAAGCCCTCGCACCACAATGAAGAGTAGCCCCCGCTCTCCCCAACTAGAGAAAGCCCACACGCAGCAACGAAGACCCAATGCAGCCAAAAATAAATAAATTTTAAAATAAATAAAATGTAAATTATTATTTAAACTTGACCATGTCTATAAAACTAAACTATGAACAATAGAATTATATACGCACTGAAATAAGATAAAGGTATTATGCAAAGATATACAGAAATAACCACCCCTCCACCCCAAAAAAGCTTCTGACAACTTGAAAGCATACAAATAAGAATTAAGTAAAATTTTACTTTTTTCAAAACTTCCCTTTTAAATTTCAAAGACTACATATAAAGATATAATGAAACATATCTCTTACTTAAGAAAACCCTAAGTCACACAGAGCCCAGTACATCTAGAAACTTATCTTAATCTCAATAAAGTTGAAAGAAGTTAGTCTTGGATGAGGGTGAAATCTACTTCATTTACAGCACTAAACAATAGCTGTGGATATGTGAGGCAATTCTTTTCTTACTCTGTATTACAACTCATTATAAAATGATCAGTGTTGGGCTTCCCTGGTGGCACAGCGGTTGAGAGTCCGCCTGCCGATGCAGGGGCCGCGGGTTCGTGCCCCGGTCCGGGAGGATCCCACATGCCGCGGAACGGCTGGGCCCGTGAGCCATGGCCGCTGGGCCTGCGCGTCCAGAGCCTGTGCTCCGCAACAGGAGAGGCCACAGCAGTGAGAGGCCCGCGTACCACAAAAAAAAAAAAAAAAGGATCAGTGTTTTATTTAGTTTATCATATTTTAGTTTAAAATAAGAAAATAATCATGTATGTTTAAAATCAAGTTCTTCAGATGACAAATTTCCCAAGAAAACTTATTCTGATGACTTTCAGAAGATGTTAAGAGATATAAAAGGTAAAGTTGGGATAACTTCCTCTAAAAATAATGAAACCTGAAACTAGCATGAAGATGTACTGGTCTAAGACTGTAATGAAGTCCCATGTTTGTACACACTGGTATCTTTATCTAGGGCTTGGACAGAAAACTAAAACTAAAAGATTAATCATGGGAGAGGGAGGGAGGGAGAGACAGAGAGAGAGAGAGAAAGAGTGGTTGTAACAATTCATGTTATATGCTAATAGTACATACATCTATTGTCACGCTATAGCAAATTTTCTGAATTCATTTAACACTAGCCCAAATATCCACCATCCTTTTTGTGTTTTCCTTTTTCTCTTTCTGATCTTTATAAATTGGAGCTCCTTTTTAGAAATACAAATGTAAAATGCCACTTTAACAAATGTAGCCTCTAGCACCAAGCCACTCACACTTAGTCCTGTGATGTTAATAAATGAGAATTCCTTTTCCTAAATATTCAAATGAACAATTTTCTATCTTGATTTATAAAAAAAAAAAAATCAACCAATACTCTCTTAAGAAAGCAAAACAGTTTCCATTTATTAAAGGTCATATCTGATATCTATGCCACACAATACAGTATCATTACATTTAGTTGAACAGCAAACGAATACTGGTATTTCATGTCCAGAAGAAGTCAGATGCAAGGCAAGGGGCAGGGAATGAACCTTAAATTTCTAGCCTGATCTCAAGCATTTAAACTATGATTTTTAAAAATTGTTTTCCAATTAACTTACAAGCATTCTAATTAGGTAGGGATCTATACAGCATTTTCATAAGAACCACAGGAATTATAGAAGAACTTCAACGATTAATGAGGATAAGAAATCCTTTTACAGTACATGAGAGAAACCTTTCCCATAGCAACATCAAAGGAAAAAGATGGCCTAAAATAATGGACTTTTTTCTATTGAGTTGATTATCTAGGCATAAAGGGTTGACAAAGGATTGACCTCTGTCACTGGGCTTGTTAGAAAGGGCTTGGATAAAGAAAATGATATGTTAATGAATCAGGTGAGTGATGGAGGAATCACCCTCATACATACATACACTTATGTTTTTGACACAACATGTAACACACACACACACACACACACAAATTCTACCCTTCCTTAAATATATCAGATAAGCCTCTCACTTTTTCATTATTTCAGTTATAATACAGAGAAACAGGATTTTCCAAACCAATGGACAGAAAAAAAATTGGGCTTTTAGAAATGTTTCTGCTGAAACTTATTAGAATTCCTGCCTCTACTGGAGAATTTGGTGAACAGGATAGTGAGGGAGGTTTATGAAGAGACTCTTGCCAACTCCACTTGTGTTCCAGGGATGTTAAAAATAGAATTTAAAAAAATGTACCTGAATGCTTGTCATTACTTAGGGAATCAGAAACGTTTAAGAGGGTCCACAACTTAAGACCCTAATGTGGACTTCTGAGAGTGTCTTAAGTTAAATTAAGGAAGGTACTTAAAGAAGTGCTGATGCTATGGTAGCTAAAGAAGGTTTTTCATTTTAAAATGTCAATAATGTGACTAAACCGCCTCAGTATTAAATATCTTATATGTCCTATTCAGGCTCAGTCTATTCTGAAAAATCTTTGTTTTTCAAAGCATAAAAATAGGTCATATATGTAGGGGGAAAGGAATTCAAAATCACATCCAACAAATGAATGTGAGAAAAATAATTAACTCATAGAGCCAAGAAACAAATGTGAGGAAAAATCCAATACTAAACCAAAAAAACAAATCAAATTTTACAGGTCTGTCAGAAAACATTAATAAAGTTAAAATAACAAAGGAAAAGGATGACTGCAAACCTTTCTTTTTATTTACTGCCTTGAACATTCATAATACTATTCCACTTTTTACAAGAAAGCCTAGTTGGAATCTGTGCTTCAACCCTCAACTAATATTGCTATAAAAACAATCTTTGACAAAAAATTGAATGCTTTCCCTCTAAGATCAGGAATAAGGCAAGGATGTCTGTTCTCACCATTTCTAATCAACTTTGTACTGTAGGTTTTAGCCAGTGCACTAAAGCAAGAAAAAGCAATAAAAGGTATCAATATCAAGATCAGAAAGGAAAAAGAAAACTGCCTCTCAGTAAATGACATAATCATTTATGTAGAAAATCCTATGAAATCTACAAAAAAGCTACTAGAATTACTAATTGAGTATAGTAAAGTTGTAGGATTTAAAGTCAACACACAAAATTTAATCGTCTTTTTATGTACTAGCAAAACAATCGTAAAATGAAATAAAAAATACTTTTAAAATAGCATCACAAATATAAAATATTTACAGATAAATTTACTTTTAAATGTGCAAGACCAACACACTGAAACAATGGAATACTGCTGAGAGACACTAAAGATCTAAATAAATGGAGAAATATGTGGCTTTGATGAATTGTAAGATTCAATACTGTTATGATGTCATTTCTCTTCAAATTGATCTCCAGATTCAACGTGATCCAAATCAAAATTCCAGCAGGTATTTTTACAGAAATTGACAAGATGATTCTAACATTCACATGGAAATTAAAGGAACCCAGAGTAGTCTAAACAACTCTGAAAAAGAACAAAGTTGCAGGATTTACACTACCTGACTTCATGACTTATTCTAAAGCTACAAAAATCAAGACAGTGTGATATTGGTGGAGGGATAGATACATAGGTCAATGGAACAGAATAAAGAGCTCAGAAATAGATTCACACACATATGGTGAATTGATTTTCAACTCAGATGCAAAGGCACTTCAATGGTGGAAAGGATACCCTTTTTAACAAATGGTTTAGGAACAACTGGATATCCACGGGCCAAAGAAAGGTTGGGGTGTAGGGGGACAACATTCCTCTATGCCTTGAACCTTGCATCATATACAAAAATTAACTCCACTGGACAATAAACTTAAATGTAAAACCTAGAACTATAAAGATTCTAGAAGAATGCATAGGAGAATAATCTTTTAGCCTTTGGACTAGGCAAATATTTCTTAGATCAACAGTAAAAGCAAGAACCGTGAAAAAAACTAATAAACTGAACTTCACCAACATTAAGAATTTTTGCTCTCTGAGGATCCTGTTAAGAGAAATCCCATATCTGATAAAGGGCTTACATCCAGAAGATATATAAAGAATGTTCAAAACTCAACGGTAATAAGACATAAAACCCAATTAAAAAATGGCAAGTTTTGAACACACACTTCACTAGAGACGTACAGATGGCAAATAAGTACATGGGAAGATGCTCAACATTATTAGTCATTACAGAAATGCAAATTAAAACTCCAATGAAATACTATATACCTATAAGAATGACTAAACTTAAAAAGACTGACCATACCAAATGTTGATGATGATATGGAGGAACTGGCAAGCACCCTGCTTGTGGGGAAATAGTTTGGTAGTTTCTTAAAAAGTTAAAACATACAACTGCCATTTAACTCAGCCATTTTGGTCTTAGGTATTTACCCAAGAGAAATGAAAATATATGTCCATACAGAGACTTGTACACAAATGTTCACAGCAGCTTTATTTATAATAGTCAAAAAGCAGAAACAACCCAAATGTCTCTCAACGTGTGAAAGGATAAAGAAACTGTGCTAAAACCATATAATGAAATACTACTCAGCAATAAAAAAGAATGAACTACTGAAGTGTAACAACATGGGTGAATCTCAAAATAATAACAGTGAATGAAAGAAGCTAAAAGAGAGAGAGAAAGAAATACAGTATGATCCATTTATATAAAATTCTGGAAAGTGCAAATTAATCTATAATGATTAGATCAGTGGTCACCTGGGGACTGAAAAAGAAAAAGGAAGGGCAGGACGGGGGAGTTCAAAGGGGCACAAGGAAACTTTTAGGGGTGATGGATATGTTCATTACCTTGACTGTGGTGATGGTTTCACAAGGGTATGTCAAATTGTACAGTTTAAATATGTATATTTTACTGTATGCCTATTATACCTCAATAAAGCTGTCAAAAAATTCTATTGGTAAAAAGGGTAATGTGGCTCTAAATTGTACTCTTCTTAACTAATCACTGAAGTGCAATGGTCAAAATTAACGCTACTAAGGGCAAGATTATTAAACTAATCAATTCACTGAAAAACTGAATTACTTTTTCATCAGAGATATGCAAAAACAAATGAAATTAATAATTCACATTCCCAAATTTTTGTGATAGTTATTTGCAGGGTTTTGGTGGGTTCTGGACGAGTGAACTGTATCTAGGGAAAATATACTAGAAAATGAACAACCATACCTTGATTTGTGCAAAGGGTCTTTCATAACCTCCAACATAGAGAAGGCCAACATTCTGAGGAAGTAACCTACAAAGGAAAAAAAAGCATTATTTATAAAATACTCTTCCTTAAATATGAGGTTGTATAATTACCAAAATTTGTATAATAGATCCTGACTATGAAAACATTAATATCTGTGCAATTATTCTTGTCTTTTTGCACGATGGAATAGTAACCAGCAAAGGAATAATTCTTATACTTCAGAAGATGATGGGTAAATACTGAGAATGGCAACTTAAATGTAAAACAGTCTAACATACTAGTAATTCTAGCAAAATTACTACATAGGGGAGAATTAAAAGAAGCAATGCATATATTTAAAAATCTATAAAAGTTCAATTCAAGAAACACTCACTGTGTGTCTATATTATGCACTACGGAGATAATACAAACCTAAACAGTTCAGTCCCAAAATTTAACAGGAAAACCAGATACACAACCCTAACAAAAGGTGGCCTCTGATAAATGCTATTCTAGAGGTATTTGCCATTGCAAAGTAGTGGAGTGAGAGATACCTTCTATGGAGGGAGCTGGAGAAGCCTGAAGAGGAATTTAGGCTTAACTTTTAAAGGGTTGGTAAGGCAAAGGGAGAAATTTTAAACTATACCCTGAGAATGCAGAAGATTTGAAACCAAAAGTAAAGAAGTCTGGCTGAAGTAAGGGATAAGTTAGTCAGAGATGAAAACCCGAAGAAGGTTTGGAATGGGCCATGAAGAACGTCAAATGTCTTATCTTTATTTCATAAGTAATATTTATTTTTTTTGTACAGACAATAAATGCACATGAAAATAAAAATCAAACCATCTAGAGGGTGTAGGTAAAATGGTTACCTTCCCTGCATCATTCCTTCCTTCTTATTTAAAGAGGGCTATCATTCTTGACTACATTGAAACACTGTGAATAAGGAAATACCATCATTAGAACTATGCTTGTGGAGCGTGTAGTCGTGCTGGGTATGAGAAGGTCATAATTAAATTAATTACTCTACGGTATCTTGTAATCACTGTCACCGGGTGACAGTGTGAGATGGTTGTATGATTACTGAAGGGGAGAATACACCAACCCAAAATACACCACTTTGACATGTGGATTATTTTAAGCTGTAGGCAATCAAGACCTAGGAGACTCAGGAAAACTTTTTACCTCTCTTGTAACTGCCTAAAAGAACTTAGATAGGGGGCCTGGCCCAGAAAGAGAGCTATTACCATAGATAACGTTTTAACTGAAAGACCAATCTGCATGGCAGGGCAAACTTCTAAATACAAAACATCTGTTCTTCTCATCATCCTGTGAGTTACCCTCCTCCCCTTTGAAGACCCAGGCCCTTATCCCATTCCTTAGCACAGGATGGCACATAAGCCTCAACTGCTCGACCTACCCTTGAGTCTTGTATCTTTGGGGATCCTGTACATACTAACTTAAATATGTTTTTCTCCTGTTAATCTGTCCTATGTCAATTTAATTATTAGACCAAAGAACCTAGAAGAAAAGAAGGGGAAAATTTTCTACCCCTACTTAACCTTCCACTGACTTGGTCTAGTAAGACTAATAAAGTTCACTGTTAAAGCACCTTAGATTTTATGAAATAAGGTAGATAGATATTCCATCTCCTAGGAACACCTCTGTTCCCTACATTCTTTAAAGGCCTATAAAGTACTGAAGGCCACTAAAGGAAAGCTAATAGCTGACAAACACAAAAATAAATTAAACCAATTTAGCAAAAAGCTACAGTACTTAAGTTCGGCATGTGAGTGATACTTACAGTTATGCCTTTTAGCATGTTGTTGAAGGTTACAAACATGACTAAAGGGATATTTGTTCACTGGATGCAAGTAGAAAGCATAAGAAATATCCCCAAATCTCAACTAGGAAATGGAGAATTTCTTCACCATCATTTGACAAATAAGAAATTAATCAAAGCAACAAAACTTTAAATCTCTCACAAATTGCTAGTATCACAAATTTAATGTTAGTTTTATATAGCAGTGGTAATTTATTTCCTATATAACAAATGATGACAAAAAGCTTCATAAACCTCTTTTAGAAGAATAGTCACTGTTCATACAAATACATGATAGAAAAGGAAGAGAATAAAAGCTGGCTGACATTTAAAAATCAGTATGCCTCTAATTACTATGCATATGCATTTTAGGAAGCTTGCCAATATACTATTCAGTGTGCCCTCCCCTTCCTCCAACTTGCCTATCTAATAACTACCTTCTAAACAAGAAATATCTTAAATATGGTAGTTACACAGCATATATATATTTCGCTTTTTAAATACTGTTCTTTCTCATTCATGTCCATATTATTCCTTACATAAATTACATTACCACCTTCGTTTGAGTGGGTTTTCATAGGTACCATAATTTAAGCGTTTGTTATGTGTAAAATAATTAATACTTTGAGAACATAAATTCCAACTTCTAAGATGGAACATTTCCTAAAATGCTTTTACCTTTCAAAAAATTATTATGCCAAATGGTATACATAATTATTGTCAAACAATAGGCACCATTTTATTATGACAGGGTAGTTGTATATAATATAGCATTCACACATTTTAAATCCCCAGGGTAAAGGCATTAATTCAGCATTTACAGATGCATTATAAATATATGTTAAAATAAAAAGCATATGTTAAAATAAAAACCATGACGCATTTAGTACCAGATAATTGTTTTGTCCTTCTATTAGGTGAACATTAATATAACATTTATACAAATGCTAATAACTTCCAAAAAATTTGCTTGTAACTAAATGCTTCTATGGCTACCAAAGAAATTTTTAGAGTAAGAAGGCATTGCTGAGAAAAAGCTAAGAGAATTCAGCACCACTAAACCAGCGTTACAACAACTGCTAAAGGAACTTCTCTAGGCAGGAAACACAAGAGAAGGAAAAGACCTACAAAAACAAATCCAAAACAATTAAGTAAATGGTAATAGGAACATACATATCGATAACTACCTTAAATGTAAATGGATTAAATACTCCAACCAAAAGACATAGACTGGCTGAATGGATACAAAAACAAAACCCGTATATATGCTGTCTACAAGAGACCCACGTCAGACCTAGGGACACATACAGACTGAAGGTGAGGGGATGGAAAAAGATATTCCATGCAAATGGAAACCAAAAGAAAGCTGAAGTAGCAATTCTCATATCAGACAAAATAGACTTTAAAACAAAGACTTTACAAGAGACAAAGAAGGACACTACATAATGATCAAGGGATCAATCCAAGAGGAAGATATAAGGATTGTAAATATTTATGCACCAAACATAGGAGCACCTCAATACTTAAGGCAAATGCTAACAGCCATAAAAGAGGAAATACACAGTAACACAATCATAGTAGGGGACTTTAACACCCCACTTTCACCAATGGACAGATCATCCAAAATGAAATAAATAAGGAAACACAAGCTTTAAATGATACATTAAACAAGATGGACTTAATTGATATTTATAGGACATTCCATCCAAAAACAACAGAATACACATTTTTCTCAAGTGCTCATGGAACATTCTCCAGGATAGATCATATCTTGGGTTACAAATCTAGCCTTGGTAAATTTAAGAAAATAGAAATTGTATCAAGTATCTTTTCGACCACAACGCTATGACACTAGATATCAATTACAGGAAAAGATCTGTAAAAAATACATACACGTGGAGGCTAAACAATACACTACTTAATGACGAAGTGATCACTGAAGAAATCAAAGAGGAAATAAAAAAATACCTATAAACAAATGACAATGAAGACACGACGACCCAAAACGTATGGGATGCAGCGAAAGCAGTTCTAAGAGGGAAGTTTATAGCAGTACAATCCTACCTCAAGAAACAAGAAACATCTCAAATAAACAACCTAACCTTACACTTAAAGGTATTGGAGAAACAAGAACAAAAAAACCCCAAAGTTAGCAGAAGGAAAGAAATCATAAAGATCAGATCAGAAATAAATGAAGAAAACAATAGCAAAGATCAATAAAACTAAAAGCTGGTTCTTTGAGAAGATAAACAAAATTGATAAACCATTAGCCAGACTCATCAAGAAAAAAAGGGAGAAGACTCAAATCACAGAATTAGGAAAGAAAAAGGAGAAGAAACAACTGACACTGCAGAAATACAAAGGATCATGAGAGACTACTACAAGCAACCATATGCCAATACAATGCACAACCTGGAAGAAAATGGACAAATTCTTGGGAAATCACAACCTTCCAAGACTGAACTAGGAAGAGATAGAAAATATAAACAGACCAGTCACAAGCCCTGAAATTTAGACTGTAATAAAAAAATCTTCCAACAAACAAAAGCCCAGGACCAGAAGGATTCACAGGTGAATTCTATCAAACATTTAGAGAAGAGCTAACATCCATCCTTCTCAAACTCTTCCAAAAAATTGCAGAGAAAGGAACACGCCCAAACTCATTCTATGAGGCCACCATCACCCTCATACCAAACCAGACAAAGATGTCACAAAGAAAGAAAACTACAGGCCAATATCACTGATGAACATAGACACCAAAATCCTCAACAAAATACTAGCAAACAGAATCCAACAGCACATTAAAAGGATCATACACCATGATCAAGTGGGGTTTATCCCAGGAATGCAAGGATTCTTCAATATATGCCAATCCATCAACGTGATAAACCATATTAACAAACTGAAGGAGAAAAACCATATGATCATCTCAATAGATACAGAAAAAGCTTTTTACAAATTCAACACCATTTATGATAAAAACCCTCCAGAAAGTGGGCATAGAGGGAACTTACCTTAACATAATAAAGGCTATCATATATGACAAAGCCACAGCCAACATCATTCTCAATGGTGAAAAACTGAAAGATCAGGAACAAGACAAGGATGTCCACTCTCATCACTATTATTCAACATAGTTTTGGAAGTCCTAGCCACAGCAATCAGAGAAGAAAAAGAAATAAAAAGAATCCAAATAGGAAAAAAAGAAGTAAAGCTGTCACTGTTTGCAGATTACATGATACTATACATAGAGAATCCTAAAGATGCTACCAGAAAACTACTAGAGCTAATCAATTAATTTGGTAAAGTAGCAGGATACAAAATTAATGCACAGAAATCTCTTGCATTCCTATACACTAATGATGAAAATCCTGAAAAAGAAATTAAGGAAACACTCCCATTTACCACTACAACAAAAAGAATAAAACACCTAGGAATAAACCTACCTAAGGAGACAAAAGACCTATATGCAGAAAACTGTAAGAAACTGATGAAAGAAATTTAAGATGATACAAACAGATGGAGAGATATACCATGTTCTTGGATTGGAAGAATCAACACTGTGAAAATAACTATACTACCCAAAGCAATCTACAGATTCATCGCAATCCCTATCAAACTACCAATGGCATTTTTCACAGAACTAGGACAAAAAATTTCACAATTTGTATGGAAACACAAAAGACCCCGAATAGCCAAAGCAATCTTGAGAAAGAAAACTGGAGCTGGAGGAATCAGGCTCCCGGACTTCAGAGTATACTACTAATCAAGAGAGTATGGTACTGGCATGAAAACAGAAATATAGATCAATGGAACAGGATAGGAAGCCCAGAGATAAACTCACGCACATATGGTTACCTGATTTTTGATAAAGGAGGCAAGAATATACAATGGAGAAAAGACAGCCTCTTCAATAAGTGGTGCTGGGAAAACTGGACAGCTACATGTAAAAGAATGAAATTAGAACACTCCCTAACACCATACACAAAAATAAACTCAAAATGGATTAAAGACCTAAATGTAAGGCCAGACACTATAAAACTCTTAAAGGACAACACAGGCAGAACACTCTATGTCATAAATCACAGCAAGATCCTTTTTGACCCACCTCCTAGAGAAATGGAAATAAAAACAAACAAATGGAACCTAACGAAACTTCAAAGCTTTTGCACAGCAAAGGAAACCATAAACAAGACAAAAAGACAACCCTCAGAATGGGAGAAAATATTTGCAAATGAAGCAACTGACAAAGGATTAATCTCCAAAATTTACACCCAGCCCAAGCAGCTCAATATAAAAAAAACAAACAACCCAATCCAAAAATGGGCAGAAGACCTAAATAGACATTTCTCCAAAGAAGATATACAGATTGCCAACAAACACATGAAAGAATGCTCAACATCACTCATCATTAGAGAAATGCAAATCAAAACTAAACTACAATGAGTTATCACCTCATACCAGTCAGAATGGCCATCATCAAAAAATCTACAAACAATAAATGTTGGAGAGGTTGTGGAGAAAAGGGAACCCTCTTGCACTGTTTGTGGGAATGTAAATTGATACAGCCACTATGGAGAACAGTATGGAGGTTCCTTAAAAATCTAAACATAGAACTACCATTCGACCCAGCAATCCCACTACTGGGCATATACCCTGAGAAAACCATAATTCAAAAAGAGCCATGTACCACAATGTTCATTGCAGCACTATTTACAATTGCCAGGACATGCAAGCAACCTAACTGTCCACCAACAGATAAATGGATAAAGAAGATGTGGCACATATATACAATGGAATATTACTCAGCCATAAAAAGAAATGAAATTGAGTTATTTGTAGTGAGGTGGATGGACCTAGAGTCTGTCATACAGAGGGAAGTAAGTCAGAAAGAGTAAAACAAATACCGTATGCTAATATATATATATGGAATCTAAAAAAAAAAAAGGTTGTGAAGAACCTAGGGACAGGACAGGAATAAAGAGGCAGACATAGAGAATGGACTTGAGGACACGGGGAGGGGGGATGGGTAAGCTGGGACGAAGTGAGAGGGTGGCATGGACTTATATACACTACCAAATGTAAAACAGATAGCTAGTGGGAAGCAGCCGCATAGCACAGGGAGATCAGCTTGGTGCTTTGTGACCACCTAGAGGGGTGGCATAGGGAGGGTGGGAGGGAGACGCAAGAGGGAGGAGATATGGGGATATATGTATACCTATAGGTGATTCACTTTGTTATACAGCAGAAGCTAACACAACATTGTAAAGCAATTATACTCCAATAAAGATATTAGGAAAAAAAAATGGCGGCATTGCTGGAAAAGAAAAAAAGAAAGGAAATCTATTAGAGCTTTCGACAAAAGTAAAGATAGGCAAATCTAATGTTCATTTTGCTTCAATTTCCCAAATACAAATATTAACAAATATCTATTCTGGAAAGAAAGCTGCAAAATTATTTCCAGAAAATTTTCTCACATAAAGTAAAATTAAAACTTGGCAGGTAATAGAAAGATTAATTAAAAGAACCTCATTCACCATCATTCACTGACAATATATCAGGCTTACAAAAAATTGCTTTAAAAGGAAATTGAGTGTATAATTATTTCAAATTAAAAGTTAAAAAAAGGCAAAGGGGATCCTTCTAAAAATAAGCTACATAACTCAAAATTAACTGTTCGGTCTACAAGCCCTAATTACATTACCCACTAACTGATACACTTTTCAACTGCAAAAATACTCTGAAAAAACTTTCAGTATCATGAATACTGACTGACAAATAAAATCCCACTTCGAAGCCAATGAGCAAATTCTCCAAAGAGCAGACTACATCCAGTATATTTCATACTAGAAAAAAAGAGAAAGTAAATGCATCTAATATGGGATCACTAGGGCCCTTCTGAATTTGAGAAAATGCACATTACTGAGAAGGCCTACATTATTCTTTAAGACTTCTAGTAGAATGTAGGTAAAAGCAGCATTTGCCATTAGCCCCAGATGAAACTTGAATTAGCAAATGAGTGAGTTTATTATTATCCTTAAAGACTTTTCATAGCCTACACTTTTCTGATTTGCTTTCTAAACCCTGGTATAGGAGTAACAAAATGCTCTAGACTTTCATGAAAAAAATGAAAAACCACCACCACCAACAACAACAATCGGATGGTTAAATGAAGAATCTGTGTGCCGGTAGAAATAAATACATTCCTAGCTCTGACAACTGAGAGGGTCTGTAATGACACCCAGCAGCAACAACCGTGCGGAGGACCTAGATCCATGTTTCCAACCATCAATCTTCACCAATTAAAAAACAAAAACAGGGCTTCCCTGGTGGCGCAGTGGTTGAGAGTCCGCCTGCCGATGCAGGGGACGCGGGTTCGTGCCCCGGTCCGGGAGGATCCCACATGCCGCGGAGCGGCTGGGCCTGTGAGCCATGGCCGCTGAGCCTGTGCGTCCGGAGCCTGTGCTCTGCAACAGGAGAGGCCATCCGCAACGGGAAAGGCCACAGCAGTGAGAGGCCCGCGTACCGCAAAAAAAAACCCAAAAAACAAAAACACCTGGGCTCTTTGGAGAAAGGGCTGATTTCTGGACTGAGGGGGGAAAAGTATAAGAAGAGCCTGGAACATCTTGTGGTACTGGGAAGTAAGGAGATAATGGAAAAGTGATGAGAGCATGCCAAAAAGACACAGACGTTGAACTGAAGGCATTCCCAAGGACCGAAGCCAAAACACTAAAATAAAATCATAGTGCTGGATTATAACCCATGGAGTAAAATATTCCTAAATCCTTAATAATATAAATAAGTATATGAGGAAGAGGGGACAGTGGTTCTTTCCATTTCAATCCCTATTAATGCACTGAAAAAGAACGAAGGAGAAACAGTCAACATGGCAGCGGCGGCCGCAGCGGCACCCGGGGCCTCGGGTATCTTGCAGGCCGGCCGCGCTCGCTTGGTGGCCGCTTGCTGTGCGCGGCTCGGCCCTGGGTGGAGACTGTCCGGCTCCTGGACGGTCCCGCGGGTCGACCCGGCGACCTGGGCTGGGGGCTGGACACCCACGGCCGGGGGTGCGGCCTGGCGGAGGGGCTACAGCTCTGAGGTGAAGACGGAGGACGAGCTGCGGGTGCGGTATCTGGAGGAGGAGAACCGAGGAACTGTGGTGCTTGGAATAAACAGAGCTTATGCCAAAAATTCATTGAGTACAAAACTTATAAAAATCCTTTCAAAAGCTGTGGATACTTTAAAATCTGATAAGAAAGTACGGACCATCATAGTAAGAAGTGAAGTCCCAGGGATATTCTGTGCTGGTGCTGACCTTAAGGAAAGAGTCAAAATGAATTCCAGTGAAGTTGGTCCTTTTGTCTCCAAAATAAGAGCAGTGATTAATGAAATCGCTAATCTTCCAGTGCCAACCACTGCAGCAATAGATGGACTCGCTTTAGGTGGTGGACTTGAACTGACTTTAGCATGTGATATAAGAGTAGCAGCTTCTTCTGCAAAAATGGGCCTGGTTGAAACAAAGTTGGCAATTACTCCTGGTGGAGGGGGCACGCAGCGACTGCCACGTGCCATTGGGATGTCCCTGGCCAAAGAGCTCATCTTCTCTGCACGTGTGCTCGATGGCCAAGCAGCCAAAGCAGTGGGCTTGATCAGCCATGTTCTGGAACAGAACCAGGAGGGGGATGCTGCCTATAGAAAGGCCTTGGACCTAGCAAGAGAGTTTTTACCTCAGGGACCTGTTGCAATGAGAGTGGCAAAATTAGCAATTAAGCAAGGGATGGAGGTCGATTTAGTAACAGGATTAGCCATAGAAGAAGCTTGTTATGCTCAGACTATTCCAACGAAAGACAGACTTGAAGGTCTTCTTGCTTTTAAAGAGAAAAGGACCCCTCGTTATAAAGGAGAGTAGAAGAAAGAGAAATCTTTAAAACGCCAGTGTAATAAATATACTTCTGGAAGTATCTTTCAGATTCACATATGCCTCAGCATCTGGAATCCCAGCGACCAAAGTGAAGAGCGAGTTATCCATATACTGAATTAAGTATCTGGAGTGGACCCCTATGTGTACTTGTTCAAATGTGTATCGTCATTTTCATTCAGATTTAAATGTGTACTTGTTCAAATGTGTATCGTCATTTCATTCAGATTTAAAGCTAATAATGTATACTGTCAAAAACGCCAATTCAAAATTAGGTATACATTTTTAAATACCTCCTGCATACAAGGCTTTCTGTTCTTAAATTTTTTAATGTGAATAATTTATATATTGCACACGCTAGTAAAAAATATTGATTGTATGTCTCCTGTGCTACAGTATGAAAATAAAATTATTTCCATGTACCAAAAAAAAAAGAATGAAGGAAATTGAAATTCACCATATTTGAAATATTTGCCTAATTGAAATTGAAAAACACCACAGTAACGATTGTTGCAGGCAAAAACGATTGAAAAATACTAAAACTACAAGAGGAAGGTAGGATGAGAAACCTGACATCTGCCTAGTCTCAAAATTTCAACCCAGAAAACACTTACTAATCATAAACACAGCAACTTCAAAATCCAGCAGACTCACTTAACCAAATAATCAAAATTACCAACATGAGCTCCCACCCCCAACATAATGCACCTAGAAGAGCACACTGTTGCTTTCGTGGTGTGCCTTCCTAAAAATACACCCCCCCAAAAGATCACACTAAGGGGCGTCCTATATAATAACTAGTAGTCTTCAAAAAGTGTCAAGATCGGGCTTCCCTGGTGTCGCAGTGGTTGAGGGTCCGCCTGCCGATGCAGGGGACACGAGTTTGTGCCCCAGTCCGGGAGGATCCCACATGCCGCGGAGCGGCTGGGCCCGTGAGCCATGGTCGCTGAGCCTGCGTGTCCAGAGCCTGTGCTCCGCAATGAGAGAGGCCACAACAGTGTGAGACCCACGTACCGCAAAAAAAAAAAAAAAAAAATTGTCAAGATCATGAAAAGTGCAAGTGAGGTACTGTCCCAGATTATATTAAGATTGTGTAAAGGAGACATGAAGCCAAATATAAAAGAACATAGGGTTGAATTTATGTAAGGTTCAAAACCAGGCAAAACCAAACCCTAGTGTTTAGAATTGCATACCTAAGTAACAAAAGTATAAAAAAGAGCAAGGAAGTAAAAATCACAAACTTACAGATAATGGCTATCTTTGGTGGGAGAGAGAAATTTGTGAATGAGAAATAGCATGCTGGAGGCATCTAGGGTGCTGGCAATATGATTTTTTTTTGTTCTGAGTAGTAGTTAAATGTATGTTGGTTCCATGAAATTTCAGTAAGCTGTACATTTATGTTTTATGTACTTTTCTGTATGTATACTTCATACTATAAAAGGTCTTAATATAAAAAGTCCAAAGAAAAAAACCAACATAAGCAATCAGTGAGAGAGTAAGAGTGACTCCTAAATGAGGGATACAATATTAATTGGTATATTAACATATTTTAATATTCCTGTAAAAATATATGAGTATTTTAAGAGATGAGCTTCTAGGGAATCCACAAGTCACTCATCCTCTTCTTAGTACTAGAGCTACAAATTCTATGGCATAAATATAATATGAAAACACAGAACTCACATATCTGGGCATAATGGTTTTAAATAGAAAGGCAGTAAAATTAAAAAAAACAAAAAAAGGAACATAAGTGCATTAAAAATGTATAGACAAATTTTCCAGTCCCAGCCAAGATAAGATGGTACCTGAGAGAAGGGAAACAAATGAAGTCCTACCACTACCCCAGCCTACCACCTAGAGCCAATAAAGACTAACATATTTACTATCTGATCCTTTGGAGAAAAAAATGGCCAGTCCCATTTCAAGACAAATGAAAGCATATGTCTACGAGAAGACTTGTTTCCTAGTCTCACAGCAGCTTTATTTATAATAGCCAAAGATTGAAGACATCTCAAATGTCCATCCATACACAGGTGAACGGATAAGTAAATTGCGATATATCTATACAACAACAGGCTGCTCAGCAATAAAAAGAAACAAACTACTCATACATGTAACAACATGGATGAATCTAATGTTGAAAGAAGGGGGGGTGGGGGAAGACCACCACAGACACATACAGTATATGTTTCCATCTACATAAGATTCTAGAAAATGAATACCCCAAAGCAGTGGTTGCCAGAAAAGGGAGTGAAGGGTGTGGGAGGAGAGAGGGAGGGAGGGATTAACAAGGGGCAGGAGGAAATTTGGGGGGGTGGGGGGGGCGGGCGGCTGATGGACATGGTCATCATCTTATTCCGGGAGTGGTGATTTCACACTTAAAAATCAAATTGCACACTTTAACTAAGTGCAGGTTATCATATATCAAATACTCCTCAATAAAGCTGTAAAAAATAATGTACAAACTTCATCTTCAAAGTTTTGCTAAATATATTAAAAAAGGAAAGTACAAATGTTCACAGGCCATATCACAAACTGGGCCTACAAATAATTCTAAATCAACCCACCCTGATCATTCTAAATGGACAGTTGGTTTATTATTTTAAGACCTGCCTGTGTAAACATGAAGCAAAAAGTCTGAAAAGTGGTTTTTAACAGGGAAATCATCAAACACATATAGCTCCCCACCTGGTTTATTATCTACTGGTCATAAGAATTATTCTATAGCTTACTTTTAACCTACAAAAGAAGAGAGGGGAGAATGATTTATGTAGGGATTAGCCTCAAATCTAAACATCTGAAATTACGTGAATCATCATCATCTCCATAAATTTTCACCTCCTTGACTCCAAGATGTATATGTAAAGCACATTTGTTAAAAGATTAATAAATAAAATAAATGAATAAAACTTTCATTTCCTGTATTGGGAAATTCTGAAACTTATTTTATTTTTTCCCTATATTTTTGTTGTACAAGTTCCCCTTGTATACTTCAGACAAGACTCTGTGACATCCTCCTTTTCCCCTGGGAAAATGCAGGAACATTATGCTATGGGGCCATTTCTGCAGAAAAAGTACAAAAGATACTGTGGAGACAACAAACAGGGAGATTTAAGCTGAGTGGATATAATTCACAATTCCATTTTTTTCTGTCTAAATTATAGCACCATGTCACGTTACCAGCTATTTCAATAATAGCTATGATCAATCAAAGAGAGAAATGTTTTTTTTAAATCACAGACCCCAGAATGACTGAGACTGTTATATTCCACACTGAAAAGAATTACTTCAAATCTGAATTTCAGCTTCACAGAACTCTCCACAAACTGCTGACACATGAACTGCCAAAACTACAGAGAACTGCCTAAGTGTCTCACTGATAGAATATACATTATATTGATCTTCTCTTTACTATTAATTTTAATTTGAATACTCCTCTAGTAAATATTATATATGCATCCCTTTTTTTAAATATAGATTTTGGTAGGTATTGAATTAGTATTTTTTCATTGCTAGGTACATATTAGCTATCTTTATTTTTTAAAGTATGGTTAAGTCCCCTACATAGGAACCTTCAAGTTGCAAACTTTCAAAGATGTGAATGTGCATTCCATCAAGTCAGGCGTGAGTGAAATTGCAGCTTGCCCTCTGCCTCCTATTGCTGACGATCCTTCAGCTCTACCATCTCCCATCTCCTCTCCCTCCTCCAGTCAGTAACTCTTCTTGCCTGTTCACTCGATGCCAGCCCCTGCATACCAGCTGTTGTACTGTACTACTGTACTTTTCAAGGTACTGTACTGTAAGATTTAAAATGTTTTCTTTATTTTTTTGTGTTTGGTCATTTTTTATGTATTATTCGGGTGAAAAGTATTATAAACCTATTACAGTACAGAACTATATAGCCAACTGTGTTAGTTGGGTACCTAGGCTAACTTTGTTGGGCTTACGAACAAATTGGACTTAAAATGCGCTCTCAGAACGGAACTCGTTCGTATGTAGGGGACTTGCTGTAGTTAATTCTTTATCATTTTCATGACTCTACTTATAAACATGAATGAGCCTATTTTGAGTTAACAGACAATTCCTGCCTTAATTCAATCAGTATATTCTTTTGTTCAAACAGAGTAACTTACTGACTGGTTTAGTTTGCAAAGCCCTTGAAGGAAATTCTTACCTAGCTGAATAGCTCATGTAAAAGAATTTGAACTGTAACAATTCATTTTATTCTTTATTTTGATATCTGTTCAAAACACACTGATAACTAATGATATAGTAGCAGAATTGTTTTTAATTACTTCAAATTTAAAAATGACCAGAATACCATATTGCACATCAATTATTTTGCTTATAAATCATTATATTTACCCTTGACATATGCCTTGATCAATTAACAAAAGTTAACATAATGCACGAGACAGCTGAACCTCAGTAATGTGACAGCTATAATCTAGTCTAAGTATATTCAAGACGAAGTTCCAGAATCTCATATGCTGGGCTGACAATAGGAAATCATGAGATATCCGTAAGAAAGACATCACCAGATAGTGCTGGCAGTGCTATAAAGCATGATAATTTTAACATTTCTTAAAGCCGTGAATATAAAGTAAATGTTACCAAGCTGTCTAGGACCACATTTTATAAATGACTGAAAGACCCTCACGTCCTTACGGTGAAACTAATTCAATTATTTCCAAAATGCGAGATGGAGGTTATCTAATAATCACAATACTTTTCCATTCATGTTTTCCACTCTATTAAGTGACTGATGTGAATTCTTGAAGTGGGTTATGGTCATTACAACCTTAGAATGTGCTCAGCAAATCCATGAGGGGTAGTCAAACAACGTTATCTTTTTCCTCAAATAAATTAACCAGGCTTTCAGAAAGAATTAAGCAGTGTGGAAGTATAAGCACATAGTTATTTCATACGGTTTTTTTAAGATGTAGTTTTAAAACCCATTCCTTGTCACCAATGTCATAGCAGCATTATTCACAATAGCCAAAAGGTAGAAACAATCCATATGCCCATCAACAATTGAAAAACATAATGTGGTATATATCTTGTTTATGGAATATTATTCAGTCTTAAAAAGGAATGGAATGCTGACATGCTGCAACATGGATGAACTCTGAAAACATTATGCTAAGTGAAATAAGCCAGTCACAAAAGGACAGCTATTATATATTCCACTTATATGAGGTATGTAGCAAAGTCAAATTCAAAAAGACAGAAAGTAGAATAGCGGTTACCAGAGACCAAGGTGAGACAGGAACAGGGAGTTATTGTTTAATGGGTACAAAGTTTCTGTTTGAAATGATGAAAAAATTCTGGAAATTGACAGTGGTTATGGTTGCACAACACTGGGAATGTACTTAAGGTCACGGATTTGTACACTTAAAAATGGTTTAGGGCTTCCCTGGTGGTGCAGTGTATAAGAATCTGCCTGCCAGTGCAGGGGACACAGGTTTGATCCCTGGTCCGGGAAGATCCCACATGCCACAAAGCAACTAAGCCCATGTGCCACAACTACTGAGCCTGTGCTCTAGAGACCGTGAGCCACAACTACTGAGCCTGCATGCCGCAACTACTGAAGCCCGTGCACCTAAAGCCCATGTTCCGCAACAAGAGAAGCCACCACAATGAGAAGCCCACGCACCGCAACTAAGAGTGGCCCCCGCTCGCCGCAGCTAGAGAGGGCCCACGTGCAGCAACGAAGACCCAACACAGCCAAAAATAAATAAATAAAATAAAAATTTTAAAAAAAGGTCTAAAAGGTACGTTCTATGTTTTAGAAAGCCCCAAAAATATCCATTCCTAAGATACAAGTCTCTCAACAACTTCAAACATTTTTCTCTTCTTGAATCCCACAAAGACTGTTCCAGACCTCCTCCTTTCTCTAAATCTCCCCAGACCATCCCTTTCTCTTCTCACTCCAAAAATCACTTTTATTTCTCATTGAGTGGAGAAGATCCAGTCTTGAGGTACAAGTTTCTCCATCTTTCAATTCATCTGTATTTCTATACATACATCCTTAGCTTTCCTTCTCATTCCTTGCTAAAACTATCCAGCCCTCCACTTAATTGATACCTTCCCAACTTTAACACTTATTCTTTCTCTTCTCAAAGACCTGTAATCTTTTATTTTCTCCCACTCTGCCAGTTAACAAGGAGGGTTACAAGGGCAGGAATGGTCATTCTGAAGTTGAGTCAACTAAAAATCACTACAGAATGGATAAGATTTGTGGAAGTAATCTACCCTGAGATAGTTGACTCATAGATGAAGATTTCTAGGTCCTTTTTGTTCAGGCTGTTATGGTGCTGTGGAAAGGGTGGCTGGAAAGCACACTATATGTCTGATTCCCAACTGTGGTGCTTGTTTCCTGTGTAACTTCAGGCAACTCATTTAACTCCTCTGTAGCCTCATTATTTTGTTGGGCAAACGGTTATGACTTAACTCCACAGAAATGTTTTGAGGATTAAATAAAATAATGTATGTACTTAACTAACATTTGTTCAGTCTAAATCAGTTGTATACACTGAATGACCAAAGCATATTTCCAAAATACAGCATGTCTTAAAAAGAAGAAAAAATGAATTGCCTTGTATGAAATATTGAAATTTAATGTTAATGACAGATAAGAGAGTTAAAACGTATAAATCTGTCAGAATGTATATAGTCAATGCATGTCTACATGTAAGAAAGGAGGGCGAAAAAGAGGCAGATAGTCAGAGGAGAGGATAGAGACTGACTGACACAATTAGCAAAGAGGAGTTATCTGGATGCCAGAAAAGCATGTACTACTGTGGAAGACCTAATTTTCCAAGCTCCGGATGAAATATCCCTCAAGATAACCTAACCCTTTTCCTTCGATCACACAGTCACAAAACAATCTTCTAAGGGCTAAATAACTTTGAGTAGTTAGAAATGAGTTGCTACAAATAGAAACCTGACTATGTACATATATGTGTATATTTAATGCATATGTGTGTACACACACATCTATATGTAATGATATACAGTTGACCCTTGTACAATACAGAGATTAGGGGCACTAACCCTCAGCGAAGTCAAAAAGCCACATATAAGTGGATCTGAGCAGTTCAAACCTGTGCTGTTCAAGGGTCGACTGTATTACTATAAATTAGTGCTGATGGTTACAAAGCCACGAAAACCATAATAATTATAGTTGTTACTTACTGAGACCTTCAGTGTGCAAGGCCCTGTGCTAAGCTTAATTCTACATTATATTGGCCTTCTCTCTGGTATTAATTTTAATTTGAATACTCCTTTAGTGTTAGGAATTTAGGATTGTCATTTAATCTTGTCAAAGAATCCCATGTGTTAGGTGCCATTATTATTCCCATTTAATAGATTTGGAGGCTAACAGAAATTACTAATTTGCCTGAGGACACACAGCTTGTAAGAGGTCGAATTGAGAATCAAACTTCTCTTCCTCTGGCTCTTTGTTCTTAAATCTCACTTCTTAATAATTAAGACGTTTGGTTAAGGATAATTAATTCCCCACAACATGATCAATGCTGAGTGATAAAATCAGTGTGGGGCTTGCAAAGCTCTGGCCAACCTCTTCAGGTATGCGGACAACTTCAGCCAACATGGCCTACTTCTTTAAAAGGAGCAACGGGGGAAAAAAAGAAAGTCAACAAGGGAGGGAAATTAGCTCAATCCTCTATTCAATCTTGGCTCTTCCTCATCTTCTTTCTCTTTATGAAATTGAATCATTTATTATACATCAATTATTTAGAGTATATGCCAGACTCTAGGCCAGGTATCAGAGACATAAAGATGATCCCTGCCTCGGGAACTCATAGTCTTAAAGCAGCAGCAGGTTTGAAGTAGTTAAACTACAAGAAACGGAGACAAACTGGCAAATTCTATAACAGACCCATGGGAATTATGTACTGTAGTAATCTTCTGACTACTAAAGACTTTTAAACCCTGAAAGTAGAGGCTTGCATGTTAAGTGAAAACCCACACACTGGTCTTCAGGGACTTCCTTTAGGCGCATGCCCTCAAAATATGACCCAACACTGGAACCACTGATAAAAGTTTTCAAGACTCTCTTATCAAATGCCGTGAAATGTAATCTTATAACATTTTATATTATAATCCCAAGCCTCTAGTACAGTGCCTGACACAAGGTGAATGATCAATGGTTGCTTGGTAAGTAAAAAAATACAGGAAAAAAAAAACACACAGGAGAAAAAGAACAAAACAAACAAAAAACAACACATACCTCCCTAAGGAAGAACTAACCACTGATATTAAAATACTGAGAAATATAAGGCAGATTTTAAAATAAATGGATATTAAGTAAATTTATATGTAGGTGAGTTTGCCATAAAATATTTTGATATGCACAACCAAAACTGACAGCTGAAGTTCTAGCATGATCCAAACAAGATAAACATTACCTGGTCTTGGGAAATTTAAAATAGGATTTCTATAAATGAGATGACAGATGAGGCAAAACAGAAAAAAGGAAGAGCTTAACAGCTTCCAAAAATTCTTCTTCCGTCTAGTTTTAGAAAAATAAACCTGAGGTATTCATGCAAAATTTTTAAATGTTGCCGTATTACATCCTTAGCTAGGACTAATACATCTGAAAGCACTTGTGGCATAACTGTCCACAAATATTGTCTTGTAAATGTTCTGATTATGACTAGTAGGGCCCAAGTTAATTTATTTCTAAGATCAAACCAATATTCCACTTCATTTCCTGATGTCTGGTTATTATTATAGAAGTCACAAGTTCAGAGCCTCCTTTTACTTTCTAGCAAGTGATGCTCCAAACAATTTTAATTTTAAAATAGCCTCTTTCTAAGACTAGAATTTCTGCATCAGGAGTGTGATTTGATATGTGAATTACTGCGATTAGAATGGGAAAAATGGGAGAGCAGAGGAGGAAGGAGAAGTCGGGAGAACAACATAAGAGATGCCAAGAATAGGACTTCACTTAACTGGCCAACAGAGATTTAATCCACAAATACTCCTTGTCTCCAAAAACATAAAAGTTGTTCTCATGACTTTTTTCCTTAATTAAGAAGAGCAAGGCGGCGGCACCAGGCAAGCAGCATGAGGCAAGTCTTCGAATCGAATCGATGTGAACATCAAGTATGTCATGAATGCACTGAGATGCCCTTTTTGGGGGGAGGGAGAGGAATAGTAAGTCTGCTTTTGGTGGTTCTATAAGGTAAAGCAATGTGTTGCCTCTGAGATCAGATTAACTTTACAAGGAAGTGGAGATGTCTTTACATTTTATTTTACAAGGTACAGTGTTTATAAGAATAACAATCTTTACCATCAGAAAAAAACGCACAGCTAATGAAAAGGAAAAGACACTGTGGATTTATCTATTATATGTAAGAAATCTAGAGATGGCTACAAAGAAATGTTACTATACATGAGCAGCAGCACTGATAGACTTCCTGTTAGATGGCATGTAAGAAGGGCATATTAATATGACTCTGTAATTTAAATGGTTCCAAGCAGCAAATTGAAAGCTAAAAAAACACTTTCAACTACTACTGTTTTTGGGGTTTTTTTTTGCGGTACGCGGGCCGCCTCTCACTGTTGTGGCCTCTCCCGTTGCGGAGCACAGGCTCCAGACGCGCAGGCCCAGCGGCCATGGCTCACGGGACCAGCCGCTCCGCGGCATGTGGGATCTTCCCGGACCAGGGCACGAACCCGTGTCCCCTCCATCGGTAGGCGGACTCTCAACCACTGTGCCACCAGGGAAGCCCCAACTACTACTGTTTTTAAGTAGAATTCTACTACAATACCTGAAAATGGCAAGCGCATTTCGTTTTATAAGGTAAAATATAATTTAGTAAGACAAAATCAAGGTAGTTTAAAATAAAGTGAAATAACTCCATATGTGTACAAGGCACAAATAAAAGTAAAATCTAAAAGAACACAGCTTACTGAGGAAATTAACTATTCTGTAAGTACTTAAAATTTCAACAGTTTGTCACTCATTAGAGAGGTACTCAAAAGATTAAGTATGGCAGTCTAAAGTGAAGACATACTGAAGAGAAATGGCAAACTAGATTCTATTTATGTGCTACTGCCATAACTAAAATCATCCAAAATACTTTGCTTCATTTTCTTCTTAGAGTACATATAATATTGTTTATAAACTACCTACCAGTGTTGCTTATAAAGTATCTACCAAACTTGTATTTATTGAAAGTTTTAACCATAGTTTAAAAGCAATCTGACAATCAAAGTGAAACTCAAATGATGTAGTTACTCATAACTATGAAGAGCACAGTACTTTCAATTATAACCATTCCAGGCTATGAAACACACTATTATAAAAACAAACCCATACATATAATACAGCTTGAAATGAAATTTCTAATGGACCAAGCGTAAACTGACCACAAACAGGATAGTTCACTTCAAGCTACGGATTCTTCATACATCTCTCTTAAGGCAGGGAGGGGAGAGTTGTTGGGTGCTAGGGGCACTGTGAAAGGAGAAGAATCCATTGACACAAGGACTCTTTATAAGACAGAGTTAATATATTAGAAATAACATTATTTATAATTCCTTTATAGGAATATTTAATATTTTAGTGTAACTTTTCTTCTCTTTTAATTAATATTTCATAACTCTTCCTTCTCACTGCTCTTCCCCAAAAGGGTGTTTTGCAGAAATAAATGAGGAAACAGCCATCATGCTCTAACAAAAAAAGGAGGCAGGAATAAAGAAAAGAAATTGATGCTGATTGCAATAACAAACGCAATGAATTAAATTGACAAGAAGTTCTCATGCAGAAATAAAGACGACTTGATGCATACAGTGTCTTTCCTCAGAGAAAGTGACATGTCATCATTCATATGGGAACATGATGGCAACAAGTTTATATAGTTAGATGTATAAAAGGGAAGAGCTGAAAAAGCTTCAATATAAAACTTTGCTATTAAGGTGCTTAAAATCGAAGACAAGGACTTAGATTTTATTCTGATTGCCTTATCACTCAGCAATTGGAGGCCTCTGCTTTCACCAATTCTGCCTCTTTACTGTCTTGTGAATGTGCCAGTCATCTCCACCTGAAATACCCTTCTATCTTTTTCCAATACTACCCATTTTTCCAGACACAGCTTCAGTGCCATCTCCTGCATGAAGCTTACCTTGACTGCCCCACCCTCACTGATTTATCATTGCTCCAAATTCTTCTGCAGCATCAACAACCTGTGCCACACAGTTTGGTCCTTATTTATATATTGTCATACATAGTTCACTGCTGTTTCATGTGTTTGTTTTATCACATCTATATTATATTATAACTTCTTGTGGAAAAACAACATTTAGTATTTCTTCCATACTCCTCACATTGCTTATCACTGTTCCAGGTAATTAGTAAGATATTCCATAAGCATTTGTAAAATAAATTATAATAATGATCATACTAACAGGTAATATTTATTAAGCTATGTGTACCAGACACTGGACTTCAATTAATTTAATCTTTACAGTAACTCTACGAGGTGTGTTATAATTCATATTAATGATATTAATATTAACCCCATTTTATGAGAAAAGTTAAAGTTTAGTTTAGTAACAAACAGGATCATGGTAGTGAGCATGCATCTCAAAGAAATATGCTATCCAGAAAAGATATGAAAACTAATACAATCTATGAAAAGTGTCCTAAGTAAAAGAGTAGGGAAAATAGAAAGGCTAACTACCCAGTTAATGCTTCAAATTCTCTAAACTGTTAGGGGTCCTCAAAGTCAATACCTCTATCCCCACCTGGAACTCACAGGCAAGTGCCACACAGTAGGCACACAGTAACCTTGAACAGGTGAACTTCCTGTTATAGAAAATACACTTCATAGCCTCTCTCACATTAAAAAAATAAATAAGTAAACTGTATGGAATCCACCATTCTCTTCCTAATTTTATTAGAATAAAATATTTATTACTGAAGAAGGAAATGACAGTGGTCTTATTTAAAAAATACTAGAACTTCCCTGGTGGTCCAGTGGTTAAGAATCCGCCTTCCAATGCAGGGAACGCGGGTTTGATCCCTGGTTGGGGAACTAAGATCTCACATGGTGCGGGCAACTAAGGCTGCACACCTCAACTACTGAGCCCACAGCACTATCGAGCCCGCATGCTGTAACTAGAGAGAAGCCTGCACACTGCAACTAAAGATCCTGCTGCCGCAACAAGGACCTGACGCAGCCGAAAATAAATATTTTTTTTTGAAAAATAAATAAAATTTAAAAAAATAAAAAATACTAATTGTCCCTCTCTGTTAAGCTCACTGCCCCCAAGCAGAATTCAGAACTTGGTCTTAATATTATCAAAAAAAAGATCCCCAGATTAAAACATTAAGTTTTACTTAGAACAGTCCCTTGTTCATTTAGGAAGATAAAGGGTCAAGTGTGATAATTTCAAGAGTCCTCTGAGGAGATGATACTTCAATAAATAAATGTGTAATATATTTGTGACATATGACAAATATAAATTATACATATATACAATACATCTATAATATAAAGTAATAAACCATGTTTACCAAATCAGATATATAAAAGATCACTGTTGAAGCAAATATGATTCCAAATTTACCTTTTCTCTCCCTGAATCCTCTTTAACTAACAGTAGATTTAGGCTAATCTGTGGATGACTAATCCTATAATAAAATATCTGCTATATCAAAAGACAGGATGCTACACAGAAAACAATTATGAATAATGAGTAAACAAATTAAAAACATCTAGCTCAAAAGTAATGACCACAGAAACGCTATCTAAAGAGCCTTAAACAAGACAGAAAGACTGTGATTAATCCCATACATCCAGATTCTATTTCCATCAATCAGTTCACAACGGTTGTTCTAAGAATAGGGAAGATAATAGAGGGCCTAGAAGTATGGCTGATTTACCAGAATCCCATGGGATCAAGAAACACATTTTACATTAAAGATTTTTTCCTCATAAAAGTTTGCTATTCTGCATTTGCAAACTGTTAGACCCAAGAGACAAAACTCCTACCCTCTAAGACTCAATTTTTTTTCCTCCAGTTACAATTTATTTTAAAGAATTAAGAATGGGGTTTAGTTTTGAGTGACTATTATTTTATGGAAATAAACTTTTCACAGTCAATTTTTTAAAAATACATGTAGGTAATCAATGATACTCTACTATGATTTGTGAAAATTTAAAATGTCTAGTAGCACAGTAGGCCTTTGCCAAGGATAAAAGATGCCAAGATAAGAATGTAATCCTTAAAGCCTTCTTAATTTCTAACTTTAAAAGATATACATGCTGTGTGTATAGAACCAGGTAACAAGTGCTTCCAAACCTTGCTACCAATACTCCAGCCAAAGGAGACAGTATCAAGCATCTTTCTTTCCTATGTTTGATCTCATAAAGGATATAATATCAGTAAGAGAAGGAAAAAGGCTGTTCTCCATAAACAGTACAGGTATTAACTCTTGCTATTCCTCCTCCCTCACAAAATTTGCTAGGTAGAAATCCATTTAGGAAAAAGCGAACCCAGTGGTCATATCCTCTAGGTTCTTCTATCTTAAAAGTTTGAATTATATATTTTCTCATTCTGTCAAATGTTACGACCAATGAAAAATATTTTCAAAGCACTAAGTTAGTCACAGCTATGAAAAAAATTAGGAATTACACCTGACATATAGGACATATAAGATGCAAAAGATCTATCTTATATCTACTATCTTTGTACTTCATAAAGGTGCTGACTGGATGTGCTAAAAAGAAATAAAGGTTGAACATTGTTCCCACGTTTCAGGGAACAAGCATCACTTGATTTAAGCAGAGCTAGATCTACAACAGAGTGATTTCATCAGGAGGATTAAGAAAATTATTATAGTGAGCTCTTTATGACTTCTTAGTGGAAGAGAAAAGAGGGTAGAAAGGGTGAGGGAGAGGACAAGTGAAGAAGTCTGAGGATTTTCATTCTTTCAGGCAAGGAAATGGGTAAGAACTGTTCTCAGAAGAGAGTTAAACAGTCCTCTGAAATACGGAGCTACAAACTAGGTGAAATCCTAGCTGATATCACTTTACCTTAATTTAGAGATACTTTGAAGACAGTCATTTTCCAAATCATGACAAATGCTATTATCTAAAGCATTCACACCCTCTCCAACGTACAAAAGGCCTTCAAAGCCATAGGTACTATGTTTTACGTTGGAACAACAGACTCTACCCTCAAGAATATTAATTTTTAGTGAAAGACACCAAAAACATCAAGCTCCATAATTCAATACAATACGCTGAATACACAGAAGGACCAAAGGACTCAGGCTCCACGGGTCCACCAGGTAAGACTTCATTTCCCAGTAAAATTTGCTTCTCTTTCTCATGTTTTTTTTCCAATAGTACGTTGGAATTGACACCATATCAATACATATTGTAATTTAGGTTGAAGAGCTTAAGATTTTCCTGGACCAGGCAGGAGGTTCCAGTGAAGGCAGGGTTGGGGGAAGGAGGTAGCCTTTCAGATCGTGCAGTCCAAGAGCTCTCTCTTCCATGCCACAGTGACAAACTATTTCTTTCAAATCCATTTTTTGCATCACTGAGTACAGGAGGGCTTCTGAAGCCAGCACAGTTCACCCTAGTTGCCTGGTTACCTCAGTGACCACTGTCCCAGGGGTAACAGCCCTGCTTTCTAGGGCACAAACCAAGGAAGGGCATGTGAGGACACAGCCAGAAGAGGGCCCTCACCAAGAACCGAACCACGCTGGCCCCCTGATCTCAGACTTCCAGCCTCCAGAACTGTTAAGAAATAAATGTTGTTTAAGCGACCGAGTCTGTGGTATGTTATAGTAGCCTTAACTAAGACACCCTAAGATTAAATATACTTTCTAAAATGTATTTATAATATGAATTTGTTAAGCAATAAAAGTGAACTTCTACTCAAGCTGTGTACAAACTACATCCAGAATTCCAAAAGAGTCAGATCTAAAGTAACAAGGTTTTATTACACGTGTGTATTTAAATGCACTATATGTGGTCTAAAGGTTAAGACTACTGCCTTTATCCTTTTCTCTTAAAAAAAAAATGACTGATAGAAATTATAGAGAATCTAGGATTCACACAGAGTACAGAAAACCCTATAGAAAGGAGGGTGTCATAGAACATAAGCACTATTCTAGGTTTGGGGGACCAAAGTTGAGGCACTTCTTTGATGTGTTAAGAAAAGCCCTTTTCTATGGACCATTTCTAATTCCCTAGCTACACAATAAAGGTTTTAAACTATTAAAAAAAATGACCAATAGATTTACTATCATAAATGGAACAAAATATAAATAAAAGATGGTATTTGCATAAAATGGCTCTTTTATGTGTTAGACACCGGATTTTAATTGTCCTTCATATTTTCCAAGCATAATATTTAAAACTCTTCTCTTTTTTAAATGCTGCCTTGCAATCATATTAATCTCAATAGAAAAGTACAATCTGTTCATGACTGCTGGTAAACAGAGGTCTAGACAGCAAATGATCTCTGAAAGGACGTATTTCCATTGAATAATAAACCCAAGGCACTTTGTACTATCCTATTATATACAAATGTAAGGAGGACAACAAAATAACACGAGTGAAAGGAAAATTTTTAAAAAAAAGTTACACTCTCTCTCCTTGAACAAGTTAGGAAAAAAATTATATAGGTTTCCAAAGACTCAAAATTTTAACCTAAGGAACATACTTCATAGTGATTTTTTTAAGTCAGATTATTCTTAGATAATTCTTTTGGCTTAAGATAAAAAAAACCAGATATTACTAATGCACTTAAATGTCTTCTTGGGTGGAAATGACACAATACATTTTCATCTAGAAATAAACCATTTTACTTGTTTCCTTCATCATTTCTAACTTAAAAGAAAAAAGAAATCTAGCCTTGTTTTTTGAATAATCTTGAGACAAGTTTTAATCTTTCAATGTTCAGCCTTTCAATATTTTGTACAAATAAACCCAAACTACTAATATGTTACCCAAAATGATTTTCCCCAAAGCTTCAATTACAAAAAAAGATTTTATTACAGCTTTGGCATTTAGAAATTTGCTTTCTAATAATCATCTATCAAGATTACATACTATCTACTTAGTTATTTCTTTGTAATTTTTCTATATAATTGTATTTTTTTATTATTTAGGAACACCCAAAGACACTTTGCCAAGAATAAGATACAGCTTTAGTCTGTACCTTGACAATCTATACAATCCAGTATATATGCTCAACTATATATTGCATATTCTGATAAGGGTAGTTACAGTACAGTAGTAGTATTTAGCATGTATTACTGGTTGCATTTTAATAATAAAAGCTGCCTAATAAATGAACTAACCTTTGTGTAGTAGTTTAGTCTACAGATGCCCTTCACACACATTATATCTCATTAACAATTCTATGCAGTTCTGTTCAATGGGCCCTAACCTATCAACTCACTTTGGATAACTATTAATTTGGTACATCTTAATAAAGTTAACAGGCTTCATGTGGCATGTTCATGCAGAGATGCAGTTTTTGGCACTAAGGAGTTTAAATTAAAATTAAGGATTTTTAACAAATCCTTGAACACAGTGATCTTACTTATAAATATCTAAGTGGATAAACTATTAAACAGAAAGGTTATAAGAATCATTTGTTAGTTCTCTCACTCATCCATTTATTTATTTTTTGAGCACCTACTATGTGGTAGGCACTGTTCTGGTTAGACTGGTCATCTAGATGGCATGTATTACAATGCAATTTATATTTTAAAATAATTGATCAGTGATCATCTGATTTTTCACCATGCAAATTAGAAGATTACTGGAGAAACAAAATCTTAATAATTCTAACCAGGTGAAGAAAACTGACTATGAATAGACACTACTAAAAATAAATACGGAATTTGACAGCCTAATGAGAAACAAGCTAAACAGAAACAAAATCAACATATCCATATTAAAAACCAGATATCAGAAAGGGGTCACGTGTTTGTCTTGTCTTCAGGGAACTGAATTCAATTCAAAACATCTACCTGAGAACAGGCAGTGTAAAACAATTTATGAGGTACTCTGGGGGTCAAGTTAACAGCTCACAATAATGTAAGGCAAAATAAAGCAAATTTCAATAACAAAACATTATGGGACTTCCAAGGTAGAGGAGAATTAGTTTGGAGTGAGGAATAAAGTTTATAATAACTTGGTTTTGTTATAGGTATTCCTAATCTTGGACAACTGAGATACAGACTTTAATTTTTAACTTGTTTAGTATCACCTCAAACGGAGTCATTTTAAACAAAAACCTACTGTGAAAAAGAGAAGCACTGAATTGGAAAGCAATACATTATTACCCAATTTTACCTGGCATTGATTAGAATTTTAACAATAGAATACAAAAGAAGAAAAGGTGAAAAGAAAAAAATTAGCAGAGAAGAAATCTCCGTGGTGCTACATTATCAATAATGAACTGCTATATGAAGATTCTAATTCCCAAAGACAAATCTGCAAATATGCTTCCATGATCAATATATTTAGCAGAATAAGAGCTAAATCTAGAACCCAGATGCTTAATTTTTAGTAATAAATTCTTCCTAACATATTATAACTACTCTAAAATATTCTATATAAATATTTCAAACTAACAGAAGACTAATATGGAATGAAATTTAATTTTAACAAACCAGTTTCCAAGTTCCAACTTATTTTACACAGTTAGTAGTCTTTAACATGATAAGCATTGACAGTTTGTAAACCTACCATAAATTTTCAATTGCATTTGTGCAATATATAAAGTGTAGAAATGTAATATATTTAATGGCAAGGATATGCACTATATTTATATGTTTGTTATACATATCACATTTTTCAGTTTTCCTTTAAATTGTAAAAAAATTCAAATAACTATTGTACTTCTTAAGGAGAAATTCATATTTTTTGAAATTACTGTCTTGTATTACGGACTTTTTATTATGCTGCATATGAAAAAGGGGATATGATAATGATGAAACATTCCTGATGCATCAGACTGAAAAATTAGACATTTACAGACCATGTCTGAAGCTAAAGTTCTAATTGGATAACCCTTTTCCCCCCTTGCTCTCATTTTGAAAGATATATAAATTTAATTTGGTTACTGGCATGGTCTATTGGACTCAACACAAGATAGTGGTTAAAAAAAATATATTTAGAATTCCAATCTTGGTCTATTGTTCTGGTTCTAATCTCAGTTCACTGAATGCTCTTGGATAAGTCATAACTAAATGACATTTTTCAATTTTCCCATCTGTAAAATGGAGATAACTGTCCTACCTCATGAAGACATTACTGACTTTAATTAACTGGGTAAAATACTGTGAAAATCAAAAAATGATGAAAACGTTCAGTCCAATTAAAATTTAAACTTAAGTCATTATTCAAACCGAAGAGTCTTAAAATGTACTTCTTAAAATCTAAATTGAATACTCTGGTAGCATTTGTTGAAAATCACCTGACTCATCTGCACCTTCATCTTTCAAAGGGTGTGGAGTAACATCAAAGTGACAACTTACAATTTAGAATACATACTTTGACTAGCTCACTAGCTCCAGAGGTGATCTGTGGTTATGTAATAAAAGCCCAGGCTCATTTGACAAACCACAGCACAATTAAAAGATAAATGATCATCCAAGATAAACTGAATGTAACAGAACCAGTTAACAATGGAAATGATAGGAAAAGACTGAAGTTATTGTCAATACAATACATTCAATCTTTCCTCATCTAAATTATAAATTATGTTTATGAAAAGGTATAGAAATTGATATATTTGAAAACTAACTTGGTAGAAATGCTACAAGTGTTTATTTGCGTTTTCCTTTTCTCAATTCACAAAGCTCTTGGATGGAGACAAACAGCCTTCCTAAAGAATATGCACCACTTTTAACTCAATTCAATAAGTAATTGGTGAGCAACTACAATATCAATTGTTCTTAAAAGGTTATGCATAATTAAATTTTATAAATTAAATTATATGTTACTGGGACTTTGCTTCCGGGAAGACAGAGCAGACAAACTTTTCTCTATTCCTCCCACTAAGTACAATTAAGAACCAGGGACGTTGTATACAACACAAACATAAGCTGGGGCGAAGTGAGAGCGGCATGGACATATATACACCACTGAATGTAAAACAGTTGGCTGGTGGGAAACAGTAGCACAGCACAGGGAGATCAGCTCGGTGCTTTGTGATGACCTAGAGGGGTGGACAGGTACTTATTAAATGTTGCTGATATGCAGAATGATAGATCCTAGGGGAAACAGAACAAGAGCTTATTATTCCAAGGAGCATAAGGACAAGATAAAAGAAAAAATATTCAGTCCATTCTTGTCATTCACAGTAGTTATGTTCTATAACGTCACCAGGAACACTAAATTAGTGAATACGGAACCACTGCTTATAGGGGAAATACAGCATTAGGTTCCTGCAATCCTCTGATCATATTTTTGTCAACCAAGTAACATATAACCTTGTTTTCTGTGTGTTTCTGTTTAAAGACACATTATTTAATATATATTGTTGATTCATTAACACTAAACTCACAGCCAACAACACTATAACTCATGCCTGAATAAAGCTTATCTAACACATATTTTCTCTGAAAGGGAAATCACAGCTTTCTTGCACTTAGGAACACTAGACAGCACTTCAGCGCTACACTTGGAGGCCCAGTGAAATCACCAAAATGTGAAAAACATAGCACCACAAAAAAAAGACACTTGTTTGCAGTATGAGAGTTAAAACAAGAAAGCAGCGCATTGCCTCGTTCAACCTCAGCTGGGAACATGTACATAGGATGACTCCTAATGTCTGTCCCCCTGTGCATATCCATGAATGACTGTGAAAGCACTGCAAGGTTACAAGTAAATTTTAGCTAGTAGGTGAATCTGCAACTGCAGAATCTGTGAATAATAAGGATCAACTGTATATATTCAATCACAAAAATTTAGAGCAGAAAGTGACTTTAGAGATCATCTTTCCAATGTTCTCATTTTTCAGATGCAAAAAGTAAGAGGTGGAAGAGCTAAATGATATAGGTAAGGTCAGAATCTAATTAATGCAAATCCCCAAAGTCAGAACATATGGCACTTGAGAGAATGAAGAATATTCTTCAGTTTTCCTCAGAGGAGATCCACAAAGTTGCATGTATCAGGATGAAAGTCCCTGATAAGGAAAACCACTGTAGTCTACTCTTCAGAGCCAGTGGCCAAGCAGAAAGTCTAGAAATTGGCCTCCCATGAAACTTCAGCTTGACCTTGTCACAGTTAAGATAGGGGATGATAACTAGCCAACTTAAGTATAGGTTCTGGTACCAGGTTCAAAACACTATATTATTAGAAAATTTAGCAACTAAACTTCAAAACTGAATGATGAGCTTTGATATTTTTCTTTTCTAATATATATTTGGATTGACTATATAAAAAGAAAATCGCCAAAGCCCACAGATGGGGGGAAAAAAGAGAATTACCTCAACAGACCAAAGTTTGGCTAAGTGATACCCAAAGTGATGGGTGATTATAATTCACTTAAGAGTAAAGTTAGCAAATTAAAAGGAATTTTAATTTGAAATGTTTATGATATTCTTACAAGAAATAAAGACAAGCATAATTGGTAACCTGCCAAATTCAAAATTTTAGAGTACAACATATTTCTCAATACAGAAAGATCAGTGGAACAAAATAACTATTCTGGACAGATGTTAGAATATATAAAAATGTGGTACAAAATACAAATTGCATCATACCAGTTCTGAAAACAAGCTGAATATTTAAAAAAACCAAAAAACTAAACTTGAATCCAAAGGTGAATTTTCAATTCTCATTACTTTGGGGCATTATTTGACCAAAGTCATTACTTCCAATTCCTTGCTAAGCTTTTTCCAACAACCTTCTTTGCTGATTCATCTTCTCCCAGCCTCTAAAAATGCTGACAGGCCCCAAAGCTCAATCCTTCATCCTCTTTATCCACATTTACTCCTTTGGCTATATAATCCAGTCTCATAGTTTTAAATTCCATCCATATACTGACAGTGTCCAAAATAAATCTCCAAAATTCTAAATTCATTATATTCATCAGCTACTTGACATATGAAGATGGTTAACTATTACAATATCAAACTCAACATACTCAAAACTGAACTTTCAATCTTTCTTCCTAAACCCACTCTTCCACATTCTCCTCCATTCTCAGATGATGGCAACTTCATCCTATGGCTCAGGCAAAAATCCTCGACTCCCTGACTCCTCTCCCTTTCTCGCACACCTGTCAGCTCTATGTATCAGTTATGGTTTAACCTGGGAATCAGAACCTTCCAGTGATATGGCATCAGGAATTTATTATAAGGATCAGACCTTATACCACTGTAGGAGAAGCTAAGGAGTACAGATCACAAAGGATATGATTGGAGGATCAGAGAAAAGTCACTAACCAGGGACCATTCAGGGGCACCTGTGAAGAAGTCTGTGGAAACCTGTTGCCTCTATGTTTGATGGTGGGCCTGAAAACAGTGATGGCAGGGCAGAGTTGGGAAGAAAAGAATGTACCACAAGCTCCTAAAACAGTTACTAGCAAAGAGAAGGTGCTTAATATTTATTTGTTTATCAGATGAATCAACCAAAGTTCTGGAAGGAGAGAAGAAATGAGGCAACGGTAACATATGAATAAATAATGGCAAGAAATATTCAGAACTGATGAAAAACAATGTAACGTATTTTCCAGAAGCCAAGTAAATTTCAGTTAGAAAAACAAAAATCCATACCTAGACTCATCACAGTGAATCTAAACTACACTAAACACAATGATTGGCTCTTAAAAGTAAAACAGAAAGAAAAAAAGGTTATCTTCAAAGGAGACAATTGTACTGACAGCTGACTTCTCAACAGTAACACTGAAAGTCAGAGGACACTGGAATGAAATCATCGATATGCTAAAGGAAAAATAACCATTTACTTCAAATTCAATGTCCAATGAATAGGGTAAACTAAAGACTGTCATAAAAACAATGGAAATTAGTTACTAGCAGAGTCTAAAAGAAATGTTAAAGAATATAACTACTAACAGAAGTTTAATAATTCCACATAAAAGGTATGAGATAACAGAGGGGATGCATAACAAAAGAAGTTATAAATAAATAAGAAAAGTAATCAAATATTGGCTGTACATAATAAAAACAATAATGTATTATGGGCTTTAATAAAAAGGAAAAAAGTCAATAATTACACATAAGTTGGAAAGAAGTGAGTAGAATAAAAGTACATTATTTGGAAAGGTAAAAATGTCAACTTTAGACTTACTGAGTTAAATACACATGCTAAAATTTCTAGAGTAAAATTTCTAGAACACAACTTCAAACTGAGCAGGAAAAAAATGAGAAAAAACTATCAAAATAAAAGAAGGCAAGAAAGAAGAAGAAAATAAATACAGAAAAGGTAGGACAAATAACACAAAATAAGATGGTGAAAATTTTTCATATTTTTGATTAATTTAAGTAAGTATAAAACATAAAATGCTCCATTTAAAAGATAAAATATAACCAAAGATAATAAATACAGCTAAATGCTATTTACAAGAGATAAATCTAAAATATAAGGAAAGAGAATAAAGTTAAAGGGTAAAACAATATATACAAGGTGTATTTGTTTCCTAGGGCTTCCATAAGAAAGTACCACAAACTGGGTGGCTTAAAACAACAATTTATTGTCTCGCAGTTCTGGAGGCTAGAAGTCTGAAATCAAGATGTTGACAGAGGGGGCTTCCCTGGTGGCTCAATGGTTAAGAATCTGCCTGCCAATGCAGGGGACATGGGTTCAAGCCCTGGTCCGGGAAGATCCCACATGCCGCGGAACAACTAAGCCTGTGCACCACAACTACTGAGCCTGCGCTCTAGAGCCCCTGAGCCGCAACTACTGAGCCCGCATGTCGCAACTACTGAAGCCCGCGAGCCTGGAGCCCGTGCTCTGCAACAAGAGAAGCCACCGCAATGAGAAGGCAGTGCACTGAAATGAAGAGTAGCCCCCGCTCATCACAACTAGAGAAAGCCCATGCACAGCAATGAAGACCCAACACAGCCAAAAATTTTTTAAAAATTTAAAAAGATGTTGACAGAGCCATACCCCCTCTGAAATCCATGGGAGAGAAATCCTTTCTTGCCTCTTCCTAGCTTCTGGTGGTTTGCTGACAATCCTTGGCATTCCATGGCTTACAGCTGCAGCATTTCAATCTCTGCCTCCCTCATCACATGGCCTTCTCTCCTCATGCATCTCTATATCTCTTCCCCTCTAATTATATCTCTCTAATGACACTAGTCATATTGGATTAAGGGCCCACCCTATTCTAGTATGACCTCATATTCACTTATACCTTGATTGCATCTACAAAGATCCTATTTCCAAACAGAATCACACTCACAGGTACAGAGCATGCAACATACCTTTTTGAGGGACACATTTCAACCTACTACAGCAGGCAAGCACTAACCAAAAAGAGAGAAGTGGGAAGAAAAAAGCTAACAGAGTTCTAGTAATGTCTACTAACATCAGACAATGTACTACGTGAGAACAAGGGTAGTAAGGTAAGATCAGTTAGAGGTTATTTCGGTAGTCCAGGTAACACAATGCTTGTTTGAATTAAGATCATGACTAGGGAACAAAAGAAAGTCAACATATTTAAGCATTATCTAGGAAGTAAAAACTAACAGGACTTCACTGGATAACCAGGTAAGGTAGACAAAGATGATTTATAGGTTTCTGGCTTGTAAAACTGATTAGAATATGTTATTAATCTCTATCTTCTAGCCAGTTACTTTCTAAAGCACAGATAATATCAATTCTTTTTATTGGTCACTAACTCTCCATGGTTAGTCCTAATTCTCCACTCTGCTTTTCTTGGTCTATCACAATCTGGTCCTAGCCTACTTTATTCAAGTGTTCACTTCCATAAACTCTAATGATTTGATAAACATTTCATGTAATTTCATGACTTTTTTCAGACTATGTATCTTGAATGCCATGCCTATGTATTTACAAAGTTCTACTCAAATGAACCTTCTTCTATAGAACCTTCATTGTACTATTATTGACAATTAAAATATTTTATATGTAATATAAGATTGTCTGGGCTTCTGTAGTACTTTACTCACACTGAGAGTACAGCATCTGTCACATTGACATTTATCTACATCTGTCCCTCCAGTCAAGCTACTCATACCTTCAGGATAGGGCTTACCCATCTTTTTATTCCCAGCACCTCACAATGTGGTTTGCACACAGATGGTTTTCAAGGAATGGTTACTGAATAGTGATCATTAATCAGTTTTAACTAGCACTGCTACTTACTATGCCGAAAGTCCAAAAGTAAATGGAAGACAAAGAGGACAGTGATTTCTTTTTCATTTTTATAAATTAGATTCTGAAAAAGATGAATAAAGGTCGTTGTTTCTTAGTAATGAATTCATGTAATTTACAGTTAATGTATTCTAAACTCCCCTGAGACTATGTAATATGGTCTATACTTTCTACTATAAATCCATATTTAAATGCTGAAACAATTTTAAAATCTAAATAATACATAGTCCAGCTCTAGTTATGAAAGTTAAAACATTACTCAGAAGAGGTAAATTTGTTGATATTTGAGGAACTCGTGTCACTGTATAATGGTCAGGAAAAATACTTTTGATACTAACATGTTAATTTACTACAATTTAGATCATCAATTCTCAAACAATTAAATAAAAACAGAATGTACTTTCTTAAAAAGCTGCATAATCTAGACTTCCTCTGATGACTGAAAACATGCGTATGAAACCTGCAATGACTTCTGTTTATCAGCATGAACATGAACTATCTCTGAGCTGCAGATACAGAAAACTTCCAGTTGATAGAAGTTTCTAATTAAAATATTACAAGGTGGTAATGTACTATAAATACAATTGCTAAATCTGTAGTGTTTACACTGAACAATGCTGGTATGTATATGTGCATTTAGAAAATCTAAAGCTTAAACTGTTATTACACAATGAAATACGTTTCCTACATATAATTGAGTATAATTTTTTGAAAACAAAGGTCATATATAACAGGTACCAATATAATAAAAGTAAGATACTGAAAACAACCACTAGCAACACCACTTCATGAAGCTTTGCAAAAATCATGGATCATAATTGTTCTTACTATCCCATTATTCAACACTTGGAAGTCCAGTTTGCTAAGATAGTTTTTCTGATGTACACAAAGAACAAAATGAGCTCCTTCCATACCCTTCCCCCATATCCTTTCCCTTGAGATTCAAAGCTTAATATGAGTTCCATTTTCTAGAGATAAAAGGACTGCATTAACAATGATGTGCCCTAGCTTTCTTCTTTTTACAATAAATTACCATATTTATATTTTGAAGCTGTCATATGCTAGAGGATATTAAATATCCTCTTGTCATAATTAACTCTTTAAACCAAATTAAATGGCTTGGTTCAAAACAGACTGTGAGAGTTAACAAGAATATAATTCCATCACTAGTTATCTTATAATTATTTTAATAATCAGAGCTATTTAATTTATTCCACAATTGCATTAAACAGAGAAATGCACAGTGGCTAAAAAGCTCAAATTTTTCCTCATTTTACCCATAATATATAAACAAGGTTTGAACTTGGGATGTTCAGCAATAAATTTATAGTAACTTCATCAATACTCGAGGCCAAATCCTAATACCGCAAGCTGTAACAAATTGCTAATTTTTAAAATTCCATCCATAATTATATCAAATATAAGCCATTGGACTAAAACATAAGCATTTCATTTTACTAAGGCTTAGTAATATTTTTGTTATAAACACAATTGTTTCTGCAGTAGACTAATATAATGGCATGGAGAGTGACTCTCCTTTATGATACGATACAAACTCAAGAAGGTCTATAGTAAAATACTATGTTCACAGGCTGCTTGGATTAGTTTGAATCACATTCTCTCCGATGTGATTCAAAGTAGGAACTACACTAGTATTTAATCTATACAATATTCCCCAGGGATATCTCCCAGGTAACAAGCTCCTCATAACGTAAAAGCTAACTTAGAAAAATTGCAATTAAGTAAAACATACATTAAATTAGAACAAATGACACAAGCAAAAGGTTCTCGTTGTAATGAATAATTTGAAATGAATAAATAGTTAAATGCCAAAGAACCAAATGATAAAACAAAGGTAATACCAATTTCTGTTCAGTAAATTAACAAGTGAAAAAAAAGTATTTTGACTCCAGTGACGTTACAAGCACAAGTTTGTAAACCACATGTTCCTTTTCTCCTAGGTGCTTTGACTATATTTATTTTTGGTAGATGGCCTGAGAACGATTTTCTGTAGGAAGTAGGGAAGACAAAATCAAAGGGTTAAGAAGAATTACTAATACCTCATAGACAGCTGGGCAGAGGAACTGAACAGCCAGCCACAGCTTCTCCTTCCCTCACCCGGCCCACTTGGAAATACAGCATAATCAAGAACTTGATACACTAACCATTCAAACGACTGAAACCCAAGGAAGCATTTGTCTTAAAAAATGTTTGCATGATGAGAATATGTTCAAATAGGATAAACAAAGCAGGTACCATGGGCCATTTGCTTACTTCATCGTGCTACTTACTAAGCTAGCATTTCTCAACTTCAAATGCCCAGACCTGAGTTGGTTAAGATGCATCTTATATTTAATCCTACAAAACCTCATAAAGCAATACTATTTTTGCATCTTAGGCCAGTAGCTTGTAATTGTAAAGTCTATAAGGGCAGAACCCATATTTACTTTGTTCGCTCCTGCAACTGAATATAGAATATGAATAAATCTTCACAAAAAATCTATGAGCTAATCACTATTACTGTGGACATTTTACAGATGAGGACGCTTAAAAAGATTAAGTAACAACAGCAAGGAAGTAGTGGAGCTAGGATTTGGTTCTGTGCAGTCCTGGTCAAAAACCCATGCTCTTAACCACTATACATATTGTCAACATTATTTTAAGACATTTGTTACCAAAAAATTCTATACATAAAAATTTTGTGATTTCTGTTATTTCTTGCTTCCAGGTGTTCAACAATTTATAATTAATTACACAAATAAATTGAAGATACATGCATTTTAAAAGGGAAAAATTAACAGGGATTGGAATCAAACAGGATATGATTCACAAACAACAGTGAAATTTAAACAGTTCAGCAAACAACAGAACTGTAGGATCGGCAAAACGGGAATATGGACTTTTAAATCTACCTTACTGAAAACAACAAAAATAACAGCAATATATAATTACTATATATATTAATATATATTTTACATATATTAGATCATTTAAACCTCACAAAAGTCTTACAAGGCCAATTCCTATTTTACCAATGAGGAATCTGAGGCACAGAAACAAGGGCTGTGCTCAAGGTCACACAGGTAACAAGAAGATTTAAACCCAGGCAGCCTGACTCTAGAATCTGGGCTCTAAACTATGCTATACAAATAATAAGTTTATACAGCTCCCTATAAGTCACTGACATCGTACTCAAGAGTTTGCACTCTCCAGAATACAGACAACCTTTGTAATCCTAGCTTTTCACAAAGACCAAAATTTTTTTTTTTCCCCTGTACGCAGGCCTCTCACCTCTGTGGCCTCTCCTGTTGCGGAGCACAGGCTCTGGATGCGCAGGCCCAGCGGCCATGGCTCACGGGCCCAGCCGCTCCGCGGCATGTGGGACCCTCCCGGACCGGGGCACGAACCCGCGTCCCCTGCATCGGCAGGCAGACTCTCAACCACTGCGCCATCAGGAAAGCCCAAAGGCCACAATTTTTGGTTGGAGATTAGTTAATATAAACCCACAATAATTTTAAAACAATGTATAGCTTTCAGTTGAAAATCTGAATTGTATGTCTGTAAAGCTCAACACAATGTAAACTGCTAAGATATACACAAGTTATTTTAGGCCATGATAAATCATCATTAATATACCTTGAATTTTCAGAAATGGTACTATAAGGAGGGAAAAGAACAAAGTTTAGATTTTAAAATGCCATCAACAGGACAGTTAATAGATTTTTCTATTTGCATTAAATTTTAATCTAACAAGAATCTATACTATAACCACTTTATTACAGCAGCTAAGGGAGATTCAAAACCATACTTTGAAAGCCTAAGACATCATAAAAAAAAACTCATTGCAGACATTTTCAAAGATTGGTATTTACATTATACCTTTCAAGACATTCCACTCTATACTAAGCTTTGTAGAAATATTAGGAACACAATCAAGAAAAGAAATTAATTTGTCTCATGGTTTTCTTTTTTGTTTCTCTTAACATCTTTATTGGAGTATAACTGCTTTACAATGGTGTGTTAGTTTCTGCTTTATAACAAAGTGAATCCGTTATACATATACATATATCCCCATATCTCCTCCCTCTTGTGTCTCCCTCCCTATCCCACCCCTCCAGGCGGTCACAAAGCACCGAGCTGATCTCCCTGTGCTATGCGGCTGCTTCCCACTAGCTATCTATTTTACATTTGGTAGTGTATATATGTCAATGCCACTCTCTCACTTTGTCCCAGTTTACCCTTCTGCCTCCCCATGTCCTCAAGTACGTTCTCTAGTAGGTCTGCGTCTTTATTGCGTCTTGCCCCAGGTTCTTCATGACCTTTTTTTTTTAGATTCCATATATATGTGTTAGCATACGGTATTAGTTTTTCTCTTTCTGACTTACTTCACTCTGTATGACAGACTCTAGGTCCATCCACCTCACTACAAATAACTCAATTTTGTTGCTTTTTATGGCTGAGTAATATTCCACTGTATATATGGGCCACATCTTCTTTATCCATTCATCTGTTGATGGACACTGAGGTTGCTTCCATGTCCTAGCTATTGTAAATAGAGCTGCAGTGAACATTGTGGTACATGACTCTTTTTGAATTATGGTTCTCTCAGGGTATATGCCCAGTAGTGGGATTGCTGGGTCATATGATAGTTCTATTTTTAGATTTTTAAGGAACCTCCATACTGTTCTCCATAGTGGCTGTATCAATTTACATTCCCACCAACAGTGCAAGAGGGTTCCCTTTTCTCCACATCCTCTCCAGCATTTATTCTTTGTAGATTTTTTGATGATGGCCATTCTGACTGGTGTGAGATGATATCTCATTGTAGTTTTGATTTGCATTTCTCTAATGATTAATGATGTTGAGCATTCTTTCATGTGTTTGTTGGTAATCTGTATATCTTCGTTGGAGAAACGTCTATTTAGGTCTTCTGCCCATTTTTGGATTGGGTTGTTTGTTTTTTTGATATTGAGCTGCATGAGCTGTGTGTTAATTTTGGAGATTAATCCTTTGTCAGTTGCTTCATTTGCAAATATTTTCTCCCATTCTGAGGGTTGTCTTTTTGTCTTGTTTATGGTTTTCTTTGCTGTGCAAAAGATTTTAAGTTTCACTAGGTCCCATTTGTTGATTTTTGTTATTTCCATTTCACTAGGAGGTGGGTCAAAAAGGATCTTGCTGTGATTTATGTCATAGAGTGTTCTGCCTATGTTTTCCTCTAAGAGTTTAATAGTGTCTGGCCTTACATTTAGGTGTTTAATCCACTTTGAGTTTATTTTTGTGTATGGTGTTAGGGAGTGTTCTAATTTCATTCTTTTACATGTAGCTGTCTGTTTCCCAGCACCACTTATTGAACAGGCTGTCTTTTCTCCATTGTATATTCTTGCCTCCTTTATCAAAGATAAGGTGACCATATGTGTGTGGGTTTATCTCTGGGCTTCCTACCCTGTTCCATTGATCTATATTTCTGTTTTTGTGCCAGTACCATACTGTCTTGATTACTGTAGCTTTGTAGTATAGTCTGAAGTCAGGGAGTCTGATTCCTCCAGCTCCGTTTTTCTTTCTCAAGATTGCTTTGGTTATTCGGGGTCTTTTGTGTTTCCATACAAATTGTGAAATTTTTTGTTCTAGTTCTGTGAAAAATGCCAGTGGTAGTTTGATAGGGATTGCGATGAATCTGTAGATTGCTTTGGGTAGTAGAGTTTCACAATGTTGATTCTTCCAGTCCAAGAACATAGTATATCTCTCCATCTGTTTGTATCCTCTTTAATTTCTTTCATCAGTGTCTTATAATTTTCTGCATACAGGTCTTTTGTCTCCTTAGGTAGGTTTATTCCTAGATATGTTATTCTTTTTGTTGCAATGGTAAATGGGAGTGTTTTCTTAACTTCACTTTCAGATTTTTCATCATTAGTGTATAGGAATGCAAGAGATTTCTGTGCATTAATTTTGTATCCTGCTACTTTACCAAATTAATTGATTAGCTCTAGTAGTTTTCTGGTAGCATCTTTAGGATTCTCTATGTATAGTATCACGTCTCATGGTATTTTAGTATCTTAGCCCCACTTCACTAATCACATGCTACAATTCTTATGATTCAGAGACATAGCTACTCTCCTTTCAAACTATTACAGGCATACTTCTCATAATTCTAACATACTGCATCTAACATAAGTATTAGATATAAGCTCATTTATTTCATGAAAACTGCTATAATACATAACATTCTCTCCATGAAAAAAAGCATATTACTCCAGCTAACTGAATAATATGTATTTTATGTCATAATTATCATTTTATATTTCATATTAAATACCCCATTTTTGAAAACTGACACCCATGTTACATAAATAAATCAGGTACCTACAGCAAATTAACTTGCATATTGCTATCCAAAAAAATCACCTTAAATGCTGAAATTGTGGTGTGTTTTAAAGAGGACTAAAATCAAAAATAATTCATTTTTTTAATAAAAAGACATTCAAATAGGTAAAATTTTAAAATATATATATATTTTAAAACATACTAAGAATAAAAGCAAATGACAAACTACTAAACTGAATTACACTTTGCTATATTTAATTGCAATGGACAAATGGAAGGAAAAAATTAATAATATCATTTCTAACACAGAAAAATGGACATGCTACATTTACCCTCATGTAGCTTTTAAGTGTTGCTAAGAATTACAATCTGTAAAAAGCAAAACAAAATCACCTTTCAAAACTCAATGAAACAATCAACAGAAACACACAAGGGTTTATACTCCTTAACTAAATATTATAAATAAAGCATTTAGACAAAATAAAAGATTTAGTAATGAGGCAATTTAACAAATTTTAGTTCACCTTTGAAGCCTTATTTCCAAAGAACCATATTCACCTGTGACTTTTAAGAATAAAAAAAAGAAGAAGATGCAGGCGGCAACATCTGAATTAATCCCTCAGCTGCCACTGTTTAGAAGAGTGGTGGTCTTCTCTAAGCCACTTCCAGAAAAACATATAAGCCTACACTCAGCTTGCATGACTTTTGATGTGGAGGTTCCAAAGTGAACCAGCAACCCAGAATATCTGTATACCCAACACTTTGTCAGGAAGAATAATCTTGAGCTTACTACTTAGCAATATTTATCCAAAGATATTTTATATATATGGGGGGGAGGCGGAATGTGTTTTGGGGAAGTTCAAGAAAATACTGATTAATAATATTTAATTATTCATATTATTAGTAGTTAATAGTGTTATAATAATATAATATTGATAATATTGGTTAATAATTAATAAAAAATTAACTGATATTAATGTTAATACCAATGCATAGCTAAGATTAAATTAGAGAAATAATATTTTTGGATAAGTATTGATAAGCAGGAAACTAAAGATTATTCTTCCTGACAAAGTAACTGGCATACAGATATTCTAGATTGCCAATATTATTTCTCTTATCTAATCTTTTATATTATTCTATAGAATATACATATTCTATCCAATCCTACAGTCAAAAGTTATCTATCTATCCTTGGATTAAACCAGGCCAATAGACACTGAAATACCTAAACAACACTATTTGGGGCCCCAGATAATTGTTCTGGCTAAACTGTACTTTGCTATTAAGTCACAAACTCTTATTTAAGGATGTAAAATACTAACTACTCTATTTTTTGAAAACTGATACCCATATGACTTAATAAAATTCTTTTTTTAGTTAGGATTCACCACACTACACAGTACCTTTATTTGAAAATATACAGTCTCTTAAGAGACTTAATCTTCTGGAATCTGCATTCATATAACTCATCGTATATCCTTCATTCCATTAGCTACAAAAAAATAAACCTGTGGTTTATCTTTGGCAAGTAAAAAGAATTTTATGGCATGCATTGGTACACTTTTAACCTCTCTGCCAGCATTATCTTATTTACTTTCTCTTTATGATTTTCTTGATTAAACATTTCTTGTTTTGTTGTTATGTATTTACTTATATGAGATGCCATAAAAAATTGTGAAACAAGGTAAAATTAAACAAGGCTTTGGAAAAACAATGAAAATATTCATGCTAAAGCATTTTTTACTCTAAAATAGCAATCAATGAAGTCAAAGATGAAGATTAACCAATAAATGAAAAAAATTAACACAATGAACATAATGAAAAATTGTAATGTAATTCCACAATTAAAACCCTACCCTAATAAAGTATAGATAAGTGTTTGCTATCCAAATACAAACATGAAGTAGTTTCCTTCAAAGGAAAAAAGGCTTGTTTCAAAACATTCAATTATAATATTAATGATCATATCTTATATTTGTAATTCACTGAACAGGATTACTTTCAAGTAAAATGTATTTTCACTTTTACAATTAAACAAAGTTCATTTTTTTATATTAGAAATAACTTTCTTTTAAGACTAAAATTAGTGAAGTTTAAAGGATGCTACCAACATGTTAGCTGTGATAGGTCAAAGAAGTAATCTGGGAAAATGAGATAGATTTATGGGTACATACATAAAGTATACGTAAAAGTACTTTACTTTCTTTTTGTAAAGTATATGTAAAATACCCAGTAAACAGTGAAGCCTTATGCAAACGGTATTATTTCATGTAAAAATCATGGGGAAACAAAGGGGCATACTTACCCTTCTCCTCCCATTCTTGTTATCTTTAAGCGAAAATCCACAGAATTCAAACTGGGAGGCTTCCATTTCAAAATATCATCACATCGACCAGGTTTATATTTCTAAAGTGAATTAAAATGATGATAATAGTTAATATGAAGCTAAAAAATTAAACATTTGATTTATTAAATATAATATCAATTACTTTTCATTAAGCAAAATCACTACTTTTTTTCTGAATATAATTTTTGTTATTTTTAACTGATGAGTGAAGTTAGATATCAACCATCTTACTGATGGCCTCTTTTTCTGCCAAAGCATGTAGACACTTGTTTGTGAAAGTCTCGAAAAATAATGAAACCTGTTATTCCCTCCAATCCTACTATAACTTAAAGGAAGTTTCATCATTTTTTTTTTAAATTTTGTTCCTTCTTATTCAATAGCTTTACTGTGGGATAATACACAATTAATAAAATTAACTAATGAATTTTGTCAAATGGATACAATCATGTAACGATCGCCAGAATCATGATATACAGCATTTCAATCACCCCCAAAAAGTTTCCCCTTGACAGCTGCAGTCAGCTCCCTGTTACCAACTCTCCAGCAAGAGTGACCTTCTTTCTATCACTATAGTTGTGCCTTTTCTAGAATTCATAAGAAATTCTTACACAAGGTTTTGCTATATGCTGGTGCATATATTAGCTTGTTCCTTTTTATTAAACTGAGCAGGATTCCATTCTATGCATATACCACAAATTGTTTATGCATTTACAAGTTGATGGATATCTGGGCTGTTCCCATTTTTAGGCTACCAGGAATGATGCTGGTCTGAACATTTGTGTGGACATCCGTTTTCATAACTTTTGGGTAAATACCCAGCAGCAGAATGGCTGGGTCACATAGTTAATGAATGTTTAACTTTACAAGCAGCTGTCAAATCGTTTTCCAAAGTGGCAGTGACATCTTCCATTCTCACCAGTAATACATGAGAGATCAAACTGCTCCACATCCATCCTAGGACTAGGTATTGTCGGTCTTTTTAATTCTAAAGTATGTCTCATAATTTTAATTTGCATTTCTCTAAATGACAGATGTTGAAGATCTTCTAATTTGCTTATTTGCTGCTATCTGTGTATTTTCTTTGGTGAAGTGTCTGTTCAAAATTTTTCCCTTGTTTTTACTGGGTTATCTCCTTATAATTGAACTGGAAGAGCTGTTTACATATTCTGGATAAATAGCCTTGTTTGGATACATGTACTGCAAATATTTTCTACCAGTTTTTGTCTTGCTTTTTCATTTTCTTAACAATTTCTTTTGAATATATTTTAATGGAGTCAAAATAAACTATTTTTTACAGCTTTATTGAAGTATGATTGAGAAATAAAAAATTTAAGGTATACGACATGATGTTTTGATATATGTATACACTGTGAAATAATTACCACAATCAAGCTAATTAACATATCCATCATCACACAGTTACTTCTTTGTGTATGTTGTAAGAACATTTAAGATCTATTCCCTTAGGAAATTTCAAGTATACTTTATTATTAACCATAATCACCATGCTATACATTAGGTTTCCAGAACTTATTCATCTTATAACTGAAAGTTTCTACCCTTTGATCAATATCTCCCCTCTTCCCCTACCCCCCAGCCGCTGGTAATCACCATTCCACACTCTAAGTTTGACTGTTTTTTTTAAGATTCCATATATATATATAAGAGCTTATTTCACTTAGCATAATGTACTCCAGGTTCATCCGTGTTGTCACAATTGGCAGAATTTCCTTCTTTCTTAAGGCTGAATAATATTCCATTTTATATGTATACCATTATTTTCTTTAACCATTCATCCACTGATGGACACTTAGGTTGTTTCCACATTTTGGCTACTGTGAATATCGCTGCAGTAAAGATGCGAATGCATGTGTCTCTTCAAGATGATCTTATTTCTTTCGGATACATATCCAAAAGTGGAACTGCTGAATGACATGTAAGTTCTATTCCTAATTTTTTGAGAAACCTCCATATTATTTTTCATAAGAGCTATATCAATTTACAGTCCTACCAACAGTGCACAAAGGTTCCCTTTTCTCCACATCCTCACCAGCAAGTTATCTTTTCACTTTTTGATGATGGCCACCCTAACTGGTGTTAGGTGATATCTCAGTGTGGTTTTTGATTTCCATTTTCCTGATGATTAAGTGATGTTGAGCATCATTTCAAAATCACCAATTTTAAACTTTTACAATTTGTGCTTTTTGTGCCCTCTTTAAGGAATCTTTGCCTATCCTAAGGTCACTGCAATTTTCTACTACATTTTCTTAGAGAAATTTTATAGTTTTAACTCTTATTTTTAGGTATATGATCCATTTGAGGTTAATTTATTTATAAGATGTGAAGTAAGGGACTGTTTGTTGTTTGGCAGTTGGATATCAATTTCATCCAGCACCGTTTGTTAAAAGATTATCCTTCTCTCACTGAATTGCCTTGACATCTTTGTCAAAAATCAGTTGTTTATAGATATAGATATATTTCTATTCTTACTAATCTGTTGCATTGATAAACATGCCTCTCTTTCTGCTCATAGCATACTGTCTTGATAACTCTAGCTCTATATTAAGTTTTAAAAGCAGGTTATGTAAGTCCTCAAACTTTGTTTTTCTTTTTCCAAATTTTCTTAGCTAATGTAGCATTTATATTTCCACATATATTTTATTTTATTTATTTTTTATTTATTTTATTTTTGGCTGCATTGGGTCTTCCTTGCTACGTGCAGGCTTTCTCTAGTTGCGGCGAGCAGGGACCACTCTTCACTGTGGTGCGTGGGCTTCTCATTGCAGTGGCTTATCTTGTTGCAGGGCATGGGCTCTAGGCACGCGGGCTTCGGTAGTTGTGGTGCGCAGGCTCTAGAGCACAGGATCAGTAGCTGTGAATGGGCTTAGTTGCTCTGCGGCAGGTGGGGTCTTCCCAGACCAGGGCTCGAACCCGTGTACCCTGCACTGGCAGGCAGATTCTTAACCACTGCACCACCAGGGAAGCCCTCCACATATACTTTAAAATTACCTGGTCAATTTCTATGAAAAATAAGTTTACTGGGATTTTAAGTGAGACTGCAGTAAATTAATAGATCAAGTAAGGGAAAAATAACATCTTAACAATACTGAATCTTTTGATTCATGAACACTTCAAATCTATTTACTTAGTACTTAGGTCTTCCTAAATTTCTCTCAGCAATGTTTTGTAGTTTTCGGTATACAGGTCTTACACAACTTTTGTTAAATTTCTTCCTAATAATGTAATACTTTGGTGCTATTATCAATACAAAAAATCAGTTGTTTCTATAAAACAGCAATGAATAATCCAGAAAGGAAATTAAGAAATCAATTCCATTTACAATAGCATCTAAAAGAACAAAATAACTAGGAATAAATTTAACAAAGGAAATGAATGGTCTATATACTGAAAACTACAAAACATTACTGAAAAAGTTTAAAAAGACCTAAAAATGGAAAGACATCCCATATTCATAGATAGGAAAAGTGATATTTTGTGATTTATAATAAATATACATTTGGTCTTCATCCCCACTTCTGGCACAGAGCTCCTAAAACCCTTGGAATTTCCAAAGTGAAGAGAGTGATAAGGGTCTTTTATTATGCTAATGAGGTGATTTTGAGGTAGCACCTAGGGATGGGGGCTAGTTGCCAGGAGCCAACCAAGTGATCAGAGGGTTGGAACTTTCAGTCCCACCCCTCTGACCTCTGGGGAGGGGAGGGGGGCTAGAAGTTGGATCAATTGCCAGTGGCCAATGGTTTCATCAATCATGCCTGTGTAATCAAGGCTCCATAAAAACCAAAAAAGAAAAACGGGGTTCAGAAAGTTTCTGGGTTGGTGAACACATGGATATTCAGGAAGAGGGGGTGCCTCGAAAGGGCACAGAAGTTCCATGCCCCTCCCCCATGCCTTGCCTTATGTATCTATTTCCTCTGGATATTCCTGAATTACATCCTTTTATAATAAACCAGTAATCTAGTAAGTAATATATTTTTCTGAGTACTGTGAGCCACCCTCGCAAACTAATTGAACCTGACAAGGGAGTCATGGGAACTTCTGATTTATAGTCAGGTGGTAAGAAGTACCGGTAACAACCTGGAATTTAACTGGTGTCTGAAGGCCAAGGAGAGGGTCCTTGGAACCTCCAATCTACAGCTAGTCAACTAGAAGCACAGGTAATAACATGAACTTGCAACTGGCATCTGAAGTTAAGGGGTGGGGGAGGGTGGGGAAACTGGAAGCAGTACAGTTTTGAAGAGCCCTCAACCTGTTGAATCTGACGCTATCACTGGGTAGACAGTGTCAGAATTGAGTTGAATTGTAGGACACCCAGCTGGTGTCAGAGAAGTGCTTGGTGGTGTGGAAAACCCCCTCCACACTGGGACTGGTCTCAGAACACCCATTAAGAAGAATTAATATTGCTAAACCGTCAATACTACTCAAAGCAATCTATAGATTCAATGCAATCTCTATCAAAATTCCAACAACTTTTTCTTTTTAACAGAAATAGGAAAGCCAATCCTCAAATTCATATGCAGTTACAAGAGACCCTGAAGAGCCAAAACAATCTTGAAGAAAGAACAACACAAAGTTATAAGACTCACACTTTCCAACTTCAAAACTTACTATAAAGCTACAGTAATCAAAACGGAGGTGTTGACATAAGGACAGACATTTAAATCAATGGAATAAAACTGAGAGTACAGAAATAAACTCATATATTGATAGCCAATAGCCAATTGATTTTTTTTTTACAAGGATGCCAAGTCCATTCAACGGTGAGAGAACACTCTCTTCAACAAATGATGCTGGAACAGCTGATTTCCACAAGTAAAAGAATGACGTTTGGAACCCTATCTCCCATCATATACAAACACTAACTAAAAATGGACCAATGCCCTAAATATAACAGCTAAAACCATAAAACTCTTACAAGAAAACACAGGGGTAAATTTTCATGATCTTGCATTTGGTGGTGAATTGTTAGATATGACATCAAAAGCACAAGCAATAGGGCTTCCCTGGTGGCGCAGTGGTTGAGAGTCCGCCTGCTGATGCAGGGGACACGGGTTCGTGCCCTGGTCTGGGAAGATCCCACATGCCGTGGAGCGGCTGGCCCCGTGAGCCATGGCCACTGAGCCTGCATGTCCAGAGCCTGTGCTCCACAACAGGAGAGGCCACAACAGTGAGAGGCCCACGTACTGCAAAAAAAAAAAAAAAAAAAAAAAAAAAAGCACAAGCAATAAAAAAAAATAAACTGGACTTTATCAAAACTAAAAAATTTGTACATCACAAGATATCAAAAAAGTGAAAAGATAACCTACAGAATGGGAAAAAATGTGCAAATCATATACCTGATAAGGATTTAATATCCAAAATACATAAAGAACTCCTACAACTCAACAACAAAGACAACCCAATTTTTAAAACTGTCAAAGAACTTGAATACACATTTCTTCCATAGAAGAGATACAAATGGTGAATAAGCACATAAAAAGATGCTCAGTATCATTAGCCATGAGGGAAATGTAAATCAAAACCATAATGAGATACTACTTCATATGGGTGGCTGTAATTTTTTTTTTTTTAGAGGAAAATAACAAGTGTTGGAGAGGATGTGAAGAAATTAGTAACCATGTATGTTGCTGTAAGGAATATAAAATGATCCAGCCACTATGGATAATAATTTGACAGTTCCTCAAAAACTGAATTTGAAACACAGAATTACCATATGACTCTGCACATGGTAGAGCGAAGAAAATTGGAAACAGGGACCCAGATATTGACATGTCTACAATCTAGGCTTCCATCACCATATAAATGGGTAAACAAAATGCAGTATATACATACAATGGAATATCATTCTGCCACAAGAAAGAATGAAGTTCTGACACATGCTACAAAATAAATGATCCTCAAAAACACTATGCTAAGTGAAATAAGCCAGACACAAAAGGACAAAAATGGTATGATTCCACCTGTATAAAATATCCGCAATAGGCAAATTCATAGTGACAGAAAGCAGATTAGCGGTACCAAGGGCAGGGGGTGGAGGCGGGGGGCATTGAGGGGGTGGGCGGAAGGAGCGTTATTGCTTAATGGTTACAAAACTTCTCTTTGCACTGATGTAAAAGTTGTGGAAATGGTTGTACAACACTGTCCATCTAATCAAAGAGACTACAGCATAGGAAAAAAGTGTTTTAAATTATTCTAGAACATAGTAAAAAGAGAAAATCTTTTACTTTGGTGGCTATGGACTTATTATAGAGGAATTAAGATTGAAAACTTTGAGTAATGGGTAATGTTCACTAATGCAGACTTATACCATGATGTAAATATGAGCAAAACACTTGGGTAGAAAAATATAGAATCTCCTGAAGGAGAGGAAAGTATGTCAATTCAGCGAGGGCATTATGGGGGACGGGGCCATATTATGAGAAAGGTACTCAGGAAGGAAAAACTGCTAAGTGTTCTCATTACTAATATTTTTTAGATATATGAGTCAAATTGCATTCTAACAGATCTTTATAAATTTGAGGAAAAAATGCAAAAACCCTAGTCATCGGATCTCTTATTTCAAACAGAAGTCCATATAATGACAAATTTCGTGTAACAAGTTTCGCTAAGCAAGACAAACCATTGGAGTTGATAGGAAAGACATTTTATCTGTAGCAAATTTAAGAACATAATGCACACTATCTTCCCCCAAGGCTTGTGCTTAAACATGAATAAATATAAAATCAAATATATAATATTTCAGTGGAAGTTTCTGTCCATTTATTTGCCCTGAGAGATTCATTTAGGTAACACATGTCCTTCAGGATGATCACAAATAAACCTCTTTAGACTTGCTGAATATAAATGTTTTTATAAATGTTAAAACTGCTAAATTTTCTAGTCGTGACCCCGTTAATAAAAATAATAATAAAATTTAGTCTTTTTTCTAATAAAGTCTATCTGACAGAAACATCACAGACCTTTTAGTAAGAGTGGTTCCCTATGGTAGTGAAGGGTAAAAAGGAGTGAGGGGAGAAAGGAGTGTCAGCATCCCACACCAACCCCACTCACAAGCTGCCAAGGGAATGTCACATGTACGAACAAAACATCATTTACTTCCATTCTCTATTCATTTATATGACTATGAGTATGAGACCACTTCGAAAACCAACACCAATCTAAGTTATTAAATCTAGGAAATGTTAATGATTGTACAGCTTTAAAATATTTCATAATGGGTACCTAATAACAAATTCTAAATGTAATTTTAATATAATATTATTTGTAAAATAGCTACTAACTATCCTTCACATTCTTCTCTCTGGAAATCATCTAATGGAGAATAGCATATACTGACTCTTCTGCTTTTACACAGCAATAGTTCAAGTACATAAGTCATTCCTTATCTGACTGTACACCAAACCATTTATATTAATCTGAAAACCTAGACTTGACATGACTGAGAATTTCAAAGCACCTTTATGAAAATCAATGAAATGCCTGACAAAAATTTTTAGGAAATTATATTTTAGAAATACTGTAGTTCTGAATTACCGAATATAAATGCAACGACATAGATCCCATGAGTAAAATGTATTTAAATACCTGTTCAAATGTAAATTCTACTTCAGTAAAATCATGTCTAATCATGTGCCTACAAAACAATTAGTAAAATACTCAATAAATACTTGATAAAAAATTTTTAAAATATGGGCTTCCCTGGTGGCTCAGTGGTTGAGAGTCCGCCTGCCGATGCAGGGGACACGGGTTCGTGCCCCGGTCCGGGAAGATCCCACATGCCGCGGAGCGGCTGGGCCCGTGAGCCATGGAGGCTGGGCCTGCGTGTCCGGAGCCTGTGCTCCGCAACGGGAGAGGCCACAACAGTGAGAGGCCCGCGTACCGCAAAATAAAATTTAAAAAATAAATAAATAAAAATAAAGTGAAAAATTTTAAAACTTATAAAATATTAGTCTCAGGTATTTTTAAATTTATATGTTTAAATAGAATATTTTAGATTATGAAATGACTTAAATTAGCACTATTCACAAAAGATTATGTATATCAATAACTATTTAAAAATCCTTTTTTCAAGTTCCCTAAAATAATAAGGTCAAAGATATTATATAATACAGGGAATTAAGCATTTTAAATATAAATATTTGTGAGTCCTCAAACTTGAAATACACTTGCTGAATATAAACAAGGGTACAAAAACATCCTTTCAAGCTACATTTTCCAATGTATAATTAGGGAGTAATGAATTTTAACTTCATTAAATTCACTAGCATGTATCTAGAGTAAAATAATTATCAAAGCTATATTTAATTGATACATATAAAATACTTAGTTCTATAGAAGCAAATCTGATTTTACCAGGTGAGTTGTCCAATAAAAAATTAGAGATAGATTATGTCTGAAAGCAATTACCAATATTACCTGAGATGTCCATTATTATCTTTAAAAAGAAAAAATGTAATGAATGTAGATGTCAGGCAACCAAGTAAGATGCTTAAGGAAGTGTTTACCAAATGAGAGCAGAACCTGGCTTAGAGGTACAGGATGGCCATGTGCCAAAGAACTCCTCTAAAACTAAGAGAAAATGAAATGGAGGCAGAAGTGATATACCTGCTATACAAAACAGTGGTTCTCAATTAGAGATTTTACCCCCCAGGGGATATTTGGCAATGCCTACATTTTTGGTTGTCACACTGGGGAGGGAAGGGTGAGCTACTGCCATCTAGTGGGTAGAAGCCAGGGATGTTTCTAAACATCCTACAACGCACAGGACGGCTGTACACAGCAAAGAATTATCCAACCCAAAATGTCAATGGTACCAAAGTTGAGAAACTGATCTAAAGGAAGCTAGTAGTAATAACAACAAAGAGGACAAGATATCTGGTTCTTCTTTGCCTCTACTAACTACTAACTTCATGATTCAAAGCAAATTCAGAGTGTGGGCTTCATCTTTTTCACTTGCAAAAATGCAATAGCATTTTGCTTGCCTAAAAACAGGATATCTAAACCAGAGATACCTAAAATGCTTTGTAGCCCATGCTACTCTATGATTTCCACTAGTAAAATGTGAGCAGTTATGTTATCGTAATATATATTCCAGGCCCTGCACTGAAACCTGAGACATACTGTCCTCTTCAGAAGGCTCACATCCTGAAGCTAGGAAAGATCCCTGGCCTTACCATATATTAGTTTTATTTTTGTTGTTTTTCTAGAATTTAGTTTTAAAGAAAGCAGAAAAAATCCTTTTTGGTAATTCTACTGGACAGAAAAGTAAAACAACTCTAGATTTATTGACTTGATTATATCCTTTTGCCCATGTTTCACTGAGAAGCAAATAACCAACACCTATTTTGCAAAACAAGACACATAAATATCCTGTATGGAGGAAAAGTCCCTAATCAACACTAACTACCTACTATGTGCCTAGTACCATACTAGTTGGGGAAGATACAAATTCTCCCAAGACAGTGGGCTCAACCACAGTGAGGCTTTTAATATAACCTCCAAGAGAGATTAGAGAGGTACTCAAATGAACACAAAGTTGCTGAGGAAGAACAACAGAGAAACATGAAAATCAGGGGGCAGGGGTAAAGGAAGTTTTCTTGAAAAAGAAAAGTGCATGAATTGAATTTTGAAGAATAATTAGGCTACAAGAAAGTTCTACGCAATGAGAACACAAATATACCTGAGTTGAGGGGAAGTCTGCTCAAGTTTTCTGAGACTAAATTGGCCCAGTGCTCTATGCTGTTCTTGTTGATGTAGAGGAGGTGAAGAGTCGATCTCCTATAAAAATAGCTCAAGGCAACCCCTTGGTATTTCATTTCTAAAAAGTCACAAACTTGGTAAAGATAGTAGGGAGAGGTATCATAGAAGGAAGCAGGGGAAGAAAACGGAGAATTCCATTTTCAAAAGCTTGCTGACATTTCTCATCTGCTTATGAAAGTTTTACTACTACTTATGGAAAGTGAAGTTGTGATTTGAGAGTAAAATTTAATATTAGAGAATTAATACAATTTCTTGGCTTAATAGGTTAGAAAACCTACTCAAAAATACATTTGTATTACTATTTCTATTATCTGATTCACAAGTCTAATTACTTCTTGCTGTTGTTTTAATATAAAATAACCTGTCGCTTACATTTCTAATGAAATAATTTCGGAAAAAATACAGTTACACAAAGACCTCTGCAACTTCAGCTTTACTTTCCATGTCTGGGCAGTTCCATATAACTACACATGAAATTAAACTTTAACCAGTAAGGAACTGGGGGTAAAGACAAGTTAAATGAAAATACCCAGTTAGTATCAAGACCAGTTAATAGACCTGAGTAAGAATACTAGAAAAATGAGGGGTTCTGAAAGCATGCAGTAAACTCCCTCTTTTTACAGATTAACTGATAACCCAAATCGTTAGACTTGTCCAAAAAATTCCCAAATCACAGTAATACAGAAATCTTTCCACTATTAACAAAAACTACAGATTTATATCATTTGTCCGAAAGCAAATGATGAAAGGTTGGGTTAGATGATCTCATATTATAAAACTGTTCCAAAAGGAACCAAGTCAGTTGTTTTCTAATTACTTTTAGCCTAGTTCTGTGTGGAGCGGTGAGTAGGAGGGACAAGCAACTGGCAATGCCGTGTCTAGTGGGAAGAGGGAGCTCAGACAACCGAATAAACCTCAGCACCTAAACCACTTACCTCTTCTCTCCCACTCAGGCCCCACTGAAAGCCTACCTAACCATCTGTCCTGTCTCATCTCCAGCACAGGCCCCATCTCCCAAAGTATCCTGGCCCTACTCCCTGGGCCCACCAAGGTGCCTCTGCCACTCCATCAGTCTGCACTCTTCTCACACTGCTGCAGGGTCGAGTTTCTTCATAGCCCTTTGAGGGCAGAAACCTGCCTTTATCCAGTTTTATTATTTCTTACTCAGCAATGTGTATAACATACAGTAGACACCCAATTTATTAGATGAAGGCATGAGCTAATATATTCCAAAGCTCAGGATTAACTCTCCCTTAATATCCAAGACTACTGCCATCTGGTATAAAATTCCACTAACTTTGACAGCTAGCAGATTCTCACAGAGTTTCTCCTCTTCTCTGGTGGACACAAGTCTAAATAAAAGTGGTCTACTGATAGGGGAATCAAACTCTAGATACAAGTAACATCTGCAGCCTAGTTACTTTATACATCAAGTACGTTACCCTCCTTTTTTGCTAATCTATGCAGCGTAGTATCACTAATAAATAATTAGTGATAAATAAAATAATTTTCTCTGCTCCTAGTACTGGTACGAAGAAGAGCATTGTAAGAACACAGGGGAGAGTCACACTCACCGAATCAGCCGGGCTTCCCCAAGGAAGCCACACCTAATTTGATATTCAAAGGCTGAATGGGAGTAATACCGAAAGGAAGAAAACAGTTTGTTGCAGAAGAAACAGCTGGTGTAAAGATGTACTCATTACAAATACTTAAATTTGCAGCTTTTACAAAATGAACTGGTCTACCAGTAAAAAGCCCTACTGAAGTTATCAATGAACTTTGACAACAAAAGGAAAATTTATTCTAAATTGACAAAGTGTATGTTTTAAAATATTTCCTCCTAGAAGTCTGAACTCCCCTAAGCATAAGGGATGGGAGCTATCAATAATAAGCCCTATCCTTCTGCTGATTCCAGTATGTCCCAAGATGCTCAAATTAGAGCACTAACAAAATATACATTAAAATACATGGCTGGACAAATCCCGAAAAGCAAAGTGCAAAATAATGTGCTACCTTCCTTGAAAAGTGGAGTGGGAATAAAAATGTATTAACAAATTTGTATTTACTTATAAATGCATAAAGAAACTATGAGAAGATAAGTTAAAAACAAACAACAGTAGATAATTGAGGGAGGCGAGAAGAAGGAGAGGGAGACTTTCTTCTCTGTATTTGTCTTACTACATGTTAAATGTCTGTATTATCTAGTTAAAATTCAAATTAAACATATACCACTGTAAAACACAATTTAAAAAAAACTACCATTAATTTTTCAATATTAAATGTTATCAATAAAAAAGAACTATCCCTAATTCACTGTGTTTAACATGTATCATTTATATGAAAACTGATTTTGCACTTTATATATTTACCTTCTTGGAATTCACTGATTCCTTCATTTTGCGAAGTCCTTATTTACATTTATTTGTCCTTTTCTCTGCTAACAATATATCATCATTAGCAGTGTCTTTTTGTTGTACAGTAACAGTATATATCTATATCTAGCTGAGGCTGATTACAAATTATTCCTCTTCAGCTGTTTATTTTGTCAACAAAATTCAATGGAAAAGCAAATGTTTTATTTATTAAGAAAGCTAGAACAATAATATTCTTCTCTTTTCTTCTTCCTTACACAAAAGCAAGCTAAGAATATTTTGCTGTGTTCCAAAAGTTGATTAAGGAAAAAAAAATAAAACTAAACAAGGTGTATTTTCTTCCTTGGCAGTTCACTATTACAATTCTTTGGAAATTATTACATATTTCTCAATTAAAAAAATAACATATTTGAGGGAAAGATAGAATGACACTTTTCCAGTCTGCCAGGAAACAGAGCCCTTCTTCAGTTGAAGACCTATCAAAATATGCAAGCAAATGTCATGGCAACAGAAGCTTTCACCATGGTAACATCATCTCTGCTACAGAGGAAAACCACTCTAATTCGTCATGTACTTCAAGACAAGACATTAGACTAATTCCAATTTTCATTTTACAATCTATCCATAACATTCAATATACTTGGCAGTAGTAAAGACTTAATAAAAACATTAATATTTCACAAGAAAGCAATATTAAAATCAAAGCTGACTCTATTTACATGCAAATTGATTAATGGGTGAAACATAAAACCAAGCTGACCCACCTTACAGAAAATCAAGATAGTGATGAAAACATAAAAAAACAATTCTATCACTATTGCTTGAGAGTAAATACTCTAAACTCAATACAGAAACAATTCTATGTTTTACTAATCACAATATAGTTGGCAGATAAAACAAGAAAAAGTCTTATTTTAATAAAACAAAGAAAATATTTCAAGTTTTTATTACCACCTCTATTTTGCAATTCATTACATATAATTCTGTTTTTATTTCATAGTGAGGGAGTATTAATGGCACAAAAATTCTTATCTAGAAACGTGTCTCCAGATGACAAAAGTAAAATCAAATATGATTTTTAAAAGGTTAGAAATCAATCATTACTACAAATAAAAATTTACTATGCTACATAAATCATTAAAACCGCTTGCAAAAGCTAGTAAACAAACAAGGATTATCAACTTTATAAATTAAACTTAAAGATCTAATAGTTGTCACGTAAAAGATCTACTACCTATAGCATATTAAAATGTCAAAGGCCAACTTAAAATATTCATTTTTAGGTAACAAACCACAAAAGATTAGCAATTCAAAATGTCAATGAAATCGTAAGACTGAAAACCTTATATATAAGGGTCTAATAAAAGCTATCTGGTTTATGGTATAGACTAATAACCAGATGGAAAATTCAATCTGAAGACACTTCTTTTTAAAAATGATCACCTCAGTTTGTTCAAAGTTTGAGCTTTAAGCCTTAGAAAGACTAGAGGTTCATATTAAAATAAACAGCCAATTTCTTCTTCAAAGAAAACAGCCAATTTCTTCTTCAAAGAAAATACCCATTTTTCTCAAAATATTTAAATATTTTGGCAAGTATAACTTACACTTCAATTTTTTAAAACACTGTTTATGAATAAAGTAATATAGTTAAGTCACCTTTAAATAAAAATATCAGTTACTTTCACATCAACAGCAAAACACAAGGGGAAACAAAAAGGCAGCATGGGATAAAGAAGAGAGTAAGCTGGCTTCAAATCTAGGTTTGGTCTTTAACCTGAAAACAAGGGAAAATCACTAGAGATTAAGGAGGAAGACCACTTGGATATGGTATGAAGAAAAGACTGGAGGGGGATAAAGTGGAGGCTGCAGGACCAGTTAGGACACTACTGCAGTGGTCCAGGCAAGAGGCAGTGAATGACAAGTCACTGGAGTGTGGCAGTGGTAATGGAGAGAAAAGGGAATAATTTAAGAGAGATTTAGGAGATAAAGCAAGATTTGGAGATGGATTAGAGGGATAAAAGAAGGAAAGGCGTCAAAGATGACATCTAGATTTCTCACTCAAGTAACTGCATATAAGCAACTGAGGGATGAAATGTTGGGAAAGGATCATTTTGTACAGTTTGTATGTTGGCTTGTTTGTTTGGGGAGTAGGGATGGAGTTCAGCTTCAAAGTATACTGAGTTTCTGGTGTTTTTGAGAAATTTAAAAGGTGATATCAGGGTAGGCAATTAAATAAACAAACCTGGAGCTTAAACAGAAATCAAGAGTCTGAGTCAGGCTTACGGGAAATAACTCAAGTGTGGAAGAGATTTCAAGGGAGAGAGCAGAGCATGGTAAAAAATGAAGGTCCAGCATACCGAGCCTTTAGAAACTCTGAACTTCAATGGCTAGTAGAAGACGAAAAGCTTGAGTGAGATGGAGAAGAAATGGCATGAAGCCATGCAAGAGAGTATTTTTAAGGAAGTGTGGACAGCAGTACAGACTACCACTAGATAATCCAGTAAGAAAAGGGCTGAAAAACGAACATGATTTTGCGAGGAAAAAGATCACTGGTAACCTTTCAAAAAAGCAGTTGATACAAATGGTATTTACTTAGATGAAGTCCCTTTTAAAACACAATCTTATCTAGAAGTACAATATATAAAAGAAATAAATCAGGGCTGCCGTGAGATAAACAGAATGCTTACCTAGTAACCTATTCCTGCACATGGTCCCCTGAGGCAGTTCACAGAAACCCAGAACTTTGGAAATTCATGTTTTGAAACCACTGGGCTAGATAATCTTAGAAGTATCTTTTCTGCTTTGATTTACTATAATTCTATAAGTGCAATTTAATCTACTTTTTTTTAAATTGAGGCTTTCATGGTAATTAATGACTGCTGTATTTTAGTAAATATCAGATACTAGTACATATCTTTATAAACACAAAGAAATATCCTAAGCTTTATTTTCCTGAATATACCATCCATTAGCTTTACTTGTCCTTTTTCTTATAAAAGTAATAAACTAAATGCAATTCTGGATGTGTTACAAGGTTATGTCTCTGAAAAACAGAACATTAAATCAAAAGGTAAATGAACTTTCTTCTAAGCTGGTGTTTGGGGTTTTGTCCTCAATAGAATCATCACTTTAATATAGTATCTTTATCACTGTTCCTCAATATTTTGCCAGGATTCAAAATACTTTCTTCTTTTTTTTTTTTTTTTAGCAGTAGTAATATCTTCTACCTTCTACTCAACTTCAGTTCCCTCACTATAATTACTATAGTGAAGCAGAATTAACTTCTTGCTAAGTTTTAAGTAACTAGCACCAAACAAACGTAGGCCCAGAAGTTTTTACAAAAGTAGATGCACCAAGAATCCTCTTCATTTTTTGCCCTTCATTTGCCTTTGGAATATGTCTCTGGTATTAGAGAGTGGGCTGCAGATTATAAGTCAAGCTTTGCCCATCCCTGACCAGGATCTTCTCTCCACTTTATGCAGCCTCACTCAGATCGCTAAGTTGGTCACTCAAAACAGTCCCTTTCTTCATTTATTTAAACTGTTGGCTCAAGGAAGCCAACAGATGCAAAACCACACATTGTGAGAAGTTTGGGGGATTTTCTGATAAATGTTGTCGACTAAACATGTGCATTTATATCCACTTTGATTTGAAACCTCACTAAAATGGGAGTTACAGAAAAGAGAATCAATAGAAAAGGAAAATCAGGAGAGAAGACAACAGCAGAAAACAATGCGTCGAATTCTGGAAAGACAGAAAGTAGATGGAGAAGTTAACAGAGCAGAGAGCAAAGAACACTGAATACTAAGTGCTTGCAGCAACCAATACAAAGGCAGAGGAATTCCTGCTGAGTTCCCCAGAACAGGCTACGTGACATAGGAAAACAGATACTGAGAAGGTTGCAAGGAGGTGAAAGGGAGACCTGGTACTGGACACAGACTGGGTAAAAGTCTTCACAAGGAGCATTTACACCTCCAGCTTCCCTCCTCCACCCTGGCAAGAGGCAGGAGATGTTTATTCTGTGGCAAAACTGAAGGACGGAAGCTCCAGTCCAGAAGATTCAAGAACCACAGAAGAGGAAAAGTGAACCTTGGAGAGTGAAGTGAAAAGTTTACCTACTGAAGAGCACACCCTCGCCCCTTCATCTTCTCCATGAAGAGAATGCTAAAAGCCAGGCAAATGCCACCCAGCAAGACACTAGAGAGCTGGTCTGAAGAATTCCAGGGAAAAGAACTGTGGATTCTAACATTTGCATATCCTCCAAAGTAAAAATAAAGGGTGAAAACATATTTTAACATGACAAAAAATACAGGTTATCTCTGATATACTGTTTTATTTTGTCATAAGGGTCTAACACTCACCCTGACTGCACTTCATTATTAAAGCTGAGTTCATCCAAGATTTTAGACTTCCCCAGAAGGAAAACTTAGAAATGCTGGCAAATTTTACATTTTAAGGTTCTTGGCCTGATTAAGAGTCCTAAACTTCTAATTCAGAACTTGCTTTAAAAAGAAAGCCTAAGAAAGGAAGGTAACTTAAAACCTTAGAAGGACCAAAACAGAAATGACACTGGGTATATTAGGGTCTATGGCTATTAGTTGGAAATGTCATATCAAGCTAAATAACTGCAGCAGGCTGAAAAATGGCCCCCAAAGATATTCAGGAAACTTTATGCCAAATGGTACGCCACTTATACCATAAATAGACAATGGTATCGCTTACCCTAAGTAATAAGTAGCATTAAAAATTAGACATGATGGAAATGAACCAATGATACTAAACTCCAGTAGAGAACGTTGCCCTTTGAACAGTGTAAAACTAAGTCCACACTCATTTTGTTAAAAAGGGAAAGATTAGCAAATCTTAGATATTCAAAACTAGAAATAAGTATAATTTATAAACTGAAAGAATGTATAAAAACTGGAATGGGACTAAATTCTCATTGTGTAATGCAATGTCATTTAATGCCCTGTCTCTGGACCACCTAAAATCATGTCTCCTCCCACCACTGGAAGCTACACCTGTCTGTAATCAACTCTCTTCTTCCCTCCTTATACAAAAGACCTAGAGCGGGGCTTCCCGAGTGGCACAGGGGCTGAGAGTCCGCCTGCCGATGCAGGGGACATGGGTTCGTGCCCCTGTCCGGGAAGATCCCATGTGCCGCGGAGCGGCTGGGCCCGTGAGCCATGGCCACCGGGCCTGCGCGTCCGGAGCCTGTGCCCCGCAACGGGAGAGGCCACAACAGTGAGAGGCCCGCGTACCGCAAAAAAAAAAAAAAAAAAAACTTAAACTGGATTGGAGAACAGTAAAAGACCTGAAAAGAGCTCTACCTTATTCATTGAGAAGGCAATTTAACATTGTAAAAACACTGATTTTCTCCAAATTAATCTAACTTCAAAGCGTTTCCAATTAAACTCCCAACAAGAATTTTTGGGTAACCTGACAAACTGATTGAAACTTTTATGTTAAACCAAATGCCCACAAATACTTAAGAAAATCAATTATGAAGTCATCGTAATAACAAGTGTGGTTACTAGAAGAGGGACAGACTGATAAACCAACTTACTACACTAGACATCACAAGACTCACCTGTCAGGCCATTTCTCTTACATATACCAAAATCTCATACATGCATGGGTCTGAACCACCATGAGTTTAACAGAGTGAAACACTGTAATTCCTGTTATAGTTAGATTTTATTTCTTTCAATCCAGGGAGATTAGACTTAGAAAATACTGGAACTCAAAGATCTAATGTCTATCTTCCTAAAATAGTATTTTCTACTATTTCTGTCCCCAGCCTCTAACTCTCCTCCATCTCCTCCTCCTGCGACCACAAAAGATTTTTCCCCCCATCTGTTTGGCAAGGGGGGCTGGGAGGAAGACAAAAGCCAATCACATACCACGTTATACCTAAATTTGCATAATAGCAGAGTTTTACTATATACGTAAAGCATATATAATATAGCGTTTAATACATAATGTTCAAAAATATTACAGCCTCCTTCCCTTTTCTCCAGGTACCCAGTTTGATGTGTCTCTACATAACTTCACAACTAGCTTGCATCCTAATTTCTAAGGATAGAGTTAGTGAAGGCAAAATGAAGCTTATGACAAGGTGTGGCACATGAAATACAACTCTTTCCTATAAGAGCAGTGGTTCTCCTACTTGAAAACGCATCAGAGTCACTGCGAAAGCCTGAGAAAGCACAAATTGCTGGACTCCATTCCCAGCAGTTTCTCATCAGTAGGTCTGTGGTGAGTGACATTTATAACAACTTTCTGGGTGGTGCTAATGCTACCTTGTCCACAGGCCACATTTTTTTTTTAAAGAAGATGTTGTGGGTAGGAGTTTATTAATTTATTTATTTATTTTTGCTGTGTTGGGTCTTCGTTTCTGTGGGAGGGCTTTCTCTAGTTGTGGCAAGCGAGGGCCATTCTTCATTGCAGTGCGCGGGCCTCTCATTATCGCGGCCTCTTTTGTTGCAGAGCACAGGCTCCAGACGCGCAGGCTCAGTAGTTGTGGCTCATGGGCCTAGTTGCCCCGCGGCACGTGGGATCCTCCCAGACCAGGGCTTGAACCCGTGTCCCCTGCATTAGCAGGCAGATTCTCAACCACTGCGCCACCAGGGAAGCCCACAGGCCACATTTTTGAAAAGCACTGCGCCACAGAGCACAGGTTCTCAAGTGAAGGCAAATTTGCCCTTCAGGGGAAATGAGGCAGTGAATGTGTATATTTTTGGTTGTCACAGCTAGAGGGGTGGGAGGGAGAAGTAATACTGGCACCTGGTAAATACAGACCAAAGATGCTGTGAAACATCCTACCACGCACAGGACAGCTCCCCGCAGCAAAGGATTATGTGGCCAAAAACGTCAATGATGTGGAGGGAGGGAAACCTTACCATCAGTAAAACATAATTACTCCAAATATACGATTTGACCATTAAGTTGGTGAAAAGTTCTTCAGTGAGTTTCAGAAATCTGACATGGAATAAATATGCAAAGAATTGTGTTTTTCTTCAAATATTGATAACTCTAAATTTTACTCATCCATGGAAAAATGAAGTTTTAAAAATATTAATACTTAAAGATATACTGGGCTACAGAAAGAAATAAGCATTTATTTATATAAGGTTATTGGTAGATTTCTAGTAAAGAAACAAAACATTCATTGTGCAAGAGTAGTAAGAAAACTAATTATATTAAAAGACTAATAACTTCCTTGAAAAATAATGATCAGTCATATTTATTTCCTAAGCTAAGTGAAAAGCAAATAACTGTTCATTGTATTATTATATGTATTTAGTATAAAAGAAGTATTTTATTTTATAATGAAAATTTGTTTTAAGTAAAAGCAGTGATTATAGCAGTAATCAATCCTAAGTAAATATATCTAAGGAAAATATACATATACATGCATGGGCATACACGGATACACCTACACACACACATGCACACAGAGACAAATGTACTTACTCCAGTGGGCTGGAAAATGAGACCATCCATTTCATGGCTGACTTCTTTGGCAAAGTTTCCTTCAAGTAGCTATAAAATAAATACACATATTTTTAGAAACACAATAATCACTTTAAAAGTTTTTTAATTTTTTGTAAGCTTTATAAGAACTTCTTAATACATAAGCTTTAAAAATGGAAATACAAAATGGGGGAGAGGGGTGATCCAGAGGGATCTAGGTTAATATACTGTAAGATTATTTTTTAATATATGAAGGTTTCCATTCCATGGCAGGCTAGATATCTTGAACAACAGTTCTAACTACAATAACCAAAATGATGGATAAAATATTAAAAAAAAATTTTTCTTCTTCAGTTTTATTAAGATATAATTGACATACAGCACTCATCTCATACAGATACAAAATAAAAATAAATATATTTTTTTCCTTGTGAAGAGAACTCAGGATTTACGCTCTTAACAACTTTCATATATAACATACAGCAGTGTTAATTATATTAGTCATGCTGTATATTACATCCCTAGTACTTATTTATCTTACGACAGTGGTCAAAGGTACAAACTTCCAGTTATAAAACGTATTTTTAAATGCACTATGCTGAGCCAGCATAAAAGGAAGGAAGGCATAGGCCAAAACCGAAACAAAAGTAGAAACGCTGGGAAGTAATAAATAAAGGGAATAAAACTAAACATACACAAAAAAGGAGAGAGCAGAGAATCTTGCTTGGGGATAGATGGAGCCGGGATAAGATTGTCTGAGAATGTGTAAAAAGAAGCTAGCTCAAACATGGGGATCGCAGCCCCAAAATGCATTATCTGTGTTATCCCCAAACCTTCAAGCAGAAAAATTTAACCTTTCTTTTTGTCCTACTTTTTGCCTCATTTTTTGTCTTTATTACATTTTTTTTCAAGCAAAAAAACTGCATTGCAAGGAATACACAGCATGAATTACAAATAACAAGCTTTTTCAATGCCATATCTACTGAAAAGCAGAGTTACAGGCCCAACGCTCTCTAATTAGTTCTGAACAAGTAGTTTTAAATGCTTCTCTTCCATGGATTTTTATATTATTCTGAAGAACTGAACATATATGCATCACTGAGTGAGGACCTACACACTGATTTTCTGCATTTCAGGGAAAGAGAGCAGAAGATACTTTCACAGAGCCAGGTAATAATGTCATGTTACCCAGAGTCTGGCCAACTACCAAAAAAACATTTAGGATGGTTCTGGGATTCAAATATGTTCCACCAAAATTTTGGATATGCTGTGTGTTATTCAATCACAATCTTTCATCACAATCACATCCTCTAAAAAACCACTACACTTAAAGGCAGATTTGCATTCCAAAAGCAACAATCAAAATGTCCAGTATATTGCACATGCCACAAGATCTGTGATTCTCCTCCCAAACTGTGACTTCATCTTCTCTGCCATTTCATTCCTTGAAATCTGTAATTTCTCTAAACTGGGGGCAGTTCAGCAAAGAAAAGTAAGAGCAATCCTAGTTTCTAACTGCTTTAAGACCAATTTGAGTTTGAATAATCTACACTTCCGTAAAGCTGTAATGCTCCTTAGTCAAATTCATGGGGACAGAAATTACAGAGTCTTGGGGAGGAGAGAACGAGGTGTTAGCGTTTGATGGGTACAGAGTCTCAGTTTGGAAAGATGAAAAAGATCTGGAAATATAAGATGGCAATGGTTACACAACAATGTGAATGTACTTAAAGCCACTGAAATGTATGTTTAAAAATGATTAAATGGTCAATTTCATGCTACGCATATTTTACCACAATTCTTTTTCAACTGTAATGCTCTTGATATTTTCTTTTTTGTTGTATTTTGTTCTTTCGTCTTATTATGACACTAAGAAAGTGGGGAGCTTGCAGACTGGGACTCTTAGAGCCATATTATCCAGAGTTTGGCCAAATAGGTAAAAATTTCAGACCAGATCTGAAATTGATCTCCAATTCATTCACAGGTTTAAATGACCTACCCATATGAGGAGGAAACTGCTGAAGTAAAAGTTCAATATGGATTAAAAGTACTGATTTCTTATAATGAACTAATGATGGGTAAAGGGTCAAACAAGAAAAAAAATGTATAAAATTGATAATTCTTGTACTTCATCATGTAAGAAAAGGTAACCTACTAATTTATAGTATAAAATCCTGCTGAGGGATGAAGCAATGAAAACAAAATGCCACAATTATCTTTTTAAAAACACTTTTCAAAGGTTAAACAATTTGTTCTTTTATAGTAGGTACATCATTTACGGCAAGTAAACATAGCTTTTCCATTCTTAGACCATCTTTCTCCCATTCATATACTGGACCATCCCTGTAGATAAAGTATATATAAAGTTAACAGTATAAAGTATAGTGTTGGCAAGACTCTAGATAACATGATGTTACCTGCTGCAGAAATGAAAATAACTTCCTTTTTTATTTTACTCTAACTTTTTAAGAATCAGAGAATTTAAGGGACTATGAAACTTCTTAGGTCAAAAGAATATTGCTTGTTTTCACTCGTTTTATTGCTTATTGATTACTCTAGACAAAATTTCTTTCTTTACTTAATACATTTACAATATTACCTAACATATATTAAAGACCTACTATAAAGCATCGTTGTGCTTGGTTCTTAATAGATGTACATCATTCAAAACACACAACTCCTCATGAGATGTATAATTTTTAATTTTATATTACTATTCACTTCACCAGAAAAGGAAACTGAGACCAACAGCAATTAAGTGACTAGCTTCAAGTCAGACAGCTAAAAAAGTAAAATCACTCAGAACAGATTTCAGTCAGACTTTAATTAAAAATAAGGAAATAGGGGACTTCGCTGGTGGCACAGTGGTTAAGAATCTGCCTGCCAATGCAGGGGACACGGGTTCCATCCCTGGTCTGGGAAGATCCCACATGCTGCAGAGCAACTAAGCCCGTGCACTGATGAGCCCGCGTACCACAACTACTGAAGCTCATGCGCCTAGAGCCCGTGCTCTGCAACAAGAGAAGCCACGGCAATGAGAAGCCTGCACACCGCAACGAAGAGTGGCCCCCACCTGCCAAAACTAGAGAAAGCCCGCATGCAGCAACGAAGACCCGACACAGCCAGAAATAAATAAATTAAATAAATAAATTTATTTGGAAAAAAAAAAAAGGAAATAACCAGAGGAAGTCTCTGACTCTCTGAAACAAATGCCCCAAAGACTTCTGAAACTTCCCACGTATATAGGTCCTCCAATCATCATTTAAAAATACAGACTTTAAATGTATTGTAGCATGTACTATATGAGTAAGATACATACAAAGGGAGGTAAAATTCTTGGGGTGGAGGGAAGGTTTTTTTCAGCGATAAAATCTAAAAATTTTCTTAATTTATGTAATAAATATATATAATTCATTTATTCATATTAGAAATCACATATATAAAATAATATGTTAAATTTAAAATACTGCTTTTTTCCAATCATAATTCCTGAAAGAAAATTTATCCAAACTTGTTATGAGCATCTTCTGTATATCAGTGTCTTTATTGTTAGAGCCAATACTTAAAGTCACTTAACACATTTCCATTATTTTCACTGCTATCTCTGAGTTATAGCATACTTCAAATTATACATGAGACCGTCACTACAGATGTTATCTTAAGCTACAAGTACCGTTTGAATAACATTAGCAAAGTTTTTCCCCCCTCATCCATTCCTCAGGTCTGTATTCATAATCTTGAAAGTGTTCACCATCTTTAAGGTTATCCTTTTTTTTTCCTTTTCCTTTCTTTCTTTCCTTCCTTCCTGCCTTCCTTCCCTTCTTTCTTTCTTTATGGCTGTGTTGGGTCTTCATTGCTGTGCACAGGCTTTCTCTAGTTGCGGCCACGGGGGGCCACTCTCCATTGCGGTGCGCAGGTTTCTCATTGCGGTGGCTTCTCTTGTTGTGGAGCACGGGCTCTAGTCACACGGACTCAGTAGTTGTGGCTCGTGAGCTAGTGGCGCACGGGCTTTGTTGCTCCGTGGCATGTGGGATCTTCCCGTACCAGGGATCGAACCCATGTACCCCGCACTGGCAGATGGATTCTTAACCACTGCGCCATCAGGGAAGCCCCTAAGGTTATCTTTTAAAAGCTTTTTATGGGAAAGTTCCACTTTTACTTACGGTGTAAAATATGTCTAACCTGACAATAAATTTTTAAAAAGCAGACAACCTATAAAATCATAGCTTTTGTTAAGGTTTAGAGTGTTGAGGTGTCCACAAAATCTGGTAAACTGAATCCCAGGCCCTCCAAAGAAAGATGAGACACATGAACCCCTTCACCTTTGGAAGAGCATAAGAGGAAAAAATGGCTGCCACAAAAGTGGGTACAAAGAAAAACTGAAAGTTTGATCAAGTGATCAAAAACCAAGTGTGGGTTAGTATAACAGTATAGAATCCCTGGAAGCTCCAAACACAAGAGGACTCCTCACTAGCTCTATTCCCCAGGTTTCTATCAGGATTCACAGGAAAGATCAGGGGTATGACAAGAAAGATGAGAAAGCCTCATCTTAGTTGCAAACAGACATAAAATCCTTTCCAGACCCTTCCTGATATGAAGTAAAGGCCATCTGAGGATAAAGTCGTCTGCAGCTACACACGGGTCCAGAAACAGCCTTGGTCCAAGGATATTATATTGATAAAAAGGAGAAAAACTTGCTCCTGCCAAAACATCCCACCTATGCAAGGCAAAATTCAGCTGCCAAGAGGGAGAGGTCAGCCCACTGAGGGGAAACCCATCCCTGAGACTCAGGTGCTCAGGGTCTGCTTAACAGCAAGGCTTGAGGAGGAAAATTAACAAAACCCCACAGTCTGCACAAATCAGGCACTGAGTGACAAGAAACAGTCGATTACATATGAGGGAGAATGCAAGAGCACAAAAATAGACCACTATGTGGTATAGGCAAGCAGAGCCCACTGAAAGCTACAAGTGAAGCAGGAACACTGGAGAAAACCCATTTTATACTCCAGTTCTCTCAATAAGCTCAAGTAACAGAAGTCATCTGCTTAAGGAATCTGAAGTCTTCAGAGCACAGAAGATAACTATATAGCAATACAAACCCATGTTAAATACAGATTATTCAACCACTAACCCCGCCTCCAGCAAATGAAGCTTATTAAACTTAAAGGAGAGGTACGCCCATTACTAAGCACAAAGACATCTACCTCAGTATATATTGTTCATACAGAAAAAAATGCCCAGCATCCAATCGAAAATTACCACACACACATACAAAGCAAGAAGAAAATGACCTACATTCAATAGATAAGGCAGTCAATAGAAAAAAACATAGGGATGGCCCATATTTTGGAAATATCAAACAAAGATTTTAAAATAACTTTAACATTTTAAAGGAAAAGATGGAAAACATGCATAAGTACATGTGGAATTTCACCAAAAAGTTGAAAATAATAAAAAATAAGACAAATGGAAATGCAAGAAATAAAAACATAATATCAAAGAAAAAGAATGCTAATCAATGGGAATGACAATCAATGGGATTATCCACTGACTGGAAAGAACAAAGGAAAGAATCACTGAACTTGAAGAAGAAAAGAGTGTAGCACTTTTTCCAACTGAAATACAAAAAGGCAAAAGGGGAGATGCTGGGGTGGCAGGGGTCGGGAGGAACAGAATGAGGAATCAAAGAGCAACGGTAAAGATGTCTTAAAAATACTTACAAACACGTAGACAGAAAACCAGAAAGAATATGGAGGACTGTAACAACAATGAAACAACGTGACCTATTTGACATTTTATAGAACACTGTACCCAACAAAAGGAGAAAATACTTTCCTTTTCCAAGTGCATACAACACATTTATAGGTCAAAGTCATACAAGGTATGACTGTGCTCCCGCAGCCTATAGTTTTAAAACATTCTGTCTGTACAGAAGTAAGATGATTCGACATTTAACAGTTTAACTTCCTCTATTCAAATGTAATCTCTGTGAGGCTAAGTATCACACCTAATTGTTCCTGTATTTTTATTTTATTTATTTTTTTTTTTTTTTGCGGTACGCGGGCCTCTCACTGCTGTGCCATGGAGCACAGGCTCCAGATGCGCAGGCCCAGCGGCCATGGCTCATGGGCCCAGCCGCTCCGCGGCACGTGGGATCCTCCCAGACCGCGTCACGAACCCGCACCCCCTGCATCGGCAGGCGGACCCTCAACCACTGCACCACCAGGGAAGCCCTGTTCCTGTATTTTAAGCACCTAAAAACATAGTCAAATATACTATCATTAAAAAAGTCAATAGATTAAGCAAATAAGCTCAAAGTGTCAGGTTAACCAGAAGCATAACTTAACTTTATTTCATCCGTGTGAAACCAAATCCATTCATCCTAAAGATTAATGCACATTTATTGATAAAATAAGGCTATGAAATTAGCTACCAATTCATTATGTGTATGGTAACACAGTTTAAAACTGTTTGCCATTTTGCTGCAAAAAACTTAATCCCCCAGGGACTCCCACAGGTTTGATAATTTACTAGAAGGCCTTAGAACTCAGAAAAGCACTATATTTATGGCTTAATTTTGGTAAATACATACTGAGAATAACTTTAATGAAATTAAGTTGGTCTCTCCTAAAACCAGTAATAAATATAATTTTGCAAAGTTTAATCATTCTTTTTTGAAGAGAATACTACTTAGATCTCCAAAACCATTTATGTGACCAGACATTTTCTTTCCTTTTCAGGTTCACAGTAAATAGAAGAAAAGTAGACTTCAGTTAAATTTGTTTGTTGATGGGTAAAATTACATCCACAATAAAGAGTTCAAAAAAGATAATGATACTATTCCTTTAATGTCTTCAACGTATTTTCTTTTGGTTTATAATTCAACAAACATGGCAAATTACCGTAAGATTTTAATTCAGAAATATACAGCTGTTATTATAACACCTGTAAACTAGAACAAATATTTAATATTTAGAGTACTGTTCTTCCTTACCGTAAGTATCCCCCAAAATATACTTTTATAAACTTTTAGAAGAAAAAGGGGGTAATACGAATTAGGGGTCTCCACCCCTGAGGACCGGGCCGCACAGCGGAGGTGAGCAGTGGGCAAGCTAGAAGCCTCATCTGCCGCTCCCCATCGCTCCCCGTCGCCCACATTACTGCCTGAGCCATCTCCCACCCCCTCCACCTCCCCACCCCGTGTCTGTGGAAAAACTGTCTTCCAGAAGCCGGTCCTTGGTGCCAAAAAGGTTGGGGACAACTGATATAAATCATCTTTTTTTTCTAAAATGACTTCTTAGCATTTCAAATGGACTACAGAAAAGAAAAGGATGTTAAGAGGAAGGTTTGAAGTAGGAAGAGTCTATTACACTAACAGATACAGTAACAGAGAAGGCCAGGTGGGGCTCACGGATTAAAGAGCCCCAAGAAGAAAGAATGAAAAGAGCAACTTCTAAAAGGGGTGCTTAAAGAGCTCATGCAACTAATATACACATGCCTCCACATAATCCCCATCCCAATGGTAGACTCTCATAGCAATTTACAGCTATTTCCAAGACTTTACTTTCTGCTTTTGTATAAAGAGTCCTAATCCTCTGGTCATATCCACCAGCTACTCTAACTTTAACCCTAATTTTTCAATGCCATCTATCAAACTCACAACAAGGACTTTAGCATTTGGGTCATGGTCGTCTTCTTCATGTGTGCCGCCATCCTGCAGGTCCACTTGTATGTGGATATTTTTCAATAAATATGTACTACAGTACTGTACGACCCGTGGGTGGTTGAATCCAAGGATGTAGAACAGAGGACCAACTATAAAGTTATACTGGAATTTTTGACTCCACAGAGAGTCAGGGCCCCTAACCCCTGTGAAATTCAAGGGTCAACCATATTCTACACTGGTCTTCTACAGTAAGAGTACACTATTGCTTCCCAGAAAACACCAGCTACACAACATTGCTCTGATTATGACCATTGTTCTTAAATGTTTCTTCTGCACATCATACTTATGATAGCCACATTCCATGTGTTCATATAAACTTCATTTAAATATCCCACTAACCTCCACACATGTTCAACAAAGTAAGCAAGACTGATGGCACACACTGGTGGAAAACAAAGTAAAAAACAAATAGATGCTCTGATCTCAGCCTAATCTATTCAAACACCTGGTTTATTTGAACCAATTTTATGAGCTAGCATGGAGAAAATATGGAGTCCCTCTATCAGGAAAGATATACTTGCCTTTTTCAGAGCCCATATTTTTTCACATCTCTGAAAACAGGACATATCTTACAATTGATGATACAGCATATTTTAATTGGCAGAGGTCTCTCAAATCCAGTGGTACATAAAATAAGGGAATGGTCTTATAATTAATAGCATCTTATTTGGTAAAACAAGGTACAGAAAACATGGTTCTGGGTGAACAAGAGAGTCCTCTGATAACCTTATGAAACTTCATTACTTAATGCTGCAGAACAAGATATAGCCAGTCCCCAACTTATGATGGTTCTACTTACTTTTCAACTTTATGATGGTCTGAAAGCGATACACATTCACTAGAAACTGTACTTCAAATTTTGAATTCTGAGCTTTTCCCCTTTTCCCAGGTTAGCAAAATACAGTACAATACTCTCTGGTGATGCTGGCAGTGGCAACTAGCCACAGCTCTCAGTCAGCCAAGTCATCATGAGGGTAAACAACTTATACACGTAGAACTCTTATGTACCCACACAACCATTCTGTTTTTCACTTTTGAAACAGTACTCAATAAATTACATAAGCTATTCAACACTTTATTAAAATATAGGCTTTGTGTTGTATGATTCTGTCCAATTGCAAGCTAATGTAAATGTTCTGAGCACATTTAACATTGGCTAAGCTAAGCTGCTTTGATGCCGTAACCCTGTCACAAGTCAAGGAAGATATCCATGCACCAGAATCACACCTATGATTTACAATTTGTTCTCATGTATTTGTCTTCAGAATCTTAAGCCTTATTAGCAAGAATGCTGGAACTGAGGAGTTTAAGGCTTCTCTAAAGTGACTTCTGAAAGTATTTGTAAAACCATACCCAATTAATTAGATTGACAGGATTAGGCCACATATTAGGATTAATCTGTGACCCTACAATCCAGTCAAGTTCTTTAGTGCTTCACTTGCACCCTGTGAGGTCATCATTACAGACTAAATTTCTATGACTAAACATTATACAATATATATTCAAATATATTTACTACTGCCATAAGTAGTAAAGCACATAAAATAAGGAGCCCCAAGTCCATTTTCCTAGAAATTTTGTAATTATTTTAAAATTTTATTGCAATCCTTCAACAATGACACATTTTTTTTATATTTTACTTTTGGTAAGACTGGCTCTATTTGGGGTATAAAAATGACTAGATGTGTGTTCGATAACCAAGAAACACAATCTAACTAAAAAATGTATGTCCCTCGTTTTCCTAATCCACTCAAAAGATTACATTTTCACAACCATGTCTCCAAGTCCATTCTAATTTATAATCATCTTTTCAGTTCTTGAGGGGGAACTGAAACACAAATTGCAGGTTTCAAGAAAGTCTGAAAATGTTAATTATCTACTCTTCAAGCAATGTGATGAGGGCAGTGAATTTTTTTTCTTTAGGAAAAAAAATGTACTACTATAAAAGTTACTTGTGCTGGAACTAAGCACCCTCCATCATTTCAACAATGATCACTAGAAGGCTCACTTAATTTTCTATGCAACTAGAAAGGGCAAAGGCTATTATTTAACTTCAATCTTTCATTTTAAAATTCTAATAAAACTACTAGGTCAGACATTAATACCAAAATATTGGCTCACATTGATAAGAGTTATACACTTAAAAAAAAAAAGTGTTCAGCTGAAATTGAAGACACTTGTATGATAAGTCAACCCTGTGCCTTTGTTAACCTGTAGTAAATTCACAACCACAGTTGGTTAGAATAATTTATCAGATTTTTTTAGAAAAGGAACTGCCTCCTAATCACTTTAGAGGCCAATAATTATTTTTTCTTCTGAATCTACTAATACCTATCTCCTGGATGTTAATTGTAAAAAAATTTTTAAGCTCTTATACTGAGCAAACATATAGAAATTTCCCCATATAACAATTGTGAGTCCATAGAAATGTTTAAAATATATTTGGCACCAGATATAATGATTTCTTCATGTTTCAGTGAACAAGATTTACTACCCCAAAAGAAGTTTCCTGGGACAATAAATCTTGAGGCTCACTATACCAAAGAAATTAAGAATTCTCTTTATTATGCATTACGGTGATTTTCTTAAATTCTCCTCTGAAATGGTAAATGAATGAGATTGAAAGGATCCATCAGGCCATATTCAATTTCAATGATGAATGACATATTAATAGACTAGATAATACAAAAATAAACACCAGAAATATGAGAATATATAAAGTTAGCCTCATTTCATCTTGTGTCTGCCTTTAAACCAAAATAGTTTCACCATTATATCTGTAATTACATAAAAAAATTAGGCATAATCATTGAGAACCTCTATGTGTGAAGAACAGTCTGCACATTTAGGCAAGGTTTTTTTCTTCTCTTCAACCACAGTTATACTAACATACTCTCAAAGCTACTTTTTCTTTTACTGTGATACAAACAATAAAACACTGATAAAGTCATATAACGTTTATATATATAAATAACACACTTTATGGCTAGATTTTCTTTATGAACTACTAGTGTTAGACATACAAGAACTATAAATTTATATTTAAGGATAAACTAAGAAAAGAAAGAAAAGGCAATACCTAGAAAGTAAATCTGAATGCCAGATGAAATACATACATACATAAAACCTAAACTTCCTACCTAGCAAAGTATGCAAGAAAATAAAAGATGAATATTTATAAAATCCTTATTAAACTAGATGAGTACATGCCCTTGAAATTAAATGTAGTTAAAAAAAAAGCTTTTGTAATTCCCTGCTTAATCCTCTCAACAGTTATTAGAGAGATCTTCACATTTATTACTCTTTCATCCTACATAGCAAATATTTTACTTTCAAAACAGTAATAAATAAATCATTGTAAAAATATTTTCCACAGAATTTTAATAAAGCAGTCAAACTGGACACGAGAAAGTAAAACGACTCCAAGCAGAGAAAAGCAATAAATTCATTGCTAGAAACTTTTAAGAGATTATTAGGTCTTTTCTTTTTCCTTTCCTTTTCCTTTTTTTTTCTTTTTAGTTTGAGTGTGTGAGATGAAAGAGGAGGATGGAGTCTTGCTTATTTTTTTTTAATCAAGCATAATTTCCTAAAACCATTCAAGATTGACTCCTTGCACGGTATTCCACCACATCCTAACTACATACAACCCTGCAGGGGACATAACTAACTACCCCTAAGGGAAAGGTGTGGAGAAGTGGAGAGAGGCAGACAAGCAGGAAATGAAGAAAGACAACTTAGTAGAAATAACTTAGCAGAAACAGAACTTTTCAAATGGGAAATAATCCCAGTTCAGGCTTAGTCACATTAAAGAAAAAATGTGGACTTTACCAAACAAGACAGCTATGCATGTGTGGTGGCTAGAGGCAGATGAGAAGTCTCTGTACCTTCCTTTCAATGTTGTTGTGAACCTAAAACTGCTCCAAAAATAAAGTTTTTTCAAAAAATAAATTAATAATAATATATTAAGACTAAGTAGGGCTTATCCCAGGAACAAAAGAAAGCTTCGGTGTTAGGATATATTTCCAATTAATACATAAAATAAACAAATCTAAGCAGAAAAAAAAAACAGTATTCTATCTATAGTAGATAAAAAGCAATTGGACAACATTGAATACCTTTCTTGATTAAAAGTAAAATGACTCAGTAAAATAGAACCAAATATTCACTTGCTCAATCTGATAAAATAGATTTCAGACTCAAAGACAGCATACAATACTTTAAAGAAACACTAGAAGCATTCCCACACAAATCAAGAACAAGACAAGGATCCCTATAACTATTACTACAATTTAAAATTGTACTTGTGTGTAACTGAATTAGACACGAAAAAAGTTAATGTATAAAAAACTAAAGCGATAGCTTCAAGATGGCGGAAGAGTAAGACGTGGAGATCACCTTCCTCCCCACAAATACATCAGAAATACAGCTACATGTGGAAAAACTCCTACAGAACACCTACTGAATGCTGGCAGAAGACCTCAGACCTCCCAAAAGGCAAGAAAATACCCACATACCTGGGTAGGGCGAAAGAAAACAGAAAAAATGGAGACAAAGAATGGGGACGGGACCTGCACCTCGGGGAGGGAGCTGTGAAGGAGGAAAAGTTTCCACACACTAGGAAGCCCCTTCACTGGCAGAGACGGGGGGTGGGCAGGGGGGAAATCTTCGGAGCCACAGAGGAGAGAGCAGCAACAGGGGGAGAGGAGGGCAAATCAGAGAGATTCCCACACAGAGGATCGGTGCAAACCAGCATTCACCAGCCCGAGAGGCTTGTCTGCTCACCCGCCGGGGCGGGTGGGGCTGGGAGCTGAGGCTCGGGCTTCGGAGGCCGGATCCCAGGGAGAGGACTGGGGTTGGCGGCGGGAACACAGCCTGAAGGGGACTAGTGAGCCCAGCTAACCGGGAGGGAGTCTGAGAAAAAGTCTGGACCTACCTAAGAGGCAAGAGACCATTGTTTTGGGGTGTGTGAGGAGAGGGGATTCAGAGCACCACCTAAACAAGCTCCAGAGACGGGCGTGAGCCACGGCTATCAGTGTGGACACCAGCAACGGGCATGAGACACTAAGGCTGCTGCTGCAGCCACCAAGAAGCCTGTGTGCGAGCACAGGTCACTATCCACACCTCCCCTCCCGGGAGCCTGTGCAGCCCGCCATTGACAGGTCCTGTGATCCAGGGACAACTTCCCTGGGAGAACGCACGGCGCGCCTCAGGCTGTTGGTACATCACGCTGGCCTCTGCTGCCACAGGTTCGCCCTGCATGCCATGCCCCTCCCTCCACCCCCCCACACCAGCCTGAGTAAGCCAGAGCCCCTGAAGCGGCCGCTGCTTTAACCTGGTCCTGTATGGGTGGGGAACAGACATCCTCAGGTGACCTACATGCAGAGGCGGGGCCAAAGCCGAAGCTGAACCCCAGGAGCTGTGCGAACAAAGAAGAGAAAGGGAAATCTCTCCATGCAGCCTCAGGAGCAGCGGATTAAATCTCCACAATGAAACTGAGGTACCCTGCATCTGTGGAATACCTGCATCTGTGGAATACCTGAATAGACAATCATCCCAAAATTGAGGCAATGGACTTTGGGATCAACTGTAGACTTGGGGTTTAGTTTCTGCATCTAATTTGTTTCTGGTTTTATGTTTATCTTAGTTTAGTATTTACAGCTTATTATCAATGGTAGATTTGCTTATTGATTTGGTTTCTCTCTTCCTTTTTTTTAATATATATTTTTTTTCCTTTTTCTCCTTTTGTGAGTGTGTATGTGTATGCTTCTTTGTGTGATTTTGTCTGTATAGCTTTGCTTTTACCATGTGTCCTAGGGTTTTCTGTCTGTCCTTTTTTTTTTTTAAGTATAGCTTTTAGCACTTGTTATCATTGGTGGATGTTTTTTGGTTTCGTTGCTCTCTCTTTCTTGCTTTAACTTTTTTATTTGTTTATTTTTAATAATATTTTTTATTTTAATAACTATTTTATTTCATTTTTCATTCTTTTCTTTTTTTCCTCCCTTTTCTTCTGAGCTGGGTGGCTGACAGAGTCTTGGTGCTTCAGCTGGGTGTCAGGCCTGAGCCTCTGCTGTGGGAGAGCCATGTTCAGGACATTGATCCACCAGAGACCTCCCAGCCCCATGTAATATCAAACAGCGAAAGCCCTCCCAGAGATCTCCATCTCAACGCTAAGACCCACCTCCACTCAATGACCAGCAAGCTACAGTGCTGGACACTCCATGCAAAACAACTGACAAGACAGGAACACAACCCCACCCATTAGCAGAGAGGTTCCCTAAAATCATAATAAGGTCACAGACATCCCAAAACACACCACCAGACGTGGACCTGCCCACCAGAAAGACAAGATCCAGCCTCATCCACCAGAACACAGGCACCAGTCCCCTCCACCTACACAACCCACTGAACCAACCTTACCCACTGGGGGCAGACACCAAAACCAAAGGGAACTACAAACCTGCAGCCTGAGAAAAAGAGACCCCAAACACAGTAAGTTAAGCAAAATGAGAAGACAGAGAAATACACAGCAGATGAAGGAGCAAGGTAAAAACCCACCAGACCAAACAAATGAAGAGGAAATAGGCAGTCTACGTGAAAAAGAATTCAGAGTAATGACAGAGATGATCCAAAATCTTGGAAATAGAATGGAGAAAATACAAGAAACGTTTAATAAGGACCTAGAAGAAACAAACAATGATGACCAACACAATAAATGAAATTTAAATTTCTCTACAAGGAAACAATAGCAGAATAACTGAAGCATAGGAATGGATATGTGACTTGGAAGATAAAATAGTGGAAATAACTAGTGCAGAGCAGAATAAAGAAAAAGAGTAAAAAAAAATTGAGGACAGTCTCAGAGACCTCTGGTAAAACATTAAATGCACCAACATTTGAATTATAGGGGTCCCAGAAGAAGAAGAGAAAAAGAAAGGGACTGAGAAAATATTTGAAGAGATTATACTTGAAAACTTCCCTAATATGAGAAAGGAAATAGTCAATCAAGTCCAGGAAGCACACAGAGTGCCAGACAGGATAAATCCAAGGAGAAACATGCCAAGACACATATTAATCAAACTATCAAAAAAAGAAAAAATATTAAAAGCAGAAAGGGAAAAACAACAAATAACATACAAGGGAATCCCCATAAGGTTAACAGCTGATCTTTCAGCAGAAACTCTGAAAGCCAGAAGGGAGTGGCAGGACAAATTTTAAGTGATGAGAAAGAAAAACCTACAACCAAGATCACTCTACCCGGCAAGGATCTCATTCAGATTCGACGGAGAAATTAAAACCTTTACAGACAAGAAAAAGTTAAGAGAATTCCACACCACCAAACTAGCTTTACAACAAATGCTAAAGGAACTTCTCTAGGCAGGAAACATAAGACGAGGAAAAGACCTACAATAACAAATCCAAACCAATTAAGAAACTGGTAATAGGAACACACGTATCAATAACTGCCTTAAATGTAAATGGATTAAATGCTCCAACCAAAAGACACAGACTGGCTGAATGGATACATAAACAAGACCCATATATATGCTGTCTACAAGACACCCACTTCAGACCTAGGGACACATACAGACTGAAAGTGAGGGGATGGAAAAAGATATTCCACGCAAATGGAAATCAAAAGAAAGCTGGAGTAGCAATTCTCATATCAGACATAATAGACTTTAAAATAAAGACGATTAGAAGAGACAAAGAAGGACACTACAAAATGATCAAGGGATCAATCCAAGAAGAAGATATAACAATTGTAAATATTTATGCACCCAACATAGGAGCACCTCAATACTTAAGGCAAATGCTAACAGCCATAAAAGAGGAAATACACAGTAACACAATCATAGTAGGGGACTTTAACACCTCGCTTTCACCAATGGACAGATCAACCAAAATGAAAATAAATAAGGAAACACAAGCTTTAAATGATACATTAAACAAGATGGACGTAATTGATATTTATAGGACATTCCATCCAAAAACAACAGAATACACTTGCTTCTCAAGTGCTCATGGAACATTCTCCAGGGTAGATCATAGCTTGGATCACAAATTAAGCCTTGGTAAATTTAAAAAATCTGAAATCATATCAAGTATCTTTTCCGACCACAACGCTATGAAACTAGATATCAATTACAGGAAAAAAAATGTGTATAAACTACAAACACATGGAGGCTAAACAATACACTACTAAATAACCAAGAGATCACTGAAGAAATTAAAGAGGAAATCGAAAAATACCTAGGAACAAATCACAATGAAAACACAACAACCCAAAACCTATGGGATACAGCAAAAGTAGTTCTAAGACAGAAGTTTATAGCAATATAATCCTACCTCAAGAAACAAGAAACATCTCAAGTAAACAACCTAATCTTACACCTAAAGCAATTAAAGAAAGAACAAAAAAAACACAGCAGAAGAAAAGAAATCATAAAGATCAGATCAGAAATAAATGTAAAAGAAATGAAGGAAACAATAGCTAAGATCAATAAAACTAAAAGCTGGTTCTTTGAGAAGATAAACAAAATTGATAAACCACTAGCCAGACTCATCAAGAAAAAAAGGGAGAAGACTCAAATCAACAGAATTAGAAATGAAAACGGAGAAGTAACAACTGACACTGCAGAAATACAAAGGATCATGAGAGATTACTACAAGCAACTCTATGCCAATAAAATGCACAACCTGGAAGAAATGGACAAATTCTTAGAAAAGTACAACCTCCCAAGACTGAACCCGGAAGAAACAGAAAATATAAACAGACAAATCACAAGCACTGAAATTCAGACTGTGATTAAAAATTTTCCAACAAACAAAAGCCCAGGACAAGATGGCTTCACAGGCGAAGTCTATCAAACATTTAGAGAAGAGCTAACACCTATGCTTCTCAAACTCTTCCAAAATATAGCAGAGGGAGGAACACTCCCAAACTCATTCTATGAGGCCACCATCACCCTGATACCAAAATTAGACAAAGGTGTCACAAAGAAAGAAAACTACAGGCCAATATCACTCATGAACATATATGCAAAAATCCTCAACAAAATACTAGCAAACAGAATCCAACAACACATTAAAAGGATCATACACCATGATCAAGTGGGGTTTATCCCAGGAATGCAAGGATTCTTCAACATACACAAATCAAACAATGTGATAAACCATATTAACAAATTGAAGGAGAAAAACCATATGAGCATCTCAATAGATGCAGAAAAAGCTTTTGACAAAATTCAACACCCACTTATGATAAAAACCCTCCAGAAAGTGGGCATAGAGGGCACCCACCTCAACATAATAAAGGCGACATATGACAAACCCACAGCAAACATCATTCCCAATGGTGAAAAACTGAAAGCATGCCCTGTAAGATCAGGAACAAGACAACGATGTCCACTCTCACCACTATCATTCAACATAGTTTTGCAAGTCCTAGCCACGGCAATCAGAGAAGGAAAAGAAATAAAAGGAATACAAATTGGAAAAGAAGAAGTATTTGCAGATGACATGATATTATACATAGATAATCCTAAAGGTGCCACCAGAAAACTACTAGAGCTAATCGATGAATTTGGTAAAGTAGCAGGATACAAAATGAATGCACAGAAATCTCTTGCATTCCTATACACTGATGATGAAAAATCTGAAAGAGAAATTAAGGAAACACACCCATTTACCACTGCAACAAAAAGTATAAAATACCTAGGAATAAACCTACCTAAGGAAACGAAAGACCTGTATGCAGAAAACTACAAGTCACTGATGAAAGAAATTAAAGAGGATACAAACAGATGGAGAGATATACCATGTTTTTGGATTGGAAGAATCAACATTGTGAAAATGACTATACGACCCAAAGCAATCTACATATTCCATGCAATCCCTATCAAACTACCAATGGCATTTTTCCTAGAACTAGAACAAAAAATTTCACAATTTGTATGGAAACACAAAAGACCCCAAATAGCCAAAGCAATCTTGAGAAAGAAAAATGGACCTGGAGGAATCAGGTTCCCTGACTTCAGACTATACTACAAAGCTACAGTAATCAAGACAGTATGATACTGGCACAAAAACAGAAATATAGATCAATGGAACAGGATAGAAAGCCCAGAGATAAACCCACGCACATATGGTCACCTTATCTTTGATAAAGGAGGCAAGAATATACAATGGAGAAACGACAGCCTCTTCAATAAGTGGTGCTGGGAAAACTGGACAGCTACATGTAAAAGAATGAAATTAGAACATTCCATAACACCATACACAAAAATAAACACAAAATGGATTAAAGGCCTAAAGGTAAGGCCAGACACTATAAAACTCTTAAAGGACAACACAGGCAGAACACTCTATGACATACATCCCAGCAAGATCCTTTTTGACCCACCTCCTAGAGAAATGGAGATAAAAACAAAAGTAAACAAATGGGACCTAATGAAACTTAAAAGTTTTTGCACGGCAAAGGAAACCATAAACAAGACGAAAAGACAACCCTCAGAATGGGAGAAAATATTTGCAAATGAAGCAACTGACAAAGGATTAATCTCCAAAATATACAGGTAGCTCACTGCAGCTCAATATCAAAAAAAACAAACAACCCAATCCGAAAATGGGCAGAAGATCTAAACAGACATTTCTTCAAAGAAGATATACAGATTGCCAACAAACACATGAAACACATTAGCTCAACATCACTAATCATTAGAGCAATGCAAATCAAAACTACAATGAGGTATCACCTCACACCAGTCAGAATGGCCATCATTAAAAAATCTACAAGCAATAAATGCTGGAGAGGGTGTGGAGAAAAGGGAACTCCTTGCACTGTTAGTGGGAATGTAAATTGATACAGCCACTATGGAGAACAGTATGGAGGTTCCTAAAAAAACTAAAAATAGAACTACCATACGATCCAGCAAACCCACTACTGGGCATATACCCTGAGAAAACCATAATTCAAAAAGAGTCATGTACCACAATGTTCACTGCAGCTCTATTTACAATAGCCAGGACATGGAAGCAACCTCAGTGTCCATCGACAGATGAATGGATAAAGAAGATGTGGCACATATAAACAATGGAATATTACTCAGCCATAAAAAGAAATGAAATTGAGTTACTTGTAGTGAGGTGGATGGACCTAGAGTTGTTATACAGAGTGAAGTAAGTCAGAAAAAGACAAACAAATACCGCATGCTAACACATGCATATGGAATCTAAAAAAAGAAAAAAATGTCATGAAGAACCTAAGGGCAAGACAGGAATAAAGACGCAGACCTACTAGAGAATGGACTTGAGGATATGGGGAGGGGGAAGGGTAAGCTGGGACGAAGTGAGAGAGTGGCATGGACTTATATACACTACCAAATGTAAAACAGATACCTAGTGGGAAGCAGCCACATAGCACAGGGAGATCAGCCCGGTGCCGTGTGTCCACCTAGAGGGGTGGGATAGGGAGGGTGGGAGGGAGACGCAAGAGGGAGGGTATATGGGGATATATGTGTATTTATAGCTGATTCACTTTGCTATATATAGCAGCAACTAACACACCAATGTAAAACAATTATACTCCAATAAAGATGTTGAAAGAAAAGGAAGGAAGAGAGGGACGGAGGGACGGAGGGACGGAGGGAGGAAGGAAGGAAGGAAGGAAGGAAGGAAAAAAGAGTAAAACTGTGTCAATTTATACCTAATATGACTGGATACTCAGAAAATCCAAGAGAATCAACTGAAAAATAATTATAAACAAGAATCAGATGGAACAAGAGAATTCAATGAAAACACAAAGGCCTAGAATAGAGACAACAACTTCAAAAAAGAAGTACAAGGTTGGAAGATCAAGTCTGTCTGATTTCAATCTTTACTATAAACAAAGGTAGTCAAGACAGTACTACCACAAAGACAGATAAAAAAGATCAAGGGCATAGAACAGAGCATCTAGCAATAGTCCCACACATACATAACAACTTATTTTTTATAAACATGCAAAAGAAATTCAATGAAAAAAGGACCATCTCTTCAATACTTGGTGCAGAAACAATTGGATATCCATATGCAAAACAAACAAACAAAAACCTATCAACAGGCTAAAAACAACCCAAATGACTATGGATTAAGTAAATGATGGTACACTGATAAGATGGAAATCTGTGCATCTATTTAAAAAAAGATTGAAGGAGATCTCCATGTACCAAAACTGGGGCAAGGGGACACAAAATAAATTAAGTAAAAAAAAGCAAGTACAGAAAAGGGCGTTAAGAATCACCTCTTGGGTAAGGATGGTAAGAATATAAATAAATGTATTGCTTGCACATGGATAAAGAAATTCTGATGGATACAATAAATGCTAATAGCAGTGGTTACTCTTCTGAGATGATGATAAATATCTGCTGTCTGACTTTTAAAATTTTGTTAACCACATTTAATCTATTCAAATAATTCTTTTTTAATTGGCCTTCAAACTGGAAATGCAAATAAATTGTAATTTAAGAAACTGCTACTTCTTATTACTATTTAGGATGCTGTATTCTAACACCCATTTATGTATATTAAGTTAAAAATTAAACAACTCATTATCCCTTCACTAGTTGGACGGATCAAATTCAACAAAATGGAGAGGTTGTTTATAGAGCTATGCTAATAAACTCCTAAAATCAAAGTTATCTTCAAGTTTTTATAGATAGAAATGAAATTCTACTGTTTTCTACCCAAAGGTATGCATTTTTCCGAGTTGTAAATTTTGTTAAAAACCACATAAAAACTAGGCTTTCTCATAAAAATGATACGTACTTCCCTGACAAATGCTGCATCATTCGTAACACCACTATTTTACAATTCCCAGTAGCAAACATAAAAATAATAAGCAACTCTAGAGCAATAACCTGTCAATCGTAGCTACTATTCTATAACTTGGTGTTACTACAGTCTTACCCTTTAGACCAACTCTGCTGCAAAATGTGCTTTCCCTCTGTATTCTACAACTTTACACTTTGGTAAGAGAAATTGAGGACAAAAAATAACAGTAAAAACTGAAAAGGAGGGAAGAGGAGACTTATATGTAAAATTCCAGATAATAGAACTGCTTGAAAAAAAAGAATTTCCTATGATGATTTCAAAGCGTGGTTATATAAGCTAAGTAGAAAGGAGAAAAATTAGAGCATCGTTTTTTCTAGTGAAAAACTACATGAAAAGTTGGTCAACATAACTATATACTTCAGATCCCTAAAGAACTATTTTCTAAGCATTTCTAAGCAGCACTGATTTTGACTAATAAAACTACACTGAGACACATTTTCTTAAATGCTGAACTTTGAATTATGGCAGCACAAGCTGTCAAAATACATTTAAAAAAATGAATGCAAACTGAAACAATTTGGCTTCTGACCAACTTTTACAATGAATTAAAAATTTAGAAAGGTGTGGCCCATGTTAAGTGTTAACGTTATCCCTACCCTACTGACTGGGCAGGGCACAGAAGTGTATGGCTCTTTTAGGCAACCCTATAATATTCCTGCTGCCAGAACAGACACAAAAGCAGTGAACTGTGGGAAGGCCATGGCACCAGAAGTCAACCAACAGTCCCATGCCAAGCAGGCATTATGCACAATAAGTGAAAGTAGAATGATAACTTTGTATTTGTTGAGAAGAAAAGATAGGCATTCAACAGTGCTGAGATTATTGCTAATATTACATCCAAGGGCTAATACCAAATTGAGTGGCCTTGAGTAGAAGCAGTTAAAATACAACAAAAACTTACATCATCTAACATGTGAGATTATATTAGAAAAAATTTTAAAACATTTAATTGCTTACATTGCTATTATTTCCTATATTATTCTATCATAACCACCTCTCCTCCAAAACATAATAACTCCATGGTGCATCTTTACTGTCAAATACTATGCGGCAGTTATAAATCTCTTTGCATGTCATGGAAATATTTCCAAGTTATACTGTTAAGTGAAATAAGTCTCGGGTTTTCAGTGTCAAAACAAAAATAAATAACAAAAGAAAACCTTCCACATGTATGTATATATATATGTAAATTAATTTTTAAAATAAGACTACGTAGTAAACACTGTTGACCTTCAGAAGGCTTAACAGGTGATTTTCACTCTATATAATTCTATCCTGTTTACAGCTTTTTAAAAAACATAATATGAACCAATAGCCATGAATCACAAACTATTATAAGAAACAAGGGGGACTTGCCTGGTGGTCCAGGGGTTAAGACTCCGTGCTCCCAATACAGGGGGCCCGGGTTCAATCCCTGGTCAGGGAACTAGATTCCACATGCCCCAACTAAGAGCCCACGTGCCACAAGTAAAGATCCCGAACACCACAACGAAGACCCTGCACGCGGCAACAAAGATCCCGCATTCCGCAACTAAGACCTGGCACAGTCAAATAAATAAATATTTTTTTAAAAAGAAAAAAAGAAAAGAAAACAAGGAAGTAACCTAAGTTTCTGTCACTGAGAATCTTACTAAAATAAAATAGGTAAACAACAAGGACCTACAGTATAGCACAGGGCACTATATTCAATACCATGTAATAAGCTATAATGGAAAAGAATCTGAAAAAGAAAAAAATATATATATATATATGTATATATATATGAACTACTTTGCTGTATACCAGAAACTAACACAACATTGTAAATCAACTATACTTCAATTAAAAAAAAAAAAGGATCTTGCTAAAGAGCAGACTTGGGAATTATATATGTTTGTCAATATAGTGCTATATTCAATTCAAGTAATTTCTGGAAAAATCAAGACAAGTGGGTCTCAAAATGTCATTCATATTCCTTTTCCAAGATGAGTTTTGTTACACTGCAAGTATTAATTAGAAAACTTTACCTTTCTTGAAGCATGGATGTCAAAAAATGGCTTATTTCTGACTCTAAATGGTTCCTGTGTTTTGTCAATGAGCCCCGTCTTCATTTTTTCATGTCGAGGATTTATTATTTCTCGTTCTATACACTGCAGACGAATATTAAAATCACAATCTCCAACCGGCTGTGCCTGAATTAAACAAGACAATTATTTAAATTTCAACACTAAAAACTATTTTATCAGCATAATTATCAGGCTGATACACTATACATAGCAGTCTATATAAACAGCATCCTTTGGAGTTGCCCAGTGTATAGCCTGAACAACCACAAGTGCCAGCCCTGATGATTAATTTGACTAATGACAGAAGCATACCTAAACATGCAAATGCACACACATACAGTTACTTATTTTAATTATAAATATATAAAAGAGTATGGGAAAATGGTATAAATCTTCTCAAATATAAATTGATCCAAAGTTTTCACATCTGAATCAAAGTATTAATATACTCACTAATCATTTTTATTGTTTACATGAATTAGTAAAACCTGTGTAAAAACTAAAATCCACAGTCAGGAAAGTACAAGCAAACAACACACCAAAATAGGCAAAAAAGTCACCTATAATGTTTTTTGTTGTTTAAAGTGCTAACACTTTACAGCCTTCAAGAAGTAGAAGATATTTATTAAACAAATACATTCTCAACTCTGAAAACTAATACAGAAAAGGTTTATATGATATATTCAAAAACAAAAGTTTTCTTCTTCCCCCATATGTATATATACAGTATATATATTATGGTATATATATATGGTTTGAACCATGAAATAAAAAGCACATGTACACTTTGGTATAAGCTGAGGGTAGGGGCTTGTCCTCTCCTAATGGTATATACAAATACAGCTATAACATATCACCTGGGTGACAGCAGTGGTCCGGATTAGCAGCATCACCTCAATGGTATATCAAGTACCCTTTTCTTTATTCTGCAATTGGACACACTTCCACGCATTTTCCCCATCTTTTCTGCCTTCTTTCACTTCTCTAATCTATATCACTCAACCTAACATTTTACCCAACCTACTGTTTACAAAGGGGTGGCAACACTTGCTTAATCTGTGAACATTAAATACACCTCAAGGATGGCTTTTTCTCAACTTTGGAAGGATGACAATTTTGATACTCAGCAAAGAATATGGAGCAAGACAAGTGAGCAAGAGCTAGGTATAAGGTAGAATATATTCCCTTTACATAAAGGCATACGACTGTTTGTAAAGGTTATTTACTGAAGAAATGCTAGTTAGTAAATAACCACACAGTCCATGTGCAAACTTTTCCATGTCACCTATGTCATCAACAAGGTTGAAAAACCTACAATGTCAGGCTTATTTATTAGATGAATTGAGACCCTGATAAAATTAAAATGAAACAAGTAAGCCCTCTTTTTAAGAAATAAAATTAAAAGCCTAAAAATTGTTTAAAAAACTTCTAAGTAGTCTAAATTCCCTCCTAGATACTCTTCACTTTAAAATTCACCAAAACTAGAATAGATTGAAATCAAGTTCACCTTCAAATCTGTGTTGCCTATCATAAAGGAAGCTCCTGATAGATAGGTGTTGAATCGTTGAGAATAGACTACAGGAAGCGCTCAATAACTATTGACTAACTGGTCTCCCTGTTTTGAGTTCTTTCTCACTTCAAAACACTATCCACAAAAAAAAAAAAAAAAAAAAAAAAAAACACTATCCACGATGCCAGTGGAGTTATCCTCCAAAGCAATAAAAATAAGATCATATCATTACCATGACTAAAACCCTTCAGTAGTGTCCTATTATATACAGAACAAAGAACTAAGCTAAAATGTCTTATTCAGGTAATCTGGTCTCCTACCCACAAATCCATTCTCATTTCCTGCTATGTCTCACATCTCACCATACATCAAGTACACTAAAAACCATCTAATGCTCCTGACTTCTAAGGCTCACTCCTTCAAAATTAATCTGTATCACTTTCTCTGTCTACAACTCCACACTTCAAATAACTCAAGTATACCCAGGGTAAGCTGGAATATTCTCACCTCTCTGGTACCTCTCATATATACCTCTCATATATTTCTGGTACCTCCCATATATCTTTGACATTATACTTATGATACCATTATAATATTTCTTTATATTTATATCCCCATTCATAACACCACTGGTCTGCAAATTTCTTTTTCTTTTGTTTCTTTTGACCGTACAGCATGTGGGATCTCAGTTCACCGACCAGGAATCAAACCCATGCCCCCTGAAGTGGAAGCGTGGAGTCCTAACCACTGGACCGCCAGGGAAGTCCCTGCAAGTTTCTTTTAATTTTGTATCCAATCTAAACACATATCCGAACAATTGTGTATAATATATACATATTAATTTTTAATAAATTGCATACATGCACAACTGTATGTTATAAAACAGACAAAAATTGAATAATAGATTAAGAATAAACAGGAGTTCTCCAATTTTCTTTCCAAATCCCAATGAACTGTTATAGAAGTAGCCTCCTTTGAAGGTCAGGGCACTAAATTATAAACTCCCTGGAAGGCAAGAAATTATGTCCTATTCTTCTGGGCATACTCAATACCTAGACTAATACTTGACATATAAAAAATTATCAATAATTCTTGCTGTACAAAATAATAAACTAAGGAACTGAAAAGTTTCAAACAATTATTTCAAAAAAATTTTTTCTAAGGGTGACCTTGATTTCATAATTCAAAATAAACAAAATGGTTAAACATCAATGAAAGCTCCACAGTATATTAAAGAATTAAATATATGACACTTTCAATTATAAATATATTCTATTATCAGAAATGTGAAAAACTGTGACTTAAAAAACCAATGAATTAGTCACTCCCTCTTGCGAGAGCACCGGAATCGCAAGTAACTGCTGAACAATAATCAACAGGAAGACACTGGAACTCACCAAAAAAGATACCCCACATCCAAAGACAAAGGAGAAGACACAATGAGATGGTAGGAGGGGCACAATCATAATAAAATCAAATCCCATAACTGCTGGGTGGGTGACTCACAAACTGGAGAACACTTATACCACAGAAGTCCACCCACTGGAGTGAAGGTTCTGAGCCCCATGTCAGGCTTCCCAACCTGGGGGTCTGGCAATGGGAGGAGGAATTCCTAGAGAATCAGACTTTGAAGCCTACTGGGAATAGATTGTAGGATTTCAACAGGACTGGGAGAAACAGAGACTCCACTCTTGGAGGGCACACACAAAGTAGTGTGCGCATCAGGACCCAGGGGAAGGAGCAGTGACCCCATAGGAGACTGAACCAGACCTACCTGCTAGTGTTGGAGGGTCTCCTGCAGAGGCGGGGGGTGGCTGTGGCTCACCGTGGGGACAAGGACACTGGCAGCAGAAGTTCTGGGAAGTACTCCTTGGCATGAGCCCTCCCAGAGTCCGCCATTAGCCCCAACAAAGAGCTGGGTAGGCTCCAGTGTTGGGTCACCTCAGGCAAAACAAGCAACACGAGGGAACCCAGCCCCACCCATCAGCAGACAAGTGGATTAAAGTTTTACTGAGCTCTGCCCACCAGAGCATCACCCAGCTCTACCCACCACCAGTCCCTCCCAACAGGAAACGTGCTCAAGCCTCTTAGATACCCTCATCCACTAGAGGGCAGACTGCAGAAGCAAAAAGAACTACAATCCTGCAGCGTGGAACAAAAAGCACATTCATAGAAAGATAGACAAGATGAAAAGGCAGAGATCTATGTACCAGAAAAAGGAACAAGATAAAACCCCAGAAAAACAACCAAACGAAGTGGAGATAGGCAACTTTCCAGAAAAAGAATTCAGAATAATTATAAGGAAGATGATCCAGGGCCTCAGAAAAAGCATGGAGGCAAAGATCAAGAAGATGCAAGAAATGTTTAACAAAGACCTAGAAGAATTAGAGAACAAACACCTAGAAGAATTAAAGAACAAACAAACAGAGATGAACAAAACAATAACTGAAATGAAAAATAGACTAGAAGGAATCAATAGCAGAATAACTGAGGCAGAAGAACAGATAAGTGACCTGGAAGACAGAATGGTGGAATTCACTGCCACAGAACAGAATAAAGAAAAAAGAATGAAAAGAAATGATGACAGCCTAAGAGACCTCTGGGACAACATTAAACACAACAACATTCGCATTACAGGGGTCTCAGAAGGAGAAGAGAGAGATAAAGGACCCGAGAAAATATATGAAGACATTATAGTCGAAAACTTAAATAACATGGGAAAGGAAATAGCCACCGAAGTCCAGGAAGCCCAGAGAGTCCCAGGCAGGAGAAACCCAAGGAGAAACACACTGAGGCATATAGTAGTCAAATTGGCAAAAAATAAAGAAAAATTACTGAAAGCAGCATGGGAAAAACAACAAATAACATACAAGGGAACTCCCACAGCTGATTTCTCAGCAGAAACTCTACAAGGAAGAAGGGAGTGGCATGATATATTTAAAGTGATGAAAGGGAAGAACCTACAACCAAGATTACTCTACTCAGCAAGGATCTCATTCAGATTCGCTGGAGAAATCAAAAGCTTTACAGACAAGCAAAAGCTAAGAGAATTCAGCACCACCAAACCAGCTCTACAACAAATGCTAAAGGAACTTCTCCAACTGGAAAACACAAGAGAAGAAAAGGACCTACAAAAACAAACCCAAAACAATTAAGAAAATGGTCAAAGGAACATACGTATCGATAATTACCTTAAATGTGAATGGATTAAATGCTCCAACCAAAAGACACAAGCTCGCTGAATGGAAACAAAAACAAGACCATATATGTGCTGTCTACAAGAGACCCACTTCAGACCTAGGGACACATACAGACTGAAAGTGAGGGGATGGAAAATGATATTTCATGCAAATGGAAATCAAAAGAGAGCCGGAGTAGCAATACTCATATCAGATAAAATAGACTTTAGGGCTTCCCTGGTGGCGCAGTGGTTGAGAGTCTGCCTGCCGATGCAGGGGACGCGGGTTCATGCCCTGGTCCGGGAGGATCCCACATGCCGTGGGGCGGCTGGGCCCGTAAGCCATGGCCGCTGAGCCTGTGCGCCCGGAGCCTGTGCTCCGCGGCGGGAGAGGCCACAACAGTGAGAGGCCCACGTACCGCAAAAAAAAAAATAGACTTTAAAATAAAGAATGTTACAAGAGACAAGGAAGGACACTACATAATAATCAAGGGATCAAACCAAGAAGAAGATATAACAATTGTAAATATATATGCCCCAACACAGGAGCACCTCAATACATAAGGCAACTGCTAACAGCTATAAAAGAGGAAATTCACAGTAACACAATAATAGTGGGGGACTTTTAACACCCCACTTACACCAATGGACAGATCATCCAAACAGAAAATTAATAAGTAAACACAAGCTTTAAATGACACAAAAGACCAGATACATTTAATTGATATTTATAGGACCTTCCATCCAAAAACAGATTACATTTTCTTCTCAAGTGCACATGGAATATTCTCCAGGATAGATCACATCTTGGGTCACAAATCGAGCCTCAGTAAATTTAAGAAAACTGAAATCACATAAAGCATCTTTTCTGACCACAACGCACTAAGATTAGAAATGAATTACAGGGAAAAAACATTAAAAAACACAAACACATGGAGGCTAAAGAATACATTACTAAATAACCAAGAGATGACTGAAGAAATTAAAGAGGAAACCAAAAAACACCTAGAGACAAATGACAACGAAAACATGACGATCCAAAACCTACAGGATGCAGCAAAAGCAGTTCTAAGAGGGAAGTTTATAGCTATACAAGCCAACCTCAAGAAACAAGAAAAATCTCAAATAAACAATCTAACCTTACACCTAAAGGAACTAGAGAAAGAAGAACATACAAAAACCAAAGTTAGTAGAAGGAAAGAAATCATAAATGTCAGAGCAGAAATAAATGAAATAGATACAAAGAAAAAACCAGCAAAGATCAATAAAACTAAAAGCTGGTTCTTTGAGAAGATAAACAAAACTGATAAACCATTCCCCAGCCTCATCAAGAAAAAGAGGGAGAGACTCAAATCAATAAAATTAGAAATGAAAAAGGAGAAGTTGCTACAGACACCACAGAAATATAAAGCATTCTTAGAGACTATTATAAGCAACTCTATGCCAATAAAATGCACAACCTGGAAGAAATGTACAAATTCTTAGACAGCTATAACCTTCCAAGACTGAACCAGGAGGAACAGAAAATATAAATAGACCAATCACAAGTAATGAAATTGAACCTGTGATTAAAAACCTTCCAAGGAACAAAAGTCCAGGACCAGATGGCTTCACAGGTGAATTCTATCAAACATTTAGAGAAGAGCTAACACCTATCTTTCTCAAACTCTACCAAAATATATCAGAGGGAGGAACACTCCCAAACTCATTCTATGAGGCCACCATCACCCTGATACCAAAACCAGACAAAGATACTACAAAAAAAGAAAATTACAGACCAGTATCACTGATGAATATAGATGCAAAATCCTCAACAAAATACTAGCAAACAGAATCCAACAGCACATTAAAAGGATCATACACCACGACCAAGTGGGGTTTATACCAGGAATGCAAGGATTCATCAACATACACAAATCAATCAATGTGATAAACCATATTAACAAATTGAAGGAGAAAAACCATATGATCATCTCAACAGATACAGAAAAAGCTTTTGACAAAATTCAACACCCACTTATGATAAAAACTCTCCAGAAAGCAGGCATAGAGGGCACCTACCTCAACATAATAAAGGCCATATACGACAAACCCACAGCAAACATCATTCTCAATGGTGAAAAACTCAAAGCATTTCCTCTAAGATCAGGAACAAGACAACGATGTCCACTCTTGCCACTATTATTCAACATAGTTTTGAAAGTCTTAGCCACGGCAATCAGAGAAGAAAAAGAAATAAAAGGAGTCCAAATCGGAAAAGAAGAAGTAAAACTGTCACTATTTGCAGATGACATGATATTATACATAGATAATCCTAAAGGTGCCACCAGAAAACTACTAGAGCTAATCAATGAATTTGGTAAAAAAGTAGCAGGATACAAAATTAATGCACAGAAATCTCTTGCATTCCTATATACTAATAATGAAAAATTTGAAAGAGACATTAAGGAAATACTCCCATTTACCATTGCAATAAAAAGAATAAAATAGCTAGGAATAAACCTACCTAGGGAGACAAAAGACCTGTATGCAGAAAACTATAAGACACTGATGAAAGAAATTAAAGATGATACAAACAGACGGAGAGATAGACCATGTTCTTGGATTGGAAGAATCAATATTGTGAAAATGACTATACTACCCAAAGCAATCTACAGATTCAATGCAATCCCTATTAAATTAACAATGGCATTTTCTACAGAACTAGAACAAACCATTTCACACTTTGCATGAAGACACAAAGACCCTGAATAGCCAAAGCAGTCTTGAGGGGAAAAAACAGAGCTGGAGGAATCAGACTTCCTGAATTCAGACTATACTACAAAGCTACACTAATCAAGACAGTATGGTACTGGCACAAAAACAGAAATATAGATCAGTGGAACAGGATAGAAAGCCCAGAGGTAAACCCACACACCTATGGTCAACTAATCTATGACAAAGGAGGCAAGGATATACAACGGAGAAAAGACAGTCTCTTCAATTAATGGTACTGGGAAAACTGGACAGCTACAGGTAAAAGAATGAAATACGGAAACTCCCTAACACCACACACAAAAATAAACTCAAAATGGATTAGAGAGACCTAAATGTAAGACTGGACACTATAAAACTCTTAGAGGAAAACACAGGCAGAACACTCTTTGACATAAATCACAGCAAGATCTTTTTTGATCCTTCTTCTAGAGTAATGGTAATAAAAACAAAAATAAACAAATGAGACCTAATGAAACTTAAAAGCTTTTGCAAAGCAAAGGAAACTACAAACAAGATGAGAAGACAACCCTCAGAATGGGAGAAAATATTTGCAAATGAATCAATGGACAAAGAATTAATCTCTAAAATATATAAACAACTTATGAATCTCAATATCAAAAAAACAGACAACCCAATCCAAAATTGGGCAGAAGACCTAAACAGACATTTCTCCAAAGAAGACATACAGATGGCCAAGAAGCACATGAAAAGCTGCTCAACATCACTAATTATTAGAGAAATGCAAATCAAAACTACAGTGAGGTACCTCACACCAGTTAGAATGGGCATCATCAGAAAATCTACAAACAACAAATGCTGGAGAGGGTGTGGAGAAAAGGGAACCCTCTTGCACTGTTGGTGGGTATGTAAATTGATACAGCCACTATGGAGAACAATATGGAGGTTCCTTAAAAAATTAAAAATAGAATTGTCATATGACCCAGCAGTCCCACTACTGGGCATATATCCAGAGAAAACCATAACTGAAAAAGATACATGCACCCCAATGTTCATTGCAGCACTATTTATAATAGTCAGGTCATGGAAGCAACCTAAATGCCCATCAACAGACGAATAGATAAAGAAGATGTGGTACATATATACAATGGAATATTACTCAGCCATAAAAGGGAACGAAACTGGGTCATCTGTAGAGACATGGATGGATCTAGAGACTGTCATACAGAGTGAAGCAAGTCAGGAAGAGAAAAACAAATATCGTATATTAACGCATATATGTGGAACCTAGAAAAATGGTACAGAGGAACTGGTGTGCAGGGTAGAAATGGAGACACAGATGTAGAGAACAAACGTATGGACACGAAGTGGGGAAAGTGGTGGTCGTGGGGTGTGTGTGTGATGAATTGGGAGATTGGGATTGACATGTATCCACTAATATGTATAAAATGGATGACTAATAAGAACCTGCTGTATAAAAAAATAAAGTAAAATTCAAAAATGCAAAAAAAATTAAAATTTTAAAAATCAATGAAATAAAGCAAAAGGTACTCAATAAATCCTTACTGAATGAATGATTACAGACCAAGAGATGAAAAGCATGAATTAATCATTTTTACAGGAAAATATGGTTGAAACTCCTAAACAAGACACAAAAGCACAAACTTTGAGATATAGTGAGCTGGATTTCATTAAAATGAAAAACTTCTGTGAATCAACAGATATTAATATGGAAAACATATTGTTTGCCACATATATAACTAAGAAAGGATTAGAATCCAGAAAAGATAGCTATTAGAAGATTATTCAAACTTGCAGTTAAATCACAGAAGAAAAATTCAAACAAGTAAAAATAAACATGAAATATGCTTAACTTCATTAGTAATCAGGAAAGCAAATTAAAACAATCCAATTGACAAAGATCTTAAAATCTGATAATACCAACTGTGGTAAAGTGGTACAACTACTTCTGAGGGGAATTTAGCAACACAACAAAAAAGCTGAAGTCGCCAGTTTAATCAGAATCTCCATGATGTAGGGATGAGGGACTGGCTTTTTAAAACGTTTCCTAGATGATTGTATCCCAAGAATGAGAACTATCCTAGAGAAACCTGGACATACACACACAATAAAAAGTATATAAAACTGTTCCATGCAATAGTAGTATAACAGCAAAATATGGAAACCCAAATGTCCATCAAATGGAAAAAAGATAAATTCTGTATATTTATACAATGTAATAAAATACTAATTAAAGTGAGTGAACTAAACCTGTATGTATTAACACAAATAAATATCAACAAATAAGGTGGACCAAATGTTGGGTACCATAGTACAGTAGTACAATGACATTTATATAACAGTAGAAACACTGCAAAAGAATACACCACATATATCTTATAGATCTACACATAGATAGTAAAGGTATTAAAAACATTCATGGGAATAATAAACATCAAATTCAGGGTAGAATCTGCTTCTGGATAAGATGGTCAAGAATGGAATGAGAGAGGTGTGCACAAGAAACTCCTACTGAATCTGTAATGATTTATTCCTTACTGAAAAGAAAGTGGAGTAAAAATGACAATGTTAAACTTCAACAAATCTGGAGGTCAGTACATAAGTATGCCTTACATTATTCTCTATATATTTGTGCATGCTGAAATTTTTCATATTTTTTTAAAGAATTAGAAGGCTGTTGTCTCAGGCAAAGCTCCCAGACTAAGAAGTGAACCTGCACTGAACAATATTAAAGTGGAGTTCATTATCAAGAGGCAAAGGAGACAGTGCACCCCCATTCACAAAGAAACAAGGTCAACCCCATCCTTTACATCTCGTTATGGCCCAATGAACATTATTCCAATATCTGTAATGAGAATAAATCAATTCTGGAACACCTTACTTTTGAGGAATATAGTAGTCACAGACAGAACAAAAATAAAACTTGATTTCTGAGTTTCTTAAATTTGAAACTCTGAAATATAGAAATTCAACAAAAAAATGAGATACATACATTGAACATTTCCAGGAAAAAATAATCTGGATAAATGCAATCCTGAATCTTACTACTACAATTTAAAATGTATACCCCTAAAAAAGAACTTTTTAAAAGCCTCGTTATAAATCTTCAAAACCTTATAACTTAACACTTTTAATTCCAGAAGTCTTAATTGCTTTCAGTCTGGTTTGAATACTAAGTGATTATGCAATTTGAATAACACGTCTAGAGGAATGATTACACCTTTTCATGGATATACACTACTGAAAGAAATTCTTGCATTTACAGAAGTCATCTTGTACTGCCTAAATAATTTAGTCATTCATACTATAATTAAACATTAACAGGAAAACAGATTCTTGATGAGTCTAACATTGCAGGAAATGGGTAGAGAATATAATTCCTATTTTTTTAATCTATTTACAACAGGCAATTTTATATTTTGTTTTCAAGTTTCCTGCATGTACTCATGAATAACATATTTGTGCCTCCATGTTACACAGTGAACACTCATATGCCGGGGACACCTGTCCAGCTGGGGCTGGTCCCCGGCACTCATAGTCAGTTTCTCTGTTTTTTTTTTAAGTGACAGACTAATAAAATTTGGAGACTTTTTAATCGAGTACAGGATAACTAAAATTGAGAATTTTCCATTTTACAAAATGCTGTCTTATTTTATCACAATTAAACTTTTTTCCTTACTCACTTGAAGTTCCTAAAGAATCCAAAGACAAAGAAATGTACTAAATATTAGGCAATTAAGAGAAAGAAAACGAGACGTAAACGTATTAATAAGGTATCAAATGGGTAATTTGAATGAGTCATCATTCTGCTTTCCTACTATCTCTAAGACAGTAGAACTTTTTATTTGTTAAAAACTGATTATTATCTCAGTGACATTTTTATTTTATAAATTATAAAAGGTACTTACATTGAATTTAATTATGTCGTATATCAAGTATCTAGGAACAGCCTGTCCATTTACTCTGTCAATAATCATTTCCTTTAAAGAGAAAAGAAGGTAAGTTTACTCATACTTTAAGAGCAATTTCTTTAGTTTGATTAAAATATAACATTCACACAGAAAGTACATAAATCATAAATATACAACTTGATGAAATTTCAAAGTGAACACACTTCTACACGGATCAAATCAATAGACTGTCAGCACCACAAAAAAACCCACCATGAATTTATTCTGTATTGCAATAAAATCATATGACAATATCGCCTCATTTTTTATATTTGAATTTCTATTCTACATCTTATGTTTGAATTACTAAGCAACTATTAGGATAAAGAAACTACAAATTTTAAATTCTAAATATCAGCAACATTTAAAAAATAAATTTTGCTAAATCATTATTGCTTTAAATTCTGTTGTATGCCAATTGCTTTAATCATAAAATCTATAGGTATAAATGGTGCCCTTATTATAGATAAAATCTCCATGTGACCCACACAGTCTTTCTTGGTTCCGTATCCCTCTACTATGATCAAAGGGAACAGGGCAAGAGAATATGATATCACATATCACAGCCATTAAGTGAAACGAACTTAAAATCTGCACTCTGACAGAAAAAAGATAAAGGACACTAAAGGATGATTACAGGCATATAATGTAGGATTTTAAAAATTTTTTTTCTGCCATGTCATGCAGCTTGCAGGATCTTAATAATTACCCAAAATATTAATTCTTAATAATAGGTTTTAACCTAAAATTATTATTCTTTCCTCATATTTTTCCTTGGAAACTAAACAGTCTTTTTATTATCTAATTTCATGACAATAACCACACACAACCATCTAAAATTACAAAGAACACACTGATGGAAGACAAATATATTTTCTAGTTTTAAGCAACTATTACCAATTGATTTCTTTCTCAAATATGTATTAGTTAAGCTACAGACATTTATTTATGGTTATCATCTTGAACCCAACAATTGACATAAATCATTTTCATTACTTTAAATTTGTTTACTGAAATATTTTTAAGTACTTGTATCTGAGAATTTTATAAGCCAACAAGGTAGCACCAATAACAGGTTTCAATTAATCTTTTCAAAAATGTGTGGATGGAAATTAAGTGGACTTCCAGGTTCAGAGAGCAGAAATCACAGAATTTCCCTCCCAAATTACCTGATGAAATGACTAAATACATATCTTCTTCAAACAGTAAAAATAACAAAAAAGAAAGTTTATTATCAGCAAACTAAACAAGTAAAAAGGAATAAACAAACCAGTAAGTTTAAAAACTGATAACCATGGAAACTACCAAAATTCTGGTAAAACAAAAAGGGTTCACCTCCAAGCCCACTAAACCCCCAAAAGCCCTACTTGTAAAATGACAAATCATTGATAACTGTCACTATTACATTAAAATATAGAGAAGGAAACTCGGTGGTTATTCTTGTCTTCTTTTTTCCCTCTTCCGATTAAAAAGTAATTAAAATAGCAGAACACTCCTCCTGTCTGAAATAAAGGCTACGGGACTGCGTGCTGAATTGGAGAAACAATCTGAGCATTACTGGAATAAAATATGGCTCCCAACTCGCTGAAGAAAACATTTACCCACAGTTTTTAAAAGAGAAGAGAACCCAGGGATTCTAACAAAGACCTAGGCTGTGTGGTGGACAAAATATATGAAGAAATGATCTTCAAGGCACTAGACATCCAGCAACAAAGTACAGTAACTCCTAGGAAACAGTAAATAACTATATGAGCCCTACAACTGTCCCAGCTTATTGGTTGAGGAGAGTTTCCAGGCTTCAATGCAGGCAGGGGGAGCCCAGGAGAGCCCAGCAGTCTCCCTGAATTGAGAAAATAGACCAGGCTGTCTAGGGAGACCAATGAGGCTAGAGTTTTCACAGCAGAGGATAGGGTGGAAGAGGGACGTCTTCAGATAGACCCCCATGAATATTCAGCAAAGCAAGCATGTGAGGAAACTACTCAAGGTCAGGCAAAGAAGTACCCAAAAATCTTAAAGAGAACCATACATGTCACTCAACAAGGTTGGGAATAACGCCTGTTCCCACCAGCCAGATAAGAAAGTCTCATAACTCACAGGGCATTGAGTACTCAGAAGGATCTTATCTCAGTAGCGGAGGATAATTATCCCTAAAGACTCCTCACCTAACAAATCTTAAAAACAAGACTCAAAAGGTACAAACTAGTCCCAAGTAAATTAACTGCATCTCAGAACAAAGCTCAAGAATAGTTATAGGAATACAAAAATATTGAGCCCCCAACAAGGTAAAATTCAAAACGTCTGGCAGCCAATCAAAAATTACCAGGTATGCAAAGAGACAAAAATATACAACTCATAAAGAGGAGAAAAAAATCCATCAAAATAGGCCTAAAACTGTGAGCGATGTTAGAGCTAGCAGGCAAGAATATTCTAACAGTATCCCATATATTCAAAAAGGTAAGTAGAGACACAGAAGACTTAAAAAAGACTCAAATTCAATTTCCAGAGGTGAAAACTACAATGTCTGAGGTGAAAAATACTGTGGTTGGGATGAACAGTGGTTTAGATGCTGGAGAAGGAGAGATTCATGAACGTGAAGACAAATCAATACAAACTATCCAAAACGAAACAGAAAAGTTTGTTGTTGTTGTTTTAATGAAAGAACATTAGTAATTAAATTTTCAACAGGTGGAAGGGTAGAAATGCACAAAAACATTCTACTTTTGATGAAAATTGTAAACCCACAGAAAAAAGATGCTGAATCCTTTACTATGGGCCCTACGAAAAAAAACCCAAAATCTGCATGTTTGACTTTCCTATCCTCTGTACTTCTCCATATTCCATTGCCTTTATCTGAAGTTCCCAAGCATCCACTCTTCTGCCTACCCATTTAATATTTCCTGAGCCCAAACTATACTCTATGCTCTAAGTGCTGGAGACATTAAGCACCCAGTCCCTAGCTTCAAGGGGCTCAGAGTAATAGAAAGAGAGGAAAATATATAAGTAGCTAGGTCGAAGGAAGAGCTACAGTTTTAATGACAGATGGCCATACAGAGAGAATGACCATGTAGCTATCTGTCTAAACCAGGATACTTTTGAGAGTGAGAGATGGCTATTAATAACTATACTAAGACAACAAGTATACACCTTTACTATTCCAGTCAATAAGGGCACATTGTATAAACATAAGGAGAAGGAGTGGTTATTTCTACCTGAAGAGTAAGACAAAGGTTTGATAATAAGGTGAGAAACCCATTAGCTGAATCCTGAAAGATGTGGTGGATATCTTCTAGCAGGATGGTGGACACGCCAAATGGTACTTAAAAGGCATGGAGAAGGTGGTAAACTATCCAAAGCTCAGTAATAGGTGGGACTTATGCTTTCAAGGGCTCACAGTCAAAGATGATGTTAAATGCTTAGGCGCGGCCCAGATATAAGGAATATTACATTATGTACTTTGGCTTTCATGCTTTAAACAATGGAGAACCACTGAAGGGGTGTTTTGGGTTTTTTTAATATAAATTTGTTTTATTTATTTATTTTTGGCTGCGTTGGGTCTTCGTTGCTGCACGCGGGCTTTCTCTAGCTGCGGTGAGCGGGGGCTACTCTTTGTTGTGGTATGCAGGCTTCTCATTGTGGTGGCTTCTCTTGTTGCAGAGCACGGGCTCTAGGCACATGGGCTTCAGTAGTTGTGGCTCACAGTCTCAGTAGTTGTGGCTCTCATGCTCTAGAGCGCAGGCTCAGTAGTTGTGGTGCACGGGCTTAGTTGTTCCGCAGCATGTGGGATCTTCCCAGACCAGAGCTTGAACCCATGTCCCCTGCACTGGCAGGCGGATTCTTAACCACTGCACCACCAGGGAAGCCCCCACTGAAGGGTTTTAATGAAAGGAAGTAATTAACTGTGGAAAACCTGTGGGCCTTCAAAGTTCATCTCAAAGGTAACCCATTCCTTGAAATCCTTTCAGATAAGGCCCACTTGGTTCTAATTATCATAGTTAAGTGATGAAATGTTCCTGAATTAGATAGCAGTGGTTGCATAATCTTGTGAATACTAAAAACCACTGACTTATATACCTTAGAATGATAAATTATATTTCAACTTTTTCAATAAAGTTAAATTTTAAAAAGAAAAAGAAATCCTAAAATCAGTTCTTCAGAGTGAAGGAAAACGATGGAACCCCAGATACACAGCATATATTAAACGTCAGCTATGTATGTGTTGATTACACACGTTCTATAAATACAGGCACAACAAAAATGACTAAAAGGAAATACATCAAAATGTTAAAATTTAATCTCTTCTTGATAGTTGAGTTCTATTTTATAACATACAGACTTCCTAAAATTTTAACAATGAGCATGCATATTCCTTTATAAAAAATTAACAGATGAAAAGACATGCCATTTTCCCGAGATATTTGTTATTAACTTTAATGATTAACTGTTATATCCTCCTCTTATCCTCAGTATAAAATTGATTGAACTTCACTGATTTGTTTCAAGTGAATTACTGCCATATTTCTAAACTCCTATTTTCCACATTCTGTGGGTCAAAGAACATAATCTAGAGAGCAAAACAAAAGCTTAAACGCTCACATATGACAGCCAGACAATTAGGCAGTTTGAGTTATTCTTGGATTTGGAATTTGACAAAAAACAATTTGCAAATGAAAATGTAGAAGAAACAGGAAACTACAGAGGACTGTTTTAATTAACTAAGTGGAAAAACAGATATGGCAACTATAATTCCGGTCCAAGTAAACTGACATCATGAATCATATTGCTATTTTAAAACCTCACAAGAGTCTATTATGTTGCTCTCAGTTATCCAAGTTTGGGGTGAAAATAAATGGTACTGCTAAGTTAAATCTGCAGGTGGTTAAGCATCTAATTTTTAAGCATTATTTCCTACCTGGAATGACCTTGGCCCATGTCCAACAAAAATCTCTTTCTATAGAAATCTTCCCATATCTAACACCAACTCCTCTATAAACCATCTTTAGTTTCTAACTAGATGTAATTCATTTCTCCTCTAAACAACCAAAGGACTTGTTTTAAATGCCAATCTTCGTTTTATTCGTTACCTATCATTCTCCGTCCCAACCCAATGAAGTAAGATATCTCCAGGGTGAGGCCTTCTCCTCAACCTTCTAAACAATGCCTGCACTCCTGGTGTGGTACATGATAGGAATGAAAAACTACACTAAACTTTTGCAAATGCTATAACTTGAGTCTTTTTCTTCCTTTTATTTTATGAATTATGATGCTAAAAAACTGTATCTTAAATAAAATGAAAGTAACAAAAATCAAAATAAATGTTCTTGCTGTTCCCATGAACCAATTACCAGAGCTGCTGTATTGGCAATGCAGATTATGGACAGCACAACTCCCGGGGTAGCTGTCACATCAACTACGATAAGAACGGAACACCTTGGAGATGTGCAGTAGCAATACTTCCAACCTTATGCAGTGGCTCTGTCAACCACAAGGGGGTGTGTGTGTGCACGTGCAGCATGCGTGCGCGCACACGCACAAATGTGTTAAAAAGTTTACGTATATATGTCAAAATATTTTACCACGCACACCATCACAGGAATGAAAATTTATAATACTAGTAGCCTCACAGAGTACACAGTATAGACAATTCTGTGACTCTATAGTTACTCTTCGCTCAGTCTCCGTTTGCCACTCGGTCTCAATCAACTATACTACCTTCTTTCCTTCTTTCTAATCTTTATATCCAGCTCAGTCAACCTCTCCCTGGACTTCTGTCATCACTCTTTATGACCCATCTAAAATTTTCCTTGATCTCATGTCCACTGCTCTTCTCCACACAACCTCAAACTCTCACTCTTTCTACGTCACATCCTGAACCTTCTCATCACCCAAAACTATACCTCAGAAGTGGCTGATTCAAACATCTCATTCTCCAATCACAGTCTTCCATCTTCTGGCTTGCACACTCCAATATTTACCTGGTAAATTTTTTAAAAAGCACATGGGATTGGGGCAACAAGCATTCAGGTCACTTGGAAAATGGTACTCCCTCTGTTAAACAAATAAATACATATTTTATGCATGTGGCTTTCATTAGGGTAATTCTATCATTGAGAGTTTAAATGAACATTCACAAGCTACTCACTATTTTCCCAATATCACTGATATAAATCTGAAACAGAGACGCAAATTTCATCTTAAGACAGGAAGCATTCTCATACAAATTCCAGAGACTATTAGCCAGATATAATTCAATCTGCCTTGTGAAAAAGGTTCAATACTGAAAAAGTGAATAAATATTAAAGAACATGAGCAGTATCCCTGTAGAAAAGAAACTTACAGTTGTGGGAAGCCATAAGAAAGATGTAGAGTCCCTTTTCCCTCCAAAGAAAAATAGTGAAGGTGTGGCAAAGAGATAAACCACACAACCAAACATAGCAAACAGAAAGGTAAATGGTCTGGAGATAAGCCTACCAGAGATCATTCTGCAGAGAAAAATACAAGCTTCTTGTTGTACAGATTTGCACATAAAGTATAGCACACTAATTCAGCCTAACTTCTCAAATAGCCTTGTTCACCCGAAAGCTAAATAAAGAGAGCAAAATCTAAGTGACAAACTTAAGAATAGCCAAGAGATTGGATATCTTTGCACTATCAGACATTAAATTGTATGTTAAAGTTACAGCCTGTAAGTCAACCTAAAACTACCACGGGAAGACCAAAATATTAATGGAATAGGAAAGCGAATCAAGAAACAAACAACGATATAAGGGAATCCCATATACAATAAAAATGATATACCTAATTAAAAAGGAAAAATACATTAGCAGACTGGTGCTGAGGTAACAATTTAGACATTTGGAAATAAATAAAACTGTATCCCTATCTTACTCATTTTACCAAAATGTATTGTGGATAGATCAAATATTTAAATATGTAAATGAAACCATAAAAGTATTAGAAGGAAAAACAGGGGACTATTATAATAATTCTGAAGTAAAAATATCTTTCGTAAAATGACACAAAAGCCAAATATTAAAAACCAAGGTGTTTACCTACTATATATAAAATAGATAACTAATAAGGACATACTGTATAGCACAGGGAACTCTACTCAGTACTCTGTAATAACCCATATGGAAAAGAATCTAAAGAAGAGTGAATTATGTATATGTATAACTGATTCACTTTGCTGTACATCTAAAACTAACACAACATTGTAAATCAACTATACTCCAATAAATATTTTTTTAAAAAAAAACAAGATGTTTATAATTTACCTACATAAATTTAAACCTGTGCCACCGAAAACACCAGAAAAAATATTATTTTTTCAAAATATGGGTCATAAAGTAATACCCCAATAGACAAACACTTCTCATAAATCAGTAAGAAAAACATGAACACCCAACAGAAAAATGTATGAAAGATCTGAATGGGCAACTCACAGAAGAAATATAGTAACTCTGTATTGTACTAAATACAGTAAAACAGAAGTGAAAAAATATTAAACCTCCTCAACAAGTCACATAAATTAAGAGGTAAACATTTATTTCACTATGTGCCAGACACTATTATCAGCACTTTATATAAACTATCCAACTTAATCTTCACAACAGCACCAAGACCTAAGTACTGTTATTAGCCTAACTTCACTACAGATGACGAAACTGAGTAAACGATATTAGGGCCCTCATACAATAACTCATGGAGCCAATAAGACACCATCAGTTAGAGTCAGGGTTCTTAACCACTATGCTATACTGTCTCCTAAAATGAAAAAGTCATTTAAAATTAGAAGATTTAAAATTTTCAAAACCCAGTGTTTAATAAGACAGTGCATAGATCCTTTAGGATGGCTGAACTATACATGTGTTCAAACTTTCTGGAAAGAAGGGTGGCAATTATACATGTCAATGTTTAAAACGGGTAATGCCCCCAAATCCAGCATAGTGAACACAGTACAGTGTATCAGGTTACTGTTCCTGCCTTGGGAGGACTACGTCTCTTGTACTCCAAGTGGTACTGCCACCTATGAGCCCCTGGTCTCCACTGTCTCTCTTCCTTGGATATATATATAACTTAGGCAAGGCCCTCTGGAATCTTCCCTGGGATTGATATATGGATATTGGGAGAGAAAAGTTCCCTTTCTGCTTGGGTTGCAAGGCAACTTGCCTCCCACATGGAGAGAGCCTTCATGCAGAGTGAGAACAGACAGACAAGTAAGCAAAGAAAGAGAGAGAAAGACAGCATGGCCCATATCACTTGAGTCCCCAGATCCAGCCTGAAGCAAGTCAAGCTGAAACCTAATTATTTGTGCCAATTTAGTTCTTTTTTCCTCAGTTACTTTAAGTAGAATCTCACTTCTAAGAATCTTAATTATAAAACTGCACAATTGGGCTTCCCTGGTGGCGCAGTGGTTGGGAGTCGGCCTGCCGATGCAGGGGACACGGGTTCATGCCCCGGTCCGGGAGGATCCCACATGCCGCAGAGCGGCTGCGCCTGTGGGCCATGGCCGCTTAGCCTGTGCGTCAGGAGCCTGTTGCTCCGCAATGGGAGAGGCCACAGCAGTGAGAGGCCCGCATACCGCAAAAAAAAAAAAAAAAAAAAACAACAACTGCACAACTGTGAAAGAAAAAGGTACAAGGATATGCATACAAGTATGTCTTATAATACAAAAAATCCAAATGTCCACCAAAAGAGGGCTGGCTAAATTAATTACAGAATTGTTTGTCAAACTTGCCTAATTAAAATCACTTGGGCACTTATTAAAAATAGAGATAACTTGACCCCTGGGAGAGTCTAATTCACTAGGTCTAGGATAGGCTACTGGGATAGGCCATATTTTTAACAAGCATCCCCTATAATTTTCATAAGCAAGATAGTCTGGAAACCCTAAATTAGTGTTTACATATACAGTGGTCTATCATTCAGACTTTTATGTGAAAAAGGTCCAAAACACATTGCTAAGTGAAAACAACACAAATTACAAAACAGATGTAACATTTAAATCTTTTCATGCAAAATTATGTAACTATCCACGTGGGTACATATTTGACCAAAGTACTCATTTTCAGCCAGGGCAGAGGTACCTGTACTCAGAATCTTACTGGGACTGGAAGGGGTCCCAAGTCCCCAAAAGATTCTGATAGACATTCTGTTTAAGAATCTATGCCCTGAGTTAGTATTACTAATATGAATGTGAATCCTTCAGGAGCAGATGTAAGATTGAATGTTCTAGCACAGAGAAAAGTCTGGAATAATGTTCATCAAAATGATAACAGAAGTTACTCCAATGGTTAAGAGTTCAGGTGATTTTTACCAGCTTTTTTGTAATGTTCTGTATTATTTTAATTTTTATTTACAATGAACGAATACATTTAGAATTGGGGAGAAGAAAGCTGTCTGCACAGGAGAAAGTTAAAATATTTTTAATCAAGTAATTTTATGATTATTAAGTATAGATTTTCTGAATGGGAAAATTCTTATCAGCTTTCAAAATTCAAATGTAAAAGTACAAGTGGCTGCTTTCAAAGACACGATCCTCTTTCAACAAGAACTATTAGTTCATATAGCTAAAGAGCCAAGGAAAAATGTGATATGTCACATCACTCAATTAAAATTCAACTGACAAGTAAAACAATAAAATGAGTTTTTCAGTAAGAATTTTTTTCAATCACAAAGAACAAAAGAATTAAGATTTAATTTTGTTCACTTATTCTGTATCTAAGACAATGATCAAGTGACAGTAAGTGCAGGTAAGAGATAAATGGAATTTAACATCTTAACAAAAACTAGATTCAATTTTTTAACTGTCAATTATACACCAATAAAAAAAACTTTTAAAAAAAACTGGATCTGATTCTAAATTTCCTGTTTAGTTATTAAAAATACACATGTACTTGCACAAGAAAGAAAAACAGCAATGTTTGATATTTTTTAAAAAAAGATAAAATATGACTTACCCCATCTAGGAGAGTATTCGATAAATGCATGCGGAGATCTTTACGAAATGGAAATTCCAGATTTGAAACATGAAACACTGAATTATCTCTATCAATCATAAAAACTTCATTTGTGCCATCAATCAACATCATATACCTTAAATGAAACATTAAAAAGATAATATTAACAGTAAAATTCAAGAATAGAGTCGTAAGAAATATCAGTTGAATTGTTTTTCCTTAGACTTACAATAGCTGCCTGGAATAATGTTCACCAGAGTCCCCCCTCCACCATCATTCAAATTAAAGTACCACAAATAACAAAATCTTTTTTAAAGACGTTTTTGTTTCCTATAAAAAACATACGGTATAGAGAAATCAAAGCTTTTTACGGAAACAATGTGATGTTCAAGAGCAACCTTATAACCCATCTTAGGAGAGAACGGTTCTCTAATTTTTATTAGATCTTAAACACCAAAGTTTACGAAACACACAAACACACATATATGTAATTACGGAATTTTATTGGCTCAACAACTATACAAATTAGGAATTACTCTCTCCACTTTGCAGTAAAAAAAGAAAGTGATTTGCAAATGGCAAGACGTCAAAGTATCCAATGCTCCTTCTGCCACACAACAGTGAGCAAAACAGCTAACCTCTCTCTTTGAATTAATGTGATGATACAACCAGATACCACCATTTCAGGTACAACTCTCATTCATTTCTATAAAATTAAAATATTTTTTAACACAAGCTCATGAGAATTTTTATTAGCCAATCAATATATGGGGGAATTTATATACTTTAAAATGTGTCATCCTCCAAATGGCCGAGTTACTATCACTGATTCCCAGTTGGTTGATCATCAAGAGCAGAGCTCTACTGCACACCATATATAAAAATAAAGTCCAGATGAATTCAAGTCAAGGAAATTACAGACCAACAGGCTATACTACCAAACAGATAATAGCAAGATTTGGGATGAAAATGGAGACCATACCCAGGTACCAAACTCTTCAAAGAATGAGAGAAATCTGACAGCAATAAGTTAGAAAGTTAAAAGTCATGAGCCTCAAAGGAACAGAAGAATCACTGTGTTGTCTTGTTTGTTGTTAAATGAAACACTGGAAGACTAATAGTCTGGATGTACCACTGAGAATAGAGGAGAATGCGGACCATCTGCCTAATTTCCTACCCATGAGGTAGGTCAGAAAAAAAAAAGCAGCAACTCAAAGACAGAGCTAAATCAACTTAAGGCTGGGGGACAGAAGAAACGTTCAACAAAGAGACGGAAGCAAATGTAGTACATGGTGGCTAATATAGAGGACAATTTGTTTCCCATAAACAACTGTTCTAAAAAACAGAGAGACATGTTCAGGACAGACGAGGAGAAATGGGAGGGCTGATTAAGGTAACAGAAGTGTGTGACAACAGGCTGAAGAGCAGCAAGGCAGACCAAAGGGGCTGACATTTGGGGACTGGATTGGAAGCATGCTGTTACTAGTGTTTTCAAAATAATTAGTCGTAGCAGGCCCCGGAGAGGAGGTGAAGGACTCGGGCCCTTGCTATGTATTGAAAGAGCTGTATCCTTAGGAGATGGGGATTGTGAAGACTCAGGTTGCGCTTGGAAAAAGAAAATCAGCCTCAGTCTGGACTGACTGTGCAACTGAGAAAGTCAGACCAACTGCCGGGCCAGCAGGTTGGCAGACAACAGGAATACTTAGTTCCCGAAGCTCCTGCACATGCTTTCCAAAAGTGACAAATCCTAGTAGATAGGGAGAGTCTAGTCTTCTTGAAGAAGTCAACCTTGCCCTGCGTGGTATTTCAAAGAGAATTTAAATCAACATAAGAATAGGGCAAATAAGGACTTCCTTGGCGGTCCAGGGGTTGAGACTCTGCACTTCTACTGCAGGGGACATGGGTTTGATCCCTGGTTGGGGAACTAAGATCCCGCATGCCGTGCTGACTGGCGAAAAAAAAAAAAGAATAGGGCAAATAAAAAGCCTGTGATACCTTCTGCAAAAATGGTACTGAAGACACAATCCATCATGTTGTTTAAGGACCTAGGTCAGCATTTTGCAAAGCTTATTATTTACTTTTAGGATTTCATGGCAAAATAAATTAGGGAAACACTATATCTTTCTCTGGGAAAGTCAAGATACATATCAGGAACATTTAAGGTTGTAAGAAAACATGGAAGGAGTAACTCAGTTTGCCTGGGTCTCTCCCATGTATATAGGAGATATACATGTTATTAAACTTTTTCTCCAGTTTAAAAAAAAAGAAAACATACAATAGTCTGTTTATCTTATTTAGCCCATTATTTCCTAAACTTAATCCTGATATCTGTTAATATCCAACAGAATTAGTATTCTTTTCTTTTTTTTTTAATTTAATTTTATTCATTTTTTATTTTTGGCTGCATTGGGTCTTTGTTGCTGCGAGCGGGCTTTCTCTAGTTGCAGCGAGCGGGGGCTACTCTTCGTTGCAGTGCACGGGCTTCTCATTGCGGTGGCTTCTCTTGCTGCGGAGCACAGGCTCTAGGCACGTGGGCTGCCGTATTTGTGGCACACAGGCTCAGTAGTCATGGCTCGCGGGCTCTAGAGTGCAGGCTCAGTAGTTGTGGCACACGGGCTTAGTTGCTCCGCGGCATGTGGGATCTTCCTAGACCAGGGCTCGAACCCATGTCCTCCGCATTGGCAGGCGGATTCTTAACCACTGCACTACCAGGGAAGTCCAGAATTAGTATTCTATATTCACAGTGTGAGAAAAGCTGGCTTATGCTAACAAATTTCAGAATTCAGAAAAAAGAAACAGGACTTCCCTGGTGGCACAGTGGTTAAGAATCTGCTTGCCAATGCAGGGGACACGGGTTCGATCCCTGGTCTGGGAAGATCCCATACGCCGCAGAGCAACTAAGCCTGTGCGCCACAGCTACTGAGCCTGAGTTCTGGAGCCTGCAAGCCACAACTACTGAGCCTGCGCACCACAACTACTGAAGCCCACACACCTAGAGCCCATGCTCCACAACAAGAGAAGCCACCACAATGAGAAGCCCACGCACCACAATGAAGAGTAGCCCCCACTCACCACAACTAGAGAAAGCCCGCATGCAGCAATGAAGACCCAACACAGCCAAAAATAAAAAATAAAGAAACGGTTTCCCTCTTCTGATCATAAGATGACAACAGAAATTATATTTCCCTTTTCACTGGCTGCCCAGAAGCTCAGAATTAAATATAATGTTCAAATAGAATAATTATTAAATCCCAGGGTGCTGGTACATTCTGCTTTTTCTGTCATAATTATTCTCTATTCATTTTTTAACACACTTATTTGAGATATATATATATATATATATATGAATGCATACATATCTTACTATCAGATTTTACTTCAAGTGGAATATCAATTAAAAGAAAATACTATCTATGTATATTTATGCATAAACAGATTTAAAAGACCAAGGAAGGAAAGGCATTAGAAGATGGAATTCATTATAAAGGATTGCTCATGGGAAACTCAGCTTACATATGCAGAGATATCAGAGAAATTATTTAGCAGTTGGTATTCAGAGATTCTTCTGCACATATAAATTTTCAGGCTTTGGAACAGAAGTTTCTGGAATGTGATTTTTGGTTTGAACTCCAATCATTCCGAATCACATGTACTTTTGTTACGTGATACCCATGAAAAATAAGAAGCTATTTCCTGTTAGGGAAGAAAGGTAAGGAATGTGGAAATAACCTCAACTGCAAATTTAATACACAGAATTACCAAATTATTTGTATTATATACATTCTCATTAAAAGACAAAAATACAGGGCTTCCCTGGTGGCGCAGTGGTTGAGAGTCCGCCGCCGATGCAGGGGACATGGGTTCGTGCCCCAGTCCGGGAAGATCCCACATGTCGCGGAGCGGCTGGGCCCGTGAGCCATGGCCGCTGAGCCTGTGCGTCCGGAGCCTGTGCTCCACAACGGGAGAGGCCACAACAGTGAGAGGCCCGCGTACCACAAAAAAAAAAAAAAAGACAAAAGTACAGAAGTTTCACTGAATTAAAGCATTGATTCACTTTTTATATTGAAGTATATATACCAAACCATATAAATAACAGAAAAGCCAAATTTATAAACTGCTTTTATTTATTTATCACTGCTCTGCGCTGCGCAGCTTGCAGAATCTCAGGTCCACGACCAGGAATCAAACCCTGGGCCTTCGGCAGTGAAAGCACAGAGTCCTAACCACTGGACCACCAGGGAATTCCCGCGTAAACTGCTTTACTTTAAATACTGGTTTTCCAGCTTGACTAGAAAAGCTGCAGTCACTGAGATGAGATAGCTAATCAAGTAAAACCACCAATTATACATTAATACAATTCAGGAAGCACATAATTAAAGAGGAAAACTGATTAAAAACAAAATATTGGTAACTAATACTACCTTAGAGTTTTAACTCACATTCCTAATAGTAGTCTGAGGGTAAAATAATCTTTAAACATCTTATAATTTAAATTTATCACCAATATTCATTAATATGGAAAGAGATCCACAATATATTAAATGAAGAAAAAGCAAGTTAAAAATCAGAATGTATGACTATGAGGGGTAGGGAGATAAAACTCTGTATGAATAGTAAAATAGACAGGAAAGCCTACACCAGAGAATTGTCATCTCTATGCGGAATTATCAATAATATTTGCTTTTCTTATTATACTTTTTTGTACTTTTAAGAAATTTTAGAAATAAGCTCAAATTGCTTTTACAAGCCAGGGGGAAAAATATTAAACTACAGAAAAAAGAAAAAATAGAAATATAGTCTAATCAGAGTCTGAGAAATGTTTTTTCCTTTGGCAATAAAATAAGATGGGATGTTAAACCTCGATGGTCATATACCACAGCAGCTTCAAAATTAGCAGGTATTTCTCCTCTCCTATTATAAAGCATTTATAGTGGGTAATAAAAACAGAAAAGTTGATCATTTAAATTGATTCATTTCACCACCATCTCTTGTACCAATTCCTATCAAACTCACTATGGTTTTTTGTTTTAAATAATTAACCAGTTAATTTTTTTAAATATTTACTAAAGGGCCAACGAGTTATCAGGCACAGATGCTAGAAATATAACAATGAAGAGCACAGGTTCTTCATCTAACTTCATATAATTTGCACCCTTAACAAGAAAACAAGACATTAAACAAATAATCCCAAACATAAGAAGTATTGATAAGGTGAAGTACTAGGCACTACAGGAGCATACAAAAGGCAGAATCTGTCAGAGTTCAGATATCAGGAAAGGCATCCCAGAGGGATTCTCACGTAGCTGATAATAACATCAGGTTATGATCACTTAGTGAGCAATGGCTATGCACGGAGCAGTGTTCAAAGCCCTTTATATTAACTCAATTAAGCCTTACAACAATCTTACCATGTAGGGAAAATTATTGTTCCCATATTCCAGATGAGGAAACTGAAACCACAGTAAGTAACCTGCCCAAGGCCATAAAGCTGGCAAAATAGCAAAGGTGTTATTAAAACCTAGACAATAATCTATCTCGACAACCTCTACAGTATCCTGCCTCCACCTGCATTGTGCAGAAGTTAACCCAGCAACTTCTGTTGGGGGTGGAGGGAAAAGGGAAGGAGAGATGGGGTGTGTGGTGAGAACCAGTGCTTGGTACAGTCTACCAGTTGCAATATCCTTGAGACAAAAACAGAAGGTGCGTGTTTTGGCAACAAAAAATTCAGAATACAGAAGCATAGAGAGAAAGAGGGAAATGGCATGGCTTAAGTCTAGAGAAGTAGTCAAGGACTTAGTGATTCATGAAAACTCTTTTTCTCTTTATTCTAGAAAGTGGAAAACCCCTTGCATGAGACAAACAGAAACCATAATGGGTAATTCAAACCCAAGATAGGTAATATAGGAAACTGGTTACAAAGATATTGGAAAGCTGAAAAGGTTAACAAGGGAAGATGAAGATAACAAGAGATGAGTAACTGCAGGAAGCACTACCACCTAAAGGGCTGTGGGAACAAAACGGAAGAGGCGAAGAGGCGTGTTATCAGAGGCCAGGAGCTTGGAGGATGGGCATTGCGGGGCCTGGAAGGCGGGGGCGGGGGTCCACGGAGCTCAGGGCTCAAACCTCTAAGGAGGTGGCACCAAATGGCTAAGACCTGGACCTCTAAGGAGAGGAGCACAGCACCTCAAGTTTCAATCTCTACAGAGGAAGCACAGAAGGGAGGATGCTCAAACAGCCTAGCGGGTGAGGAAATGCAAGCGGCACTCATTTGCCTACGATGCACCCCCCAGAAGCTGGCACCTCTGAGAGGGAGCAGTGCGGTTGGTGCTGGGAGTGCCAAAAGAAGCTGGGAACGGAGTAAGAGTTGTCGCTGGCGGCTGGAGGGGTAAAGATAGAAACAAGAGAAGTCGCTTCTCTCACCTTCCAAATTCCTACGTGCTCCCCATGGTAAAACCCAACAAGAGGCAAGCTGGCAAGGGAGTCGGAGAAATGCAGTTTGCGGAGTCCCTCATCACAGTTTAAAAGGGTGGAACGGGAGCTGAGGAAGAGCAGGTAGAGAAACAGCAGCCCACTGAAAGGCTTTTAGCAAACTAACAGCACAATCTGATCTGCACTTTTCAAAGTTCACCTCCACATAATGTATACTCCTATAGGATAGGAACCAATCTGTAGACCAGAGAAATTATGAGGCTTTTATGGTACTCCAAGTGGGACTACAGTGGCAATAATAACTTAGAGGTAAGCGGATAAATTCAAAACGTGTAAGAGGCAGACTGACAGGATAGTGTGCTCTTGACTGGCTACGGGGCTGAGGGGCAGAAGAAGTCGAGGAGGACTCCCAAGCTTCTGGCAGGAGGAATGAGTGCACTTTATTTGCTGAGCCGTGGAGCACAGGAGGAGGAAGCAGTCACTGTTCAGTTTCGTTGGGGAGAAGTGACAGACAGGATACGGACATGGATCTTTTCATTTTTACATTGGAAACCAAAAGGCCCAGATTTTCTCTATCCCTGTCTCTAGCAGGCTGGAAGTAGGGTCTAAGTCAGACAACCAAATGCTCCCTTCCCAGAACTTTTAACTTGAGAGACAGTGAGGCACAGGAATAGATTAAAAAAGATTCGGAGAGACAGCAGAGGCACCGTCACCAAGTGCCAGTGGTGGCTTCCTATTCCAAGTGTTCCTGTGCCTGACCTTGGCTCTGGTCCTTGCTGCCTGGCTTCCCTTGATTCCTATCCATTTTCTGAGACTGGTTCTCCTGAGAGCCAGCCTTCCAATATATTCCTTTGTTTACATTAGCCAAAGCTGATTTCTACTGCTTACAGTCGATGCAATGCTAATGGATATGCTGTTTGGTTGTTGCTTTTTTTTCCCATTTTGCCCACTATATACTGCTGAATTCAAGTAAGTTATATGTGCCCATGACAGAACCACACTGTAATGTCCCCCAAACTATTCTCAACACCAATGGTTATGTGATACCAGCTCTTTACACAATAACTTCATGCCAAGAGATATGCCATCTATTTCCTGTCCTTCAACAGAGATAAGTGTACAATGTTAAGCCCAGAGTCTACCTTCCCTTTGTATCTTTTCTCTCATAAGAATTCACTGCCAAACCTCTACCGTTTCTATACCAGCTACATTTCCTCTCATTTCTATTCCCAGTAGAACTGGTATACAGCCTCTGAAACCTAATTCTCAAGACTGTAGAGATATAGTTATATTAAAATCTCTTGCAAAGAAATTCACAGTTTAGAGCCACTTCCCCAGATACAATCATAAACCTTTCTGACATAAGAGCAGTTGGTCAGACTCTGGCCCCGACCCACCAACGCCTGTCAGACCTTATTCCACAAACGATGCAAGAACTGCTGACTTGCTGAGCCCCAGCTTTCTTCCCTCCCCATGGGGCTTTAGGCACACTTTGCCTTTTTCTCTCACTAGCTCACTGCTCAGTAAACTTGATCTCTGGTAATCTCTTTTGCAAAGTATATCCACATCCTCTTTAACCCATTTTTCCCCCATTTCTTTCAACCGTTAAACAAAAGAGAACTTTATGTTATGTATATTTTACCACAGTTTTTAAAAATGAAAAACCATTTTCCTCCTTCTCACCTTGTTCACTTAGTTCCATTAATGAGCTTAAGAGAGCTCTACCAGAGGCTAGTGACACACCTGTATCAAGCAAAATTAAAAGTCATGAGTTTCTGATCCACCTAGACAAAATAATCAGGGTCACAAAGTCCCTCCCAGTCTCCATCATGCTCTCAATCTAGCTCCTCCCCATCTTATAAAAATCAAATTCGTTTCCCCAACAGAGTTTTTATAAACTTCTTTATTTGTTGCAATATAGTTTGTTTGGTTACCTGTGTTGAAACAGTACATATTGTCACTTTTCACAGCAGACAAACACAGTAAATGATTTAGCTACCTTAGGAATTAAGCAAGCTTTATAGGCTAGGTTGGGAACCTAACCACCATTTAGACTACAATTCTATGGAAACACAACCTAAAGTCTACCAACATAAATTAAGGAATCTCAGAAAAAGACTTCAGGTAACTTGAAACATCACTGCTTACACTGCTTCCACAAAAAGACCAATATTTGATGATAAAACAATGTAATCCCTACACACAGCTTTACTTTCAAACATAATGCTATAATCTGTTTAGTTGACACAAATAACATTTCAACCTTTGAAAACAAAAACTATTTGAAGTACAGCTTTACCTTATTTTATCTTCCCAGAAACTCAAAGAACTCATATTAAGGTCATTCTTATTTTCACATTAACAAATTAAAGAGAACATACACACAAACAGTAACACTACCGCCACCTAACCTTTTTAAAATTTATTTCTGCTATTAACAATCACTGAAATGAAGACACAGTCCTAACATATTCTTCACATAACTGTGAAGACACAGTTCTCTTCATCAAAAACTATCAAAATTTTCATTCAACATTATAAAAGATTCCAACCTAACAGGTATTATCATCTTGATTTACTGATTCTATACGCAGAGCAGCCTTCTTCAAAACGATTAGCTCCTTTTTAATCTTCATATCACATCAACTTAAAGTTATAAAACAGATGTGATTAAGTTTTATAGTCTTAAATTCACTTTAAGCCCACAGCTTCATTCTATTATGTGATCACTTCTATACATACAACAGTAATTAAACAGACAACATTTATTATTTAATTTTAAACTGCAAAGCCCATTCACTTCCACACAAATTTAATTGTCAAACTTGTCTAATCAGCCTCTGATCTTAGAATGTTAATTGTACGTTAAATGGCAGGTCAAAAGCATGCCACTGAACATTTGAACAGTTTGCTAACACTTAACTGTCTCCTACTTAAGCATAGTCATCTTTATTTTATATGTTGTTTATACAGCAAATTTTCCACTAGTTATGTTCATCTGAGTTTTGTTTAAGCTTGGTACTTGGTAAACTTTGTCTATGGAAAAATCATCAGTCAAAAGACTTTTATTTCAACTTGGGTAATTCATCGCAAATAAATCTGGAAGACCCAGGGGTATCTACCATTTAAAAAAAAAAAAATCCCAAATCCTCCAAGCCTTCTCATTAAAATATCATGTATGCCTATTTCTATTAATAGATAGTAAAAAATTTTAAAGCATAGATATTACTGTTTCAAGAAACCCCTTCAACCAGCAAGATTTAGTCTGTGCAAGATTAAAAATCAACTCTAAAAGAATCTGGCAGGTGTAGGGCCCAGTATCAGCTTCTAGAGTCCTCCCTCCCATTCCACAGAATTAATGATACGTAATACAAATAATCAAGTATATAATAAGATTTAGAGTAAATTTCTTCCAAACCACTCAACAATTTAAAAATTTAATTTTCTTACTTTGTTTTCATGGAGTATGAATGGCACCAGTGCTATCATTATGGGCTTTGGGAAAAAAATTCCAGTTCCAGAGCCTGTAACACCAGATTCAATAAGTGCTTGCCATCTAGACCACTAAAAAATAGGCAGGCATCTGTAACCAAAAATCTCATCAAATATTATAACATGATTCTAACTGTCCAACTCCTAAGTATATGCTTTATTTTTTTAATAAATTTATTTATTTTTTGGCTGGGTTGGGTCTTCTTTGCTGCATGCAGGCTTTCTCTAGATGCGTTGAGCAGGGACTACTCTTCATCACAGCGCATGGGCTGCTCATTGAGGTGACTTCTCTTTGTTGCAGAGCATGGGCTCTAGGCGCAAGGGCTTCAGTAGTTGTGGCACGCAGGGTTAGTTGCTCCGTGGCATGTGGGCTTTTCCCAGACCAGGGCTCGAACCCATGTCCCCTGCATTGGCAGTCGGATTCTTAACCACTGCACCACCAGGGAAGTCCCTAGGTATATGCTTTAACTTCAGAAGTGCAACTGTCTTATCCCTTTCTCATTTTGCCATCCTCCACTGCTCAGAAATGTGTACATGCCTACTGCTAAGCCTATGTATGTGTAAAACTATACCTTGTCCTAAAATACATTATCTTCAAACTCTTACTCAAAACTCCCTTTCATGAAATCTCTTATACTCTAAATAACAGGTCCTATTCAAATCACTATCACTCCAAGTTTTCTAAAAATTATAAATCTAATATGTACAAAAAAGAATTGCCTCTGGTAGAAGAGAAGCATACGGGGAGCAAGCGGGGGCCTTAAAGTTCACTTCAAGGAATTTCAACTTTACTTTTAATTGAGCTGAATTACAGCTAAAATGCAACACATGTTAAAAGATAAAGTTACATACTATATGTTGTTCATTAGTGAACATTAGTTATAGAGGTATTTTATAACATATCATTAATTATATATTAATATATAGTAAATAGGGGGGAAGATATCTACAGGCAAAACAGAAGGCACCAACATAGAAAGATATGTGGGAGTCCACTATGGAGGTTAAAACAGTCATCCCAGACAGGCTCTTCCTAGCTGTGTGATTTTGCACAAATCGCTTGACTACTCTAAGATGTAGTTTCCTCATCCAAAGTCTCCACCTCCTAAGCTGGTTGCAAGAATTAAACAAGTTAGTACCCCCAGGTTCAAAGCAGCATTATCCACAAGAGCAACAGTGTAGAAGCAACCCAAGTGCCCATTGACAGACAAATGTATAAGTAAAATGTGGTATATATATTAAATGGAATATTATTCAGCCCTAAAAAACAAGGGAAATTCTGAAGTATGCTACAATACAAATGAACCTTGAGGGCATTGAAATAAGCCAGTTACAAAAAGATAACTACTATATGATTCTACCTATACGAGGTACCTAGAGTAGTGAGAAATCAGAGAGACGAAAAGTAGAACGGATGGTTACCAGGGGCTGGGAGAACTGGGGAATTATCATTTAAAGGGTATAGAGTTTTAGTTTTGCAAGATGAAAAGAGTTCTGGACATGAATGGCAGTGATGTTTGCACACATTATGAATGTATTTAATACCACTGAACTATATACTTAAAAATAGTTAAGATGGTAAATTTTATCTTATGGGTATCTTACCACCATAAAAAAAATGAAAAAGAAAAAGAATTAAGTGAATTAATATATGAAGAATACAGAACAGTACCTGGCACATGGTAATAAAATGTAAGCTATTGTTATACTATGTCCAGGGCACATAGTAAGCACTTAATTAAGGCTGGATATCATTGTTATTAATACTATGACTACTACTTTACACAATCCAAAAAAGAGTCAAGGTCATTAATAAACAAAGTCTGGATAAGACAGAAAGGATTCATTTCCTGTAGGCAGGGAAGAAGAGGACATCTCTTCTGAACAGAGAGGAAAAGAGATGAGTGAACCAAAAATTTTGAAGTGCAGAAAAGTAAACCATAGGTAATTCCCTGTGAAGGTTACCCACAGCCCACAAACTCAAGCTTATATGCATCTTTACACAAAAGCAGGCAAGAACTACAGTAAGTAGTTCCTTATTTCTTTTTTCTAAGAAGAGCTGTAACCCAAGACAATTTTGTAAAATCAGAAGCTGCACTACCTGAGTGAGCAATAACTCAAAGAGCTCAAATCAAAGAACCTGAATCAGGTGGATCTCTCAATCTGTCTAGGAAACTGTTTCCTAAACACTAAAATGATAAAAACAAACCTGAGCCTAAAATATTCCAATGTACTGAAACAGCTTCTTAAGATTTACTAACAATAATAGTATATATAAATACACGATTACTCCAAAAGGTATTGTACATAATGGAAAATTACCATGTTTTTGTCCCACAATCTAGCTCATTATATAAAAATTAGTAAAAGGATAATTTAAATAAAATTATAATTAAGGGAATTCCCTGGCGGTTCAGTGGTTAGGACTCCTCACTTTCACTGCTGAGGGCGCGGGTTTATTCCCTGGCAGAGAACTAAGATTCCACAAGCCACACAGTACGGCCAAATTTAAAGTGTGTGTATGTGTGTGTGTGTATCTATAATACATTAAATCTACATGGGTTCATATTTCCCTTAGCAGCTTAAAAGAAACATAAGAATTATCATAACAATAAGAGTAGCCGATCAAGTCCCTTTCTATGTACAAGTTTATAAGATCAACTAATTAACAGAGTTTAGGGAAATGCAAGAAGTAGAATATAAAAGCATACCTTTCAACTAGTGAAAAGAACTGTCAAATCAGGACTGAATTATTTGCTACCAGCAATATGCATCTTGCTAAGTGCCACTTCTGTGGGCTAGAGTATGTTCCCTCCTCCTTTCCACCAATCTACAAAGAATTAGAGAATTATGGACTCTTAAAGTGCTGGAAGGGTTCTTACAATGTAGTGCCACTTCACCCAAGTAGTGTGTACACACACAGGTGCACACACACACATATATCCCACCTCCAGCCCTGCGACAAACACAAACAGCACTTAAGGCACAAGAAAAACCAGGCTAGATTCAAATGCAAGTGAGAACAAAAAGTATTCATACAGGCACTACCAAAGACACAAAACTATCTGGTTATATTACTTTCACCAGTTCGTAACTGTCTGAAAATAAAGTATAGGTTAATAGTCAACTTACATAAATAAAAACATAACGATTTACCCTTCTACAGCAAGATGCTTCTACCTCAAAGACTCGGTTTGAATACAATATAGATATTTTTTAATATCTTCTAAGTTCATTTAAATGTTTTTCTTAATGGTCACCTAAAGTCCAAAATCCAAGAACTCTAAAACCATAACTGAATACAGACACAGTTGGATAAATCAATCTCTTCAAATCCTCAAAAGTGATAAGGTTAGCAAGAGAAAAATCTTAAGATACATCTTAAAGATTCAAACTGAATAACACTGGCTAAATGAGTTCCATCTAATTAGGGGGACAGGAGGATTTCTCTTGGTTTGTAACTATTTCCTTATGCTCAGAAATATGGCTTTTTGTCACATTAAAAAATACAAGGGACTACCCTGGCGGTCCAGTGGTTAACACTCCGCGCTTCCACTGCAGGGGGTGAGGACTAGATCCCTGGTCGGGAACTAAGATCCCACATGCCAAGTGCCGTGGCCAAAAAAAAAAAAAAAAAAAAAAAAAAAATTCAAGCCCACAACTGCTAATTAGGTATAGGCCATTGAACAAACATGGTCTCTCTGGTATCCTCATCCTGAGAAACTGGAATAGATTCTTGCTACTTAAAGTGTGGTCCTTGGACCAGTAGCACTGGCATCACCTGGGAACTTGTTAAAAATGCAGAATCTTGGGCCCCATCCCAGACTCACTGAATCAGACTTACATTTTAACAAGATCCCCAGGCGATTCATATGCACATTAAATTGAAAAGCACTGGATTAAATAACCTCTAACCATCCTTAATACTCAAATTGCAAAGGAAAAGAGAAAAGCCAAACAACAGAAGCCAAAATAAGCAAAAATAAATTAAAATTTTTAGAAACATGAAAAAAAAGTGCTTCCACTAAAATGCCTGTTCAAAAGTTATAGTCAGTAGATTTTCCCTCTCTTCTTAGTTACAGAAATATTGTTTTGATACTGACTAGGGTAAAAGGAGCAGAGGATTAAAAAGAGAAGAGAAAGAAGACTAAGCAAGATACAAGTTAGTTCCAATCCCAGTCTTCTAATTTTCACATTTTACATTTTGCAACTTTTGAAACTCACTGTTGCCTACACTAGCTGAATGAATGCCAATATAACCTACTTTCAATAAAAGTTTTCACAAAGGTCCCCAAAAAGGTTCACTTAATCGTCCTTGAGCATAACTGAAAATGAGAAAAAAAGTGTTGCTATAGGGGCTTCCCTGGTGGTGCAGTGGTTAAGAATCTGCCTGCCAATGTAGGGAACATGGGTTCGAGCCCTGGTCCGGGAAGATCCCACATGCCACGGAGCAACTAAGCCCGTGCACCACAACTACTGAGCCTGCGCTCTAGAGACTGTGTGTCACAACTACTGAACCCATGTGCCACAACTACTGAAGCCCTTGCGCCTAAAGCCCACGCTCAGCAACAAGAGAAGCCACTGCAATGAGAAGCCCGCACACTGCAACGAAGAGTAGCCCCCGCTCGTCACCAACTAAAAAGAAAGCCCGCGCTCAGCAACAAAGACCCAACACAGCCAAAAATAAATACATTAATTAATTAATTTTTAAAAAACAAAAAAAAACAAAAACCACTCCTTTCAAAAAAAAAACAAGTGTTGCTATAGGGGCTTCCTGTGCCTCCTGTCAGGAAACCCCCTTGAGGAGTCTCGGTTGGCTGGCTCTCTGTGACATTACCTCTTTCTTCCTCCAGTCACAGAAGTAGGTTGGCTGCTTCCCCTTCCACAGCAACTATTCCTCAAGTGTTCACTTCCCTGCCTTCTGTATCGCTATGAAAAACACTCTCTTGCCATACTCTGTATTCCAAAAAAACAGCTCTTCTAAGTACCTCAAAGGCCACTGGGCTAACCTACTGATGCAGCAGTCCCAAGCGGCCTTCAACTTCAAGATGATTGAGGTAAAGGATCTCCCACCTTACAACTTCCTAACAACAACTCAAGAAGAAGTAGGAGTTGGTTAACAATCAAAATTTAAATCAAAAACTCATGGCTCAGAAATCCTTAAAACTCTTGACATGTTTTAAAATATATACTAACAGTTTCACCAGCCACCAGTACAATAATTGTCTTCCTTAGTCCAAGCACCGTACTGCCCAGTGGCTAGAACTTAACAAAGACTCTGGATTGACAGCAACTATTAGGTCAGTCTAGCTCAGACACGCTGTTTCCGCTTCATGACTTCGTGCTACTCCTCTTGCCCATGTTACTCACTCTCCACTAGTCATCTTCCTCCTAAGAATGCCTACGTTCCAGAGTCTATGTCACATCATTTATAGGAAATTATATTTCACATTGTTCTCTCATGTATTCCCATTTTAATATCACAATTAGATTTTCACCCATTTAAGGGCATGAAACATGTCTTAAATTTTCTCTTTATAAATAGGTTCAAATTTTAAAAATAGGACTTTACCATGACTATGGAATTTCTCTTTAGAAAGTTCGAGTTTGGTTTATTTTACTTTAAGCAATCTATTAATTTGGTAGAAGGTGTAACTATCAACAACACTTACCAAGCACTTCCTACATGTTAAGCATTATTCTAAATGCTTTAGATGAAATTACTTAATCCTATAACATCTAGGAGGTAGTTATTATTGTTATCCCTATTTTTCAGATGGGCAGGTTGGGAGTTACAGGGGTTGTATAACTTTCCTAAGGTCACATGACTAGTAAGTATGGGTACTTCAGGATTTGAACCCAGGTAGTCTAGTTTCAATACCCAAGCTCTTAACCACTATACTATACTGCTTCTCAAAAACAGACCTGTTTTATAAGCTAACATACTTAAGTATCTTTGTTTTCTAGAATTTTATTACATTATTACCTTTATATGTCCATGATTCTACTGACTATGCAGAATACCTAACATAGGCTCACAATCCCTCTTACCTGAAAACTTTGGAGTTAGGTATACTCCCAAATTAAGATAAAAAAAAAAATTAGACAATCTTAAAATATACTAAAAATAAAATAAAATAGGTACAAACTAATTTTCCTCTCAAAACTTTATTGCTATTGAAATTGACCACAAAAAAAAAAAAGAAAAAAAGAAATTGACCATACACTAAGATACTTAATTTGGTGGCTCCAAGTACATCATCAGAACAGCTACCATTTAAAACTTGTCAAAAATTAGAAATTTTATAAAACAAGCAACATCTTTTGTGTGTATCTTAATTCTTCTATATAACAATGAATCTTTTTCTTAATTATTTTACTGAAAGGGAAAGATCTAATCTACAAGAAACTTGAAATAATTTTATGTTTAACACAGATATTATACTTTATCATACATATTTTACTATAAAAACCCCATTATTTATTTTAAATGTATAAACAGACTAATAGCACCACTAGGTTACTTTTAAGAAAGATAATTAAAAACACATGTAGAAGATGCATAACACGAAGATGCTTGATTTAATATTGCTTTATGCACATAGGGAAATATAAGTACATAAAATTATATCTAAATGCACCAAATGTTTTAAATGACTTAATTTCCCAATTTATTAGTACAAAATGTTTAATAAATCACACTATTAGAAATTAACTGGTTTCCACTGGTCTTTGTTCATGTTCACATAAAATTACTGGGAAAAAGTCTAGATGCAACAATGTCAACAGCTAAATACTAAATACAGTACCTAACCTCTGAGATTACAAAATTAAATATAATATGGACTCATCATATTAAGGCAACTACCAAGGCCAGATCACAGAGTCGATTCAATGTGCAGTTGCTTAAAGTTTACAATTTAAGGAGCAATTTTATTTGTTCTCATTATATATACTGTATTCTGTGCCTCTAGCTACATTTACATTTTATCAGGCTAATATAACACTTAAAAGGCTTAAAAGCCATTTTTAAATAATTCATGGGGAGACAATTTAATTCTGTGCCCAGGCAAAAATATTTTAAAAATTAAATTTTCTAAAGTCTAAGATGTTACGAAAGTAAAATTTGTCCAGAAAGGCTCACCTGCCCACAAAAACAGCAGCAACAGCAGAGCTGGGCTGAAAGCCAGGAACATACTGTTCTAAGATGGGCTGCATATAAAATCTTCAAACCAGGGCTTCCCTGGTGGCGCAGTGGTTGAGAGTCCGCCTGCCAATGCAGGGGACACGGGCTCATGCCCCGGTCCGGGAAGATCCCACATGCCGCAGAGCGGCTAGGCCCGTGAGCCATGACCGCTGAGCCTGCGCGTCTGGAGCCTATACTCCGCAACGGGAGAGGCCACAACAGTGAGAGGCCTGCATACCGCAAAAAAAAAAATAATAATAGGAAAAAGAAAAGCTTCAAACCAGATCTCACAATTTAAAAAAGAGCTGTCAGAATTACTCATTTTCAATTTCTTTACCTAAGTTCACAGATACTAATGCCTTTTGGGAATCAGATTACATGCAAACACTGAATATAGTTCCTAAAGAAAGTAAAGATACTATATGATGTATAATTTTAAAAAACAAAAGCATGTAGTTATAGAAATTTCTTTCCCAAAATATAATTGGAGCATATATATCAAAATTGCTATTCTTCATATACCGTGTACAAGTCCAGTGACTGTTCTACCCTTATGAACAAAATTTCACTATCTAAAACAGAAGAGTTACATTCCAACACAAAGTTTTTCTATAGACTCCTTTGCTCCCAACATGAACAACAGAGAGCAAAACCCATATGAGATAAGAGAGAATCTTCAAATCATTCTTTCATTTTCTGAGATTCCAACATAAGAACATCAGTTTCCTGAAGCAAACAAAACACTTTCAGAGACTTTAACGTGGCAAAATCGTTTTTACAAAAATAGGTCTAAAATGACATAGTCATATAATTCATATGCAATGCACAAAAGAACATGGCAACATTATCAAAACTGCTATGCTTTCAGTAGTGTTGTATACATGATCCCACTAATCCTCACTAAATTCTTAATAATCCCAAACTAGTATTTTGGGATGTATTAGATGTACAATGCATTGGGTAACAGAATTCTACTGCCTCACAAAAGCAGCCTGAATTAAAGCTGGTCCTCTGCTGCCATCTAGTGCAGTCATAAAATGCCAAAACTAAACCAAAAGTGACTGGAAAAAAACTTTTTGGTGATGAATCTATTTATTGAATCATTAAAAATACTAGTTCAAGGGCTTCCCTGGTGGTGCAGTGGTTGAGGGTCCGCCTGCCGATGCAGGGGACACGGGTTCGTGCCCCGGTCCGGGAAGATCCCATATGCCGCGGAGCGGCTGGGCCCGTGAGCCGTGGCCACTGGGCCTGCGCGTCCGGAGCCTGTGCTCTGCAACGGGAGAGGCCACAACAGTGAGAGGCCCGCGTACCACACACACAAAAAAAATACTAGTTCAAAACATGGGCCTTAAATATCACTGCAGAAAACGCTACAAAAATATTTAATAATTTACTTTAAAATATGTGAGTGTAGGGATTTCCCTGGCAGTCCAGTGTTTAAAACTTTGCCTTCCAATGGGGGGGTGTGGGTTCGATCCCTGGTTGGGGAACTAAAATCCCACATGCCTTGTGGCCAAAAGAACAAAACATAAAAACAGAATCAATATTGTAACAAATTTAATAAAGACTTAAAAAAAATGGTCCACATTAAAAAAAAAAATATGTGAGTGTATTCCCACAGATGCATTCTAGAGCATACAGAATAGAGCAATAAGTGGTTATAATGAACTATCAGGTAATAATTACTCATATGAAAAAAGTTACCTAGAATAATATTATCACAGTACTGTTTGTTATAAAAGCAAAAATTTCAAAACAATTTAAATTTTCAACCACACAGGATTTCTCAAATTATGATTCCCTGGTGGCGCAGTGGTTGAGAGTCCGCCTGCCAATGCAGGGGACACGGGTTCGTGCCTCGGTCCAGGAAGATCCCACATGCCGCGGAGCGGCTGGGCCCATGAGCCATGGCCGCTGGGCCTGCGCGTCCGGAGCCTGTGCTCTGCAACGGGAGAGGCCACAGCAGTGAGAGGCCCGCGTACCACAAAAAAAAAAAAATATATATATATATATATGGTGCATTCATACAATGGAATACAATGATCCAGTATGGCTCCTTTTCCTCCTAAGACACTATCAAAATAACAAAGTTAGATTTTTTTTTTAAGTATAAAGCCATCTGGTGGTTTTCAAAGTATGTCCACAAGTCCCCAAACTCTTTGATACTCTTCCTTTTAAGAGGTGGAGCTAAATTTCCCTCCCCTTGAGTGTGGGCTGGATTTGTATCTCACTCCCAACAAATAGAATATGGCAGAAATGACTGTAAATAACTTTTGAGATTAGCTTAGATTATAAAAAGACTACTACTTCCATCCTGGATATCTTGAAATATCTTGGATCACTTGCTCTGGGGGAAGCTGGCTGCCATGTAGTAAGGACATTCAGGCAGCTGTGGAGAACCACATGGAACCCCAGAGTTAGTATGAAGACTGCTTTAAGCTGAAGATGTTTGAGATTCAAGAGATGCAGAAAGAAGCGTCCCCAGAGCTTCCCTTATTTGACTAAACGCAGAAACTTCTGGGAATGAGGCCACCATAAATCACCTCTTTGGAGCAGCTTCACTCCCAGGAAGGAGACTGAGAGTGAAACTATCTTAAAACCCCTCTCTGGGGGAATTTTACAGCCATGAAGAAGATGGAAAAGATCAATCACACCAGCATAACAAAGATTATCAGATTATCATAAACTTTCTTCTCTCCTGTTGTTATCCTAAACATAGGTTCTCCTAAAGTAACCCATTTGTTCTTCCCACAGAAGCCTTCTGTCTCCATTCCCTTTCCCCTATTAAGTTAGGGGTGTGTGTGTGTGTGTGTGTGTGTGTGTGTACCCCTAACTTTAGTCATTTAGCACATCACTTCTTTTGTGCACTCCCACAGGCATTATGAATAAACTTTTTTCCTCTTCTTTCCTCAGTTTAATCTGCAAACTCCCAAACACTAAACACAGTGGGTACAAGTTTTTCCTCCCCACCCAGGCCTGCAAGGCAAGGAATGGAGGCCTCAGGCCAACAATCAGCAAAGAACTGAGGCCTGCCATCAACCACAAGAGTAAGCCTGGAAGTGGAGCCTCGAGGTGACGGCAGCCCTGGCCCACAGAGTGACAGCGACCTCCTGAGAGACACTGAGCCAGAACGACCCAACTAAACTGTTCCCCAGAACCATGAGATCATAAATGTTTGTTGTTTTATGCTGCTAAATTTGAGGGGGTAATCTTGAGGTAATGTGTTGGGTAGGAATAGATAACTAATATAACACACAACAATGAAGATAATGAAGGAAAGGAGGGAAGACCATCACTGGATGAACTATGGCAATAAATTTCTGCTGGACAAGAAATCGATGGAGAAGTGCTGAGAAGCACTGCACAAAAGTAGCAACATCTACAAGTGGAGCTGCCTATTTTGCAAAATCCCAAAGAAAATCCAGACCCAGAAACATCAACTAACGAGAGTGACAATAGGGACTGAAAAAGAGAAATTGGTTATTTTTAACTAATGTAAAACAATTAAATCCCCACAACTCACAGACAAGACATACAGGTTAACCAACTCCTAAGCAATCAATCAATAAAATTGGAGGGCCCTTCTCTAAAGAAACTGAACCAAACCCTGAGGTAAAGTAACTACATGGGTAATGGTGCCCGGAAGTAAAAGACCTCTCCAGGCAGTAGGACTGAAGATCCTCCAGCACAACCGCTTATCATAAAGCAAAGGTCTCAAGCTGACAAAGCCGGCCCACATTCACAGAATTTCTTCCAAGCACTTTTTCTGCCTCATTTTTAAATGCAAACAGCCAACCAAGGATCACTGCACATTTAAGGAAAACCAGAAACATGAAGAAGAAAGATGATTCAAGATTAAGAGAAAGTAACTCTATACCCGCCAGTTAGTATTCTCATAAGAGATTCAAAACTCTATCATGTCCATAAATTAAGAACAGGTTGGCATAAAAAGGTATAAGCAGAGAGTAAAAATGCATGGGTACTCTTGAAATTTAAAAGCGTAATTACTGAAATTAGTAATTTATTAGAAATACAGAAAGAAAATGAGAAGATCTCCCAGAAAACTGAAAAGGAGACCAGGAGATGAAAAGTATGACAGAAAAGGTAAGAGAAGAAAAAGAATCTAAGAATCTAGGTGGTGTAACAACCAACAGCAGGTCTAGAAGGAGAAAAGAGAAAAAAGAAAAAAGAGAGAGAGAGGAAATAAAATATCAGAGATAAGATAAAATTACCCTGAATGGAAGAACCCAGGTTTTCAGATTCAAAGAGATCACCAAGTACCAATGAATGGGAAGGTTGGGGGGCAACGGCGACCCACATAATTAGACATCACTGGGAAATTTTAGGACAAGAATAAAGAGAAAATTCTAAGTTTCCAGGGGCGAACCACTTCCAAGGCACTAGAATCAGAATAATATCACACCTTTTATCAGTGACAGAGGTTAACAGAAGAAATTGAAGTAAGGTTTTTAATATTCTTAGGGAAAAGCATTTCTAATCTAAAATTTTATACACAAGCAAATTACTAAATTCAGGACAAGAGCAACAGCATGTTCATACACCTAAGCATGCTTGTGTTACTTCCTGTACATACTTTCTTAGGAAGTGAGTTAAGGAGGTATCCCTGCAAAGTGACAGAAAAGAAAGGAAGGAAGGAAGGAAGGAAGCAGAGGGGAAGAAAGAAAAACATGGAATCCAGAAAGCTACATCCAACCAGGATAAAAGTTGGGACCAGAGCTTTATACACAGGCTAGAAATCATAGAAGGCTCTAAAAGAGAAGTCTTTGGGATAACAACAAGTAATTGAAAGAAGAAACAGAATGACTAAAACCTTGAAAAAACTTGATTATTGGGTAAAGGCAATTATTCGAGTAAAAAAGAACCTATTTAAACTCAACAAAAGAAACATTCTACTTGATGTGGCAGAGAAGGCATGACTTTGAACTCTGGGCAAGTTGGCTGTCTTTGGTGGTCAGCTCCATCCCTGCAGTTGTGTGCTCAGTGGATCCTGGTTTGAGTAGTAAGCAAATAACACTTCCCAGACTCCCTTGCCAGCTCTCTGGAAGGAGATTAGAAAAAAAGAGGAAGGGAAAAACCTATTGATCTGCTTCTGGCAGCATCTGTGGCAGCACTGAAGGCAGCAGCCACCAGATGACGGCACAGCTTCTTAGGGGAGAGCCCCCTGGGAGGGGCTGCTGTGCAGAAGTGGTGAGTGGTCCCAGAGCAGCGGCCAGACAGGCAGTATATTACCTCCTCCAGCACCTGGGCATCAAGTGCTAACCAGGCTCCAAACAGAGGCACTAGCAGCCTGCTGAACTCCAGGTGACCCTTTGGCTTCTCCATCCTCTCAATGCCTTTGTAACCAATTCTATGTATTAAATTCCTGTGTGTTTGAAATATCAGAGTGATTTCTTTTCATGCCATGAAAAAGGAAATCTATTCCTTTCCACTAATCTAAATGATAGTTCCAGTGAGAAAAAAAAATTTTAAGTATTTTTCACCATTTAAAACAACCATACACTTACATAAAACAAAAATCCTATGTTTAACAAACAGCATGTAAATGTAAACAGAGTTGACAATATTAAAGTTAGAGCTGACATAACAGAAGTAGATGGAAGACAGAGAACTCTAAAGTCCGCATCTTAACAAGAGTTAAGAAACACTACATTAGGGTTATTAGGATAAAGGGAAGATTAAATATACAGGCATGATCGATGAAGAGAACTAACAATAACAGTTTACCTATGATGAGAAACTAGAAGAAAAGACAGGTGGGAACAGAGGTACTGGTAAGCCACATCCTCATGACCACATTAGGAACTCACCTAAAGTTAATTAATAAACAGCAACATAAACATTATTTAGAGATCTGAGGATAATCACAAAACAAGTATAAAAAAAAAGTAATGGAAATAAAAATAAACAAACGGGACCTAATGAAACTCAAAAGCTTTCGCAAAGCAACGGAAACTACAAACAAGATGAAAAGACAACCCTCAGAATGGGAAGAAATATTTACAAATGAATCAACGGACAATTAATCTCCAAAATATATAAACAGCTCATGCAACTCAATATTAAAGAAAACAAACAATCCAATCAAAGAATGGAAGAAGACCTAAATAGACATTTCTCCAAAGAAGACATACAGGTGGCCAAGAAGCACATGAAAAGCTGCTCAACATCACTAATTATTAGAGAAATGCAAATCAAAACTACAATGAGGTATCACCTCACACCAGTTAGAATGGGCATCATCAGAAAATCTACAAACAACTAATGCTGGAGAGGGTGTGGAGAAAGGGGAACCCGCTTGCGCTGTTGGTGGGAATGTAGATTGATACAGCCACTATGGAGAACAGTATGGAGGTTCCTTAAAAAACTAAAAATAGAACTGCCATATGACCCAGCAATCCCACTACTGGACATATACCCAGAGAAAACCATAATGCAACAAGACACATGCACCCCAATGTTCATTGCAGCACGATTTACAATAGCCAGGTCATGGAATGGGCACCTAAATGCCCATCGACAGATGAATGGATAAAGAAGATGTGGTACATATATTACTCAGCCATAAAAAGGAACGAAATTGGGTCATTTGTCAAGATGTGGATGTATCTAGAAACTGTCATACAGAGTGGAGTGAAGTCAGAAAGAGGAAAACAAATATTGTATATTAACACATATATGTGGAACCTACAAAAATGGTACAGATGAACCAGTGTGCAGGGCAAAAATAGAGACACAGATGTAGAGAACAAACGTATGGACACCAAGTGGGGAAAGTGGTGGGGAGGGTGGTGGTGGTGAGATGAATTGGGAGACTGGGGTTGACATATATACACTAATATGTATAAAATGGATAATAATAAGAACCTGCTGTATAAAAAAATTAATTAAATTAAATTCAAAAATTAAAAGAAAAAAAAGGTTAAAAGAAGTTGCGTTAGACCTCAGAGATATTGCGGGTTCATTTCCAGACCACCACAATAAAGCAAATATCGCAATAATGTGGAAAAAAAAAAAGTGGTTGCCTTTAGGGAGTAATACTGATAGAAGGAGGGGATATGGAAGGAATCTCCAGTATTACTTGATTTATTTAACCATAAACAAGGATTACCTTAATAAACAATTTTATTTTAGTCATCGAATAGGAAAATGTTTAATAAAATAGAAAAATATTTAGGAGCATTAATTAAAAACAGCAGATTACTGGGCTTCCCTGGTGGCACAGTGGTTGAGAGTCCGCCTGCCGATGCAGGGGACACGGGTTCATGCCCGGTCTGGGAAGATCTCACATGCCGCAGAGCGGCTGGGCCGGTGAGCCATGGCCGCTGAGCCTGCGCGTCCGGAGCCTATGCTCCGTGACGGGAGAGGCCACAACAGTGAGAGGCCCGCGTACCGCAAAAAAAAAAAAAAAAAAAGCAGATTACTAAACTAAAAATCATAGATACTAAACAGTTTAAGTAGAAAACATATTTCCCCTAATAGAAGCTCCATTATGGCAGGGACCACTGTAATGCCCAGCATCTAGAATGGTACATGGCATACATAATATACACCAAAAAATACTGTGGAATGAATTCATTTTCACTTAACAAAATGATATATATAGACAGAGACACAGGTCTGAAAATATACACACCAACATTAGCAGCAACAGCAGCAACTGGTGAGATTACGGCTGCTTTTCATTTTTTTCTTTTCCTTATCTTCACTTTCTAAGTTTTCCACAATGAATACAAAGTAATTTTATAATGAGGAAAAGTATTTTTAAAGTCACTATCATTTTTTCATTAAACTTTTTCATTTTGTGACCAGAATCACAAAAGAAACCAAAAAAAAGACATTTTACATATATATATATTCCAAGTTAGAAAAACTCACAACTATTAATAATGGAAAATGTTTAGTAAGGTATAGACATATTCATTGACCTTGACCTAATTAAGAGGATCTGAAAATCTTTCAAGGTAACAGAATACTGCAAAATTACTATTCATTGCACAAATCAGGTAATTAGTTCCAATACTGGTTAACAAATCTCATGAATCTATCTGTTCTGAGGCTAAGAAGCCTCTGTTGGTTATTTTAATTAGTTACTTTTAGATTAAGTAGCTCTGTTTATAATGAGAATACAGAGTATCATTACACTTCAAAGTATAAAATCAAATGATATATTCATTTGCACTAACTACCATGAATGTTACAGGTTATGCTTTTTAGAACTTCATAGCCATGCACAAGTTAAGTATGTAAAATACAGTATCCTTTTACCTGGTCTTCCATGGGAGAGAGTAAAAAGCCACATTGATTACTCAGATTTACCTTGATCTGGAATAAAATGTTAAAGCCACTTAAAATGGTACGGGCAACACTTACATATCAAAGGGGCTGAAAGGTGTGAAAATCATTTTGATTTTTATAAAACAATCAGTCTTCATGAGAAGAGAAGACCAGAAGAAATATTCCAAAGGCTTTGTTTTATTTTACATTTGCCCCGTGGCCTGGCTGATTACTTTTGATTTTCTTTTGTATAGGGCACACATTCTTAAAAGATCAATTACAATTCTTTCAAACAATTTTTCACTGATTCACAGAGAGGAACAGATTTGTTTTCTCTTTTTTACCCAACCTAGTACTTAGCATTTCTACAATCACACATAATGGACTAGAGCATGTGAGCAAATAACCAGTTCTTAAAGGATAGTGGAATTATGAAAAAATAAGTATGAAAATCCCTTAACATCTCATCCAAGATATAGCTCTAGAGCTGAGATGGGAGTCGGGGCAAATGCCCGCCAGTGAAGTCAGTAGCACTATGCAATACTAAATAACAAATGGGTCTGTATCTCTTCTTTATTCCATTATCAAAGGTCAACAACCATCTAGGACACCCATTATTATACTCCTAAAATCAAAATGAGCACTCATATTTCATATGGAATATCAAGTAATGCTCCTTAGCAGTTCTTTGTTACCTCTCCTTATTTATACTGCTTTGTACTATACATACTTCTACTACATCTCTTACTGCATCTTAAAGCTGCTTCAAGGGCAGGAATTGTATTTTGTTTACCTACAGTGTCTTGTATCATCTTTGAGACCTTCTAACCCCTATAGTAGCTTCATAGTTATCTACTAAAGCAATAAATATTATTTCTGCAAAGATACTGATTTTCCCATTAAGTGAAAGGTGCAATGCAATTCCAATTACCATCACAAAGCGATTTGAAGGAAACCTGATAAAGTTTTCTACAGTTTATAACAGAACAGCATATGTCGTATCCATTTATATGGAGGATCAGGCAGTGAGGGAAGGCGGCAGCAGGCAGGAAGATGGAGGCATAGAGTCCAGAGAACCAAACCTCCAACTCTTAACATTGATCATCCCAAGGTGTGGGATAAAAGTTCTCACGGGGAGAACTTTTCCTCTCCCTATATAAGGAAGACATCACCAGAATAAGCGTATTTTAAGATAAAAATTCACCTATAAGAATAAAACAGTAAAAATAACCAAAGAAATAGTGAAAAAGAATAATGAAGACAATATCTGGCAACACAGGAAAAAATACATGTATAAAGCAAGACCATGGTAAAGATCCTAGGCTCTGGAGCCAGACCACCCACATTCAAATCCCAGTCCTGTAACTAACATAACTGTGCAGGCTTGGAAAACTCACTTGCCTTTACATGCCTCATTTTCCTAATTCATAAAAGGAGGATAATAATAGTACCTACACCTCACAGAGTTGTGCACAGTACATGAGGTATTCTGTATAAAATACTCAGACTGATGTCTAGTACACCTAAGTGCTCAATACGTGTTATCTGTTAAAATATAATTTGTGCCATAGCCAAAATACAAAAGAAACTTGTGTAATCGACTGATGTTTCCCAAAACGCTAATTAAATCAATAACAAATTTCATTTCCCAACTGTCAACCTGGCCACATTATTATTTATACTAAATGAAACTACCCCAAACTGCCAAGAATGCAGTGAAATGGGCTCTTTCAGGCAATAGTGTTTGGGGGTGTAACGTACAACTTTTGGCAAGAGGTATCAAGGAGTTTAGAAGTTTCCATACTCTTTATCCAAGTAATATTATTTTCATCATAAGCTATATCAAGATGGGTATAAGGAGTTATTTATAAAAGAAAAAACTGGAAACAGTCCAATGCCTCAATAAAAGAGAGCAAACAATTTTATCTTGGCAGCAATTAAGTAATATCTTTTTTTAACATCTTTATTGGAGTATAATTGCTTGACAACGGTGTGTTTGTTTCTGCTTTATAACAAAGTGAATCAGCTCTACGTATACATATATCCCCATATCCCCTCCCTCTTGAATCTCCCTCCCACCCTCCCTACCTCACCCCTCTAGGTGGTCACAAAGCACCGAGCTGATCTCCCTGTGCTATGCGGCTGCTTCCCACTAGCTATCTATTTTACATTTGGTAGTGTATGTAAGTCCATGCCGCTCTCTCACTTCGTCCCAGCTTATCTTTTAAAGTATGTTCTAAAAACGGAAAATGCTCATCTTAAGATTAAAAAATAAAAATAATCATATTAAACAGGTTAGTTCTAATTACCTGCTAAGTCCAGCAAAACCTCTGGCATATGGTAGATGTTCAATAAATATTTGCTGACTGTATGAATAAATATTATTCTTCTCATATATTTGGGTCCTGTAGCCTAGCTCTCTTTTAAAATATATGTATTTAGAAATATTAACAAAAAAAGGATTTTTTTTAATGTTTCGAAGTTCCAGATGCTTGCTACTCCTAGAATATGGGCAACCCCAAATTCTAATCAGGGATTGCACCAATGTTTGCAACAGAGGTTTTACCTATATCCGTTTAGCTCTAAGAGTTCTCTAGCCAGATTTGGTAATGAATTCAGTTGATTTTTATCCTTAAGTACCATTTCAGAGACAGTACCTCTATTAAAAAGTAGTAACTCTCACATTGATAAGTAGCTTAATTAAAGAACCTAATATTTAAAGGAACTTTCTATCCTTTAGTAAATCCTAAAGATGTGACTAGCTGACATCTCAAAAGTTTGATTTAAAAATATTAGATTGTTTTTGTCCTATACCTACTTTTCTTCTTGTATAATAACTAACTCACACCCTAAGAGAATTCTGAATGTATTCTGAGAAACCAAATGTTGGTTACCATGTAAAAATGATTTTCCAAGGAGTCTTAAACTATGACACCAATAACTAACGTTTATTGAATGCCATAATAATAAACATTTTACATGAATCTCCTTTAATCAATCAATGGACAAATTCTCAGCTGTATCCTTAACTCAGTGGCTGGCTAGACACTTCTCTGGTTTAGTCACTGATTTTTAAACTGTGTTCAACCGGCACTAAAGGCCATGGCTCCCGAATCTGGCTGGAAATCAGAATCAGCTAGGGCTGCTTTCAAAAACACAAATTCTCAAAGCCTACTAAGGTCTACTGAATTTGGATCTCTAAATTTTTTTTTTAATGCAAGCTTAATATGATGGTAATACAATCATGATGATAACATAACCCAAACATCCAATGGCGTTTGGGAATTGCTGCCCTAAAAAAGTTCCATGGTGACCTTAGAGACCACCCAGAGTGCAACCCCACATGCTGCCCCAAAATGTTCACCAACCAAAGCAGCCCCACTTTTGTCTGTTTTATATAATGGGGGGTCCAAGTCAGATTTGGGCTTGGAGAAGGAGTAAAATGAGTTCTGTTACTTTCTCTTTTTAACCAGTTTACTACCAGATATCATCCGCTATAGCTTTAGATCAGTGAACAGTGCTTCTGATTGACTTTTAATCACTCCTTGTTTGTCTCCCTTCTCCACGATAAAAAAAAAGGAACACAGGGGGCTTCCCTGGTGGCGCAGTGGTTGAGAGTCTGCCTGCCAATGCAGGGGACACGGGTTCGTGCCCCGGTCCGGGAAGATCCCACATGCCGCGGAGCGGCTGGGCCCGTGAGCCGTGGCCACTGGGCCTGCGCGTCCGGAGCCTGTTCTCCGCAACGGGAGAGGCCACAACAGTGAGAGGCCCGCGTACCGCAAAAAAAAAAAAATTAAAAATGTGAAAAGCAGATCTTAAAGAGATATACCTTCTTTCCCATTTTCATTGCAACATTATTCACAATAGCCAAGATATGAAAATAACCTAAGTATCCACCAAGAAATGAATAAATAGATAAATAAAGAAGATGTGGTATGTATATATATGTATATATAGATATATATACACAATGGAGTATTATTCAGCCATGAGAAAGAAGGAAATCCTGTCATTTGTGACAACATAGATAGAATTTGAGGGCATTATGCCAGGTAGAATAAGTCAGACAGAAAGACAGATACTGTATGATATCACTTATACGCGGAATCTAAAAAGCTCATAGAAACCGAGCCTAGAATGGTGGTTACCAGGAGCTTAAGGAGTGGGGAAAATGGGGAGGTACTGGTCAAAGGGTACAAACTGCCAGTTATAAGACAAATAAGTTCTGAGGATCTAATGCACAACATGGTAATTATAGTTAAAAAAACTGTATTACATACTTGAAAACTGCTACAACAACAGATCTTAAATGTTCTCACCACAAAAAAGAAATGGTAATTATGAGAAGTGAAAGAGATGTCAGCTAACACTACAGCAGTAACCATTTTGCAATATATAAGTGCATCAAATCGACAAGTTGTACACCTTAAACTTACATAATGTCATGTCAAATTATATCTCAATAAATCTGGAAAAAAAACTAAAGTGTACATACGTGTGTGCATGTGCGTATATATATACATGCACTCATTATTCTAATTATATGTGTGTGTTTGTATATATAATACATACACTCCTAATTGTTCTAAAACATTTTCTTCACTATGAAAAAGTTAATAAGACTTCTATATTAATATCTATATATGTGCATATATGTGTATATATATGTATACATTGCATGTATATATATACATATAAGCATACACTATATATACATACATGCATATATATACATGCACTAATTATTCTAAAACATTTTCTTCATTATGAAAAAGTTAATAAGAGTTCTATATTAATCTGTTATTTCAATTATTATAACATTTGCTGAATGAATAAATAATATAGCAAAGCTATAAAAAATGGATTACAAAAGAGAAAGATAAAGTTTAATGTTATTGAGGAAGCAACTTTATGCTTTAATACTAATAAATATTTTTAAATGTAGGAATATGAAACTTGAAGCTAAGCTTTGTTATAAGAATACAACAACCTTAAGAGTGTATAAAATTACAAAAAGTATTAGCAAGGATTAAGAGAAAAAGAAAACTATCGAAGGAACAAAATACAGAGTGAATCAAGGAGACTTGGTAATTTTTAGATTATAAACTGATAATACATCTGTTAATTTTAGAAGTGTCCAACACCATTAAAGACAAGGTGGCAGGCAGCAAACATACCAAAAAGCACAATATTATTAAGAAAAAATACTTCCAGATTTAAATTTGGTATAGATTCATGTCAAACTAACATAACTCTGAAACCAAAAATTAAGCAGAATGAGAGTTATAATTGTAGTACACAGCTAAGAATACTAGCAAAACAAAAACTATACAATATATGAAACATGCTTATTTTGCTGCTCAAGTCACTCCCAGGAGTACAAACCTTCTCTAACAACAAAGCAATATTCTTCAAGCATTCGGGTTATTAGTCAATTTTTTAAGAAATCTAACTTACCGCGTACCATCTGCTTTCCAGCTTACTTTATATGGCTTCTGCTCCAAAAGTTTAATATTTTGCTTGTCCATGGAAATAGGCTGTGCTCCAGGGAATCCAGACCTTAAAGAAGAACGCTATATTACTATTATGGCTGGTGTCCATACAAAGCAATACATGTCTTAAACCAAGCTCACCTGAGTCACACATTTAGCACAATGTTTTCCCTATCATGAGATTGTCAATTGGAATAATATCAGCTTTCACAAAAATGCTACCAAAAGGTTATCATTTTCTTGACATTTTAGAACTCAAGTTAACAGGATCATAATTGCCACTGCAAACTATGACTATTGGGCTAATTTTTAAATATTAATACACATGATCTAAACAGTAAAGCACATACTGTTTACAAGTCTTTGTATATCTACAAATCTTTTACTTCAGGAAGAAGTTTAAATCTTGCCTTGACTATCTTACATTGCTCTAGACCCCATATTCCTCCATCACGACACTGCCAGCTTGGCATAACTTTGCAGGGTTAGCAAGTTTCTCCTCAAAAGATGCCCAGAAGTGACAAAACAGGAGAAATTCAGGTCGAGATTAAAGTACACTGGCAAGGGTTTAACAGAATACTAAAACTGATAGCACTTCATCATTTACATTTTTTAGTTAAAATTATTTCTAGTTTATTGATCTGTATGTATGCCAGTCCAAAAGTTCTTTATATTAGGAATTTTTAACAATAATCCTGTTTCATCATGTTCCAGCTGTATTACAATTTTCTGCCACAGATAGCAATGATCAACAGAAATGACCATAGACCAAGACCTGAGAGCAACGAGCAGTGAACTCTCTCTTGAATCCTCTCCCATGAAATGTCTGACAAATATCTTCAAGTCATGGTAAGGGGCAGAACATATTTAAAGCTGATTCTCCCAGGTTTCTGATGACAGAAAAACTGGAAAATGAGGCACATTCAAGTCTCACCTCTTCTCTCTTAATAAAATGATAAGGGCAACTAAAACATTAATCAGCAACAGTGGGACTTCCCTTGTGGCGTGGTGGTTAAGAATCCGCCTGCCAACGCAGTGGACACGGGTTCGAGCCCTGATCCCACATGCCGCGGAGCAACTAAGCCCGTGCACCACAACTACTAAGCCTGCGCCTACAGCTACTAAGCCTGCGCTCTAGAGCCCACAAGCCAAAACTACTGAGCCTGCATGCCACAACTTCTGAAGCCCGTGCTCCGCAACGAGAAGCCACCGCAATGAGAAGCCCGCACACCACAACGAAGAGCCCCCACTCACTGCAAGTAGAGAGAGCCTGCGCACAGCAACAAAGACCCAATGTAGCCAAAAAACAACAATAATATATTTTTTTAATAATAATAAAAAAATCAGCAACAGTAGAATCAATCTCACAAAACAAATACCAGAAAGTGACAACAGTAATTTTCTATTCCATTAGGAAGACATGTGAGTCATCTAATTTTGACTCAAAAGTCTGGTTATTACACTGTTTATCTTGAGAAAAATCTGATAAACTCTTGCTTAACATGTTTTTAAGAACTCTATGTAAACACAGAAACTTCAAGGAGCAAAGAAGCTATGACACTGTTTGCATTAATGTTAAGTATTGCAGAATAAGAATAAATTTTATTTAACACTTTAATTAATATTGAAAATGTTTATTACCCTTCCCAGCCACAGAATTGATGACACTTCTGTTGTACCTCTCCTAACTTTGGTTGAGTTGTTACTTGAGTTACACCTTTAACAGTTACGCCTTCCAAAAAAATAGCACCCTGAAAATAAAAGGAAAAGAAAAATACATTAGAGTTCAAATCCATTTACAAAGACCAGACTGAAAGATACATTTATTTTCAGAAATCTGAGCAAATACATGCAACAAATGGTCTGCTACAGGAGGTTCTACAAACTCCCCTGGGATTGTACACTAGTTTTCCTTAATCCAGCATATGATTTTCAATGTACATATATAGGCCAGTGTCTATATCATGCTGTCAAAGCATCTATGGGTACTACTCAGTAATCATAACAGCAGTAATATCTTACCTACCATTTACTCAGAGCCTGGCAAAGTATCTGGCATTTTACAAACAGTTTCTCTAATCCTTATAACAATTCTGAAAAGTACATTCATTATATTTATTTCACAAATGACTAAACGAGGCATAAAGATTTTATGTAATTTATTCAAGTGGTAAAAACAGAATTTGAACTGAGGTCTATACTATACCATTCACCAATGATTCTCCATTCACCAATGAGTCTCATTTGGGGAAGGGGGTGAGAAGTTGTGTCACTGATGGAGTTTGGATTTTGAGATAAAAACCTACAATATGTACCTTTGTAAACTAGAATAAGAGTATAACAGTAGACAAAGCAGCTAAGCTACAGTCATCGGATGTACCAACATAAAAACTAAATATTACTCATCACTGAATTTTTAATCTAAATTCTTTAACTCGGAACTACATTAAATGTCTTACTGTATTTCACCCATTTCACAGCAAGTATATTTTTAGAATATCACAGAGAAGTGAAGCAGATGGAGAATTTATATATCAAATAATAAAGAACACCCCTGGAAATTTTAAAGACTAAAAAAGTCTTGATTCAATTACTTTGAGACCCATAAGAGGGTTGGCATCAGTCTCAAGAAATATCTATAAAACAACTCTAGCTGTTAACGTAATTCGGGAATAAAAAATAGGGTCTGCAAGCTACAATGATCAACATTCTGGCAAAGATTTGGCAAACTGAACTAGTTGGGAAGGAAAAAAAAAAAAGAACACAATACTTAGTCCACATACATCCCTGTCAAATTTAGAAGAGTCCTAAAGTCAATCCAGCAGACTATTTTTTGCCTCTAATTCTGAATCATATTTTACAGTTATCTAAAATGTCATCTACCTTGTTTTCCTTAAAGAGAGGTTCCATAAGCCAAAGTATCAAAGAATACCATTCCTCCCCTATTACACCATAATCTCTCTTTATCAGCCAATGAAATTCCTGTTTTAGAACCATTTCTACCATTAAATATAATAACTAAAGAAAAATTTCAAAGGAAAGCTTAACCAGGTGGATAAGTTTTTTTAACATATTTAGTAATTGAGATACTCATAACTTCAATATCCTGATGAAATTACATCTTGTATATACTAATTAAAAAAAGAAAGCATTATCTTTATTCTGAAGGTACTAATAGCACAGAATTTTTTTAAGTTTTACCAATAACCTTCCCTGTAAACTCAACCTTTTTCATGAACACCCTGTACCCCATGTCTTAACTAGAAGCTAGCTCTGCACCAAGAAGACCACTCACTTTTCTCTTAAGTGAAAGCTACTCATTCTCCTACTGCACAAGTCCCATGGTAGTAGTGTAAACAATTCTCTTATATCCTCACTGCTTTCCCGGCCTCTTTCAAAAGTTCCTCTTCCATTCAGACTCATTCAGCTACATCACTCAGCTAGATGTCAGGTAGAGCAAACATCCACTGTGGTTGGTTGCACAACGGCTCTCTTTGTGGATGGGATGCCTTCCCCACCCACAAGCCATATTACATGACATGAAAGATAACATGCCACTCCAGCCAAAGTTGATGGGAGCATGAGTGAAACCCTAACTCTATCTGAACCTATCAGGTTCTCTCTTCTGGTAACCTGGAATTTGGACCCAGAAAATCTCCGCATGTGGCGAAAATTATAACACATAAGCTTAGACATAGGACATTAAATATCCCTCGTAAACAAAGAATCAGAAATCTCCCAGGTAAACAAGGAATCAGCTATATTCCTGCGCTTGAGCTGCACCCATTTACTCATAGTAAATTCCTCTTATTACTTAAGCTAGTTTGAGTTAGTTTCTGTTACTTGCAACCAGATAATCTAAATTAATAAAATGCTCTATCCTTCATATATTGACCTCTGGTCACTTCCGCACATTCATCAAAACCATCAGTATTTCTCACCATGCTAACTTCTGTCATTATATTGGTAACATTAACATCCATTGAGACAATCTGACCCATCATACAACCTAAGCTTCACAGTTCTGTAATTTCTTTTTTTTTTTTTTGCCGGTACGCGGGTCTCCCTCTGTTGTGGCCTCTCCCGTTGAGGAGCACAGGCTCCGGACGCACAGGCTCAGCGGCCATGGCTCACGGGCCCAGCCGCTCCGCGGCATGTGGGATCCTCCCAGACCGGGGCACGAACCCACGTCCCCTGCAATGGCAGGCGGACTCTCAACCACTGCGCCACCAGGGAAGCCCTGTAATTTCTTTTTTAATGATCCTCTCATCTGTGCTTAACTTGAACAGCCTGCTCCATGGCCATATCATCCTCATTCCAGACTGCTCCACCTTTTGATTCATCAACTCAACTTACATTGACTGGGTACCCACAACATTCTAAACCAGTATGCTCTTCTGACCTCTTTCATTAAACAGCTTAACTCTTTTACTCTCACTAAGCTCACTTTTCAATTTCACCAAGACTTACAATCCTTCACTCCTCCCTTTCCAGTCTAACAGCTCCCCCATCCTGACCTTACTTCCTATTCAACCTAGATCCTATCACTGATTACTTCAATTACCCTTCACCTGATATCCTCTGTACTCTTTACCCTCTGATCCTTCCATCACACCCATACTAAATATAGCCGACCTTGTATCAACCCACCATTAATCTCCACTTCCACACACAGGCAGCTGAAATTTACTGAGGAAAAATCACAATCTCAGGGCTAAGGATGAGATTTCCCTCCTCTTGCTGAAGACCTATTTCTCTATCTGCTCTTGAACTTCATTCCCTTTAATCTCCTCAGAAATTGCTGTATCATTAATTCCTTTAACATTTCATTTATTTTCAACTTCACTGATTCCACTAGCTCCTTATCCTCAAGTAATAGATATGCTTGAGTTTATTCCATACTAAAAAGCCTTTTCTGAATATGTCTGCATCAAGCAATCACCCTTAGTTACCCTTTTTGCTCATAACCAAATTACCTGAATAGTCTGTACCAGTGTGCAGGTAAGAGTTAACATAATAGGACTGCTTGCAAGGTTGGCCCCTGGATGGCATCTGGGAACATGACTCCCAGTGTTCTCAGTCAGCTGATAAGGCTGGTTCATCACGCCTAAACTATTTGTACAGGCAATAGTTTACGCTGAACAAATGTTTTCCTTCTGGGATTCTGGAATATTGATACACGCTAGGCACAAGCTGCCTACATGACCAACCATGAATAAAAACCTTGGGCACTGAGACTCTAACAAGCTTTCCTAGACAGAAACATCACACATGCGCTGATGCATTTCCATTGCTATGGGAAGAGTGAGCTCTGTACGACCCCTCGTGGGAAGGAGAGAGCATAAGGAAGCCTGCACGTGGACTCTTCGAAACTCCACTTGTCTTTGTCACTTATGATCCAGCAGGATATCCTTAGTATACCGCTGCATTAAATCTTAGCTGTAAGTACAACTATATGCTGAATCCTAGAGAATCTCCAAAAGCAGAGGTGGTAATGAGGACCCCTAACACAACGGTGTCCTTTTTCTCACCTCCCATCAGCTGCTTAAAATCACTAGTCTGACCTGGCCCTGCTGTACCACAGAAAATTATCCTCAGATGGACACTTCATATCCTTACTGTATTCATCCCCTCTATGACTTTTCATACTATTAAATCATCCATATAGATCACTACAAAACTCTAAACTATTTTTCATATTTCTTTGTCTTCTTGTGCTACATCCAGGAAGAATTTCTTAGCTAGATCTTCCAGCTTGATAATTTCCTCCACAGCTAACTTCAGTCTGCTATCCAACCCACCTACTGACATTTTTCTTTATTATTATCATTTCTAAGGTCTCTAACTGGTTCTTCTTCATAATAGCTTGCCATTATTTTATGGATTGATATCCTCTCTTGTCTTCTAAAGAAATGTTCTGTTTGCTTTTTATAAACTATTGTCTTCGGTGCTAGCCAAAAAGAATGAGGCAGTTCTGTAGGTACTAGGAAAAGAGAAAACTTCACTTCTTACCCTATATACTTCTAGATGTTCACATTTTTATTTTACAAAGAAAATTGATCTTTATGTCACTTGTGTACACTTTTAAAGAGACAGGTAAGTAATTGTGGAGAAATTCTTTTAAGATAACAAAAATGCCAGTGGTAGGGTAAAAGTTGAAGGATTATTTGTTTTCAAATTTTCTTTAATGTCAGTATATTATTTTCATAAATAAAAACATATTTAATAATTTTAGTATTTACTAGTTATGATTTGAAAAGAGGAGAAACCTACCAAAATGCATAAAGCTTCAGAATTTTCTTTTTTCATAACTCTACCTTTGGAAGTATAAGCTCAAATATTCTTGAAAATTACCATTGCATTGTCAGTCAGAAATCAAATCTAACTACTTTCTCCAAAAACAAAGAAGGTAAGCATTCTGCTTTTGGCAATGGCAGACTAGTTTATTTAGACAAATTTTGCAGCCATGAGAAATGCTAGACAAAAATGTTAAAAGCACCTGTTTTACGATATCAGAGAATTAGAAAGGCAGTAAGGACCTGAAGGGCCAAGAACTCAGAAGGAAGGGAAGCCCTGAGAGATGAGACAGACATCTGGCATAGCTTTTCTCCTCTAGGATTTTCCTCTAAAGGTACTGTTTCCAAAATGGTAGCTGAGAGGCTACAAAACTGAACAGAACTTTCAGCATTTATCACAAGAATGGGAAAACAAAAATTGGAGTTCAGGTCACCAAGGAGAGGGGTCCTGCTTAATGCTCCAGGATTTCAGTTAGAATTCCCAAGGGGCCACACTACAAAACTGGAGTGAATCAAAAACAGACCAGCCCCCCAAAACTAAAGCCTAGCTTCTAAACAGTTCAATTCTTGACTGAGTTAAGATGTTCTATTCCTAATCCTGTGTAGGAGCAAAGGTAAATCTTCTCTGAAGGAAGAAAACAGCATGCAGAACCTTAAATTATTTCCACAATTTTTCATACATAATGTCTAGTAAGCAGAAATACCCAGGTATTTAAAACAAAAACAAAACAAAAAAAAACCTACAGTTGACTAGAAATCAAATGAATACAAGAAAAACTAAAAAAAGGATCCAGAGGGTATCCACATACCAGAGTTATCTGACATAGGCTTTAAAATAGGCTTAATAGGGAGTCCCTGGCAGTCTGGTGGTTAGGACTCGGTGTTTTCACTGCCATGGCCCAGGTTCAATCTCTGGTCAGAGAACTAAGATCCCACAAGCCACATGGCCAAAAGATTTAAAAATAAAACAAAATAAAATAGCCTTAATAAATTCAAAAACCTAAATGACAAGATGCAGAATTCCAGCAGAGAACTGAAAGTTACTTTAATACTCAAACTGAAATTCCAGAAGTGAAAGTAAAATAACTGAAATTAAGTACTCAGTGGATGATTTTAACAGCAGCTTAGACAAAGCTACAGAGAGAATTAATACACTGGAAGATAGGTCAGAAAAAAAATAACCAGACTGAAAAAAATGAAACAAAAAAGTGGAGAATATAGAAAAGAACATATGAGACATTTTAAAAAATAATAATACTTAAAAGGTCTATTGAGTAGAAGGAGAAAGGAGAAAGAATGAATCTAAAACAATATTTGAAGAGATAATGGTCAAGAATTGTCTAAAACTGATTTAAAAATCTAATCATAACTTCAAGAATCACTGTAAGTAGGAAGCAGGAAAAATACAAAGAAAACCACAGGTAGAAACATCATAGTAAAACTGTTGAAAATCAAAACCAAAAAGAAATTCTCTTCAAAGAAGTAACTTCTCAACAGAAATGAATTATGGAATAATATCTTCAACATATCAACCCAGAATTCTAGAATCTGGATTTTGAAGAACAACTGTTCTTAAAATCATGGGGTATATAATAAAGACATTTTCACACAAATGCTGAAACAATGTGTCACAGCAGATCCACATTAAAGAAAATACTGAAGAGAGTGCTTCAGTTAGAAGGAAAACTATGCAAATGGAACCACAAAAATACACAAAGAAATGAAGAGCACCAGAAAGGATAAATATGTGGGTATAGCTAATGAATATTAACCATATAATGATGATGATGATGATGATGTCTTATGGGATTTAAAGTATAGAGAGAATCAAAATACACAATACCAAAAGGGCAGTAAGAGATGAATGGACTCAAAAGTTCTTGGATTCTTGCATTATCTATAAAGTGGCAAAAGTACTAACATTTACCAGACTTCAACAGTCAAAGATGCATACTGAAATATTGGGTAACCACTAAAAAAACAGTAAAGGAATGTATAACAAGCATGGATTGGGGTGACAGAAGGGTAAAAATAATTAAGCATAAAGAAGGCAAGAGGACTTCCCTGGTGGTGCAGTGGTTAAGAATCTGCCTGCCAATGCAGGGGACACAGGTTCAATCCCTGGTCCAGGAAGATCCCACATGCCGCCGAGCAACTAAGCCTGTGAGCCGCAACTACTGAGCCTGCGCTCTAGAGCCCACGAGCCACAACTACTGAAGCTCGTGCGCCTAGAGCCCGTGTTCCGCAACAAGAGAAGCCACCACAATAAAAGGCCTGCGCACAGCAATGAAGACCCAATGACGAAGACCCAACGCAGGCAAAATTTAATTAATTAATTTTTTTTTAAGGCAAGAAAGGAAGATAAAAAGGACCATACCACAAGTGGGATAAACAAAATCAAACAAAAAAAAACAAATAGTGAGATAGTAAGTTTAAATTATATCAGTAAAATAAATGTACATAGACTAAATATTCCAATAAGGCAAAAACTGATGACTAGGTAAACAAAACCCAGCAACATGATGCTTATAAGAGTCATACCTTAAATAAAGGATTAATAAAGGCTGAAAGTAAAAAGATAGATACAAGGTCTTCCATACAAACACTATCCAAAACAACACTTGTACTACCATATAAATATCAGATCTTTTACAATGCTAAAAGTTAAGACATTGTAAAGATAAAATTATCTTTTATACATATTTGTATAAACCAAATATCACCTCAAAATATATAAAGCAGGGCTTCCCTGGTGGCGCAGTGGTTGAGAGTCCGCCTACCGATGCAAGGGACACGGGTTCGTGCCCCGGTCCGGGAAGATTGCACATGCCGCGGAGCGGCTGGGCCCGTGAGCCATGGTCGCTGAGCCTGCGCGTCCGGAGCCTGTGCTCCGCAACGGGAGAGGCCACAACAGTGAGAGGCCCGCGTACCACAAAAAAAAAAAAAAAAAAAAGTGTGTGTGTGTATATATATATATATATATATATATATATATATATATATATATATATATATATATATATATATATATATAAAAAGCAAAATCTAACAGAACTACAAGGAGAAATAGGTAAATCCACAATCACAGTGGGGAATTTTTAAACACCCCTCTTAGTAACTGACAAAACAAACCAGGAGAAACTAGGTTTGGGATTTTATTTTATATGTCATTTATTCCCCTAAAGAAACATGCTCTTCTTAGCTAGTTTCCTTTTAATGCTGCTGGAGCTCATTTGCAATTATAGGGATTTAATGGTGCTTAAGTTTATAAAATAAATGTCATTTTTAAGATACCTTCTGATGGCAAAGAAAAATAAATGCCGCAAACTTGACCCTATTTTGTAAAAACAGTAATGTTTGTTTTAAACTCTTTTACACATTCAAATACTAGATCATAATTCAAAAATACATTAAGCGTATGCTCATGATTAATGTTATTCTTAAAAAGTACAGTTGAATTCCCTCACAGAAGTGATAAGAGGGTAATCATCTATATGTCATATTATGCTATTAGACTTTCTTTAGAATGTGATTCTTATTTTTCTAGGTATGTGATTCAGTAATTTCAGATATCTAAGTCCAGAAAATGAGTTAGAGTAAAAAACTAGTCCAGAAAATGAGTTAGAGTAAAAAACTAAGTTATTTTTGAAATTATTTCTATGTTTCAAAACAATTTACACTTTCAGTAGCCACTGAGTCTTGAAGTTTGAAATGTGTAAATACATATTAAAACAATGTTTTTCGAACAAGAGACTTTTTTTTAAGCCCTAAATAACTGTATTTTATTATTTACATAAAACAAGGAATTTTCTTCCTTGCCTGTCAATGCATACTAATAAATGAGTTGTGGGATTTACTGCTCAACCATGATATCTCACACACCTTAATTATTACCTTTATGAACAATTAATTACCGCCACACTTTCCCTGATTTTACCCTTTGGCCTACACCATCTACTTGTGTATGTACAAGTACAACCAGCAATCTTCTTCTCAACATCTCTCCTGTCCTCCCGAGAAAAGAAGGTAATGCCTAATGTTTTTTCTTAGGCCTTTTATTTCTAGAAGATTAACAGGAGTTGGCTATAGAATAAATAAGAATCTTCTGAGTTCAACTTTACAGAAAAATATGAAAACACCACCCATGGAAAGGAGCAGAATTCATATGAAAAGTTATTTTAACTATGGGACAATTTTGTAAAGCATCAGTAAAAATTTTCACTCCATATTTAGTTAGAATCTCACAACAGTTTGCAAAGAAACAATAAATTCTCAATCTAACATCTAAGAGTTCTTTGGTTTACCTAAGAAACAAAAACAGGATGAATTTATATAACTGAAACTTTTCTTATAGAAAAGGCAAAGATCCATGGCTATTAAGAGTCTTTGGAAATAACCAGAATGAAATAATCTAACAAATCTAGCTAAACAAACATAGTTAACATCCATTTGCATAAGTCTCAATGAAGCCGTAGAAGAAAAGGTAAAGACTATAATAGTATTTTTAAACATTACCAGTTTTAAACGTTCTTTTCTCCTTTTGCCAAAGGAGGCACTTGACCCAGGTTCTGATTCCTTTTTTCCATCCTCGTCCTCATCTTCGTCTTCATCATCCTCAAAACACCAATCTGGCAATAGAGGTGGGGGTGGTGCTTCCTCTATATCACCATAGCGACGAAAAAGTTCTTTCAAATAATCACCCTTATAAATTCCTGGTGGTCTGGCTTGAGCAAAAGTAGCAACTGCTGCTTCAATACTATGGAAAATAAACATCATGCAATTTCCTCACTACTCTCCATTTATGCAGATTTATCAAAATTCACTTGTTACATTTAAGGCAATTATACAAAGCATAATAGAGGTTTTCTAAAATGGACAAATCACAGTCCCCACGCTCAAGGCATTCAATCTATTAAGAGACAAATTCATTCTGAAACATTTTTAACATAAGTACATGGGAATTTCCAAAACTCTAGAGGTAAACCGCAATGAGTGTATAGACGATACTGGGTACAGTCTGTAAGGAATTTAAGTAAACCCTTGAAGTTTGAGGTCTGACTCTCAGCGAAAACATCAAAGAAATGTGAATAGCAATATGAAAAGAGAGTAAAAGCATGCTGGTTCTTCAGGAACTTTCAACACACCCAGGCATTAAGAGTACAGGTCATCAGAGAGAGGCTAAGCATAGGCTGAGTCTGACATAGGAGTCTGTATCGTGTAGCATTACCGTATAGAGCATCTGAAAGGCCAGAAAGGCAGGGCTAGATGTGCATGCAGTAGAGAACCCCCAAGGATGAATGAACAGGAAAATATACAATCACATGTGTACTTCAGCTGATTATATTCAGAGAAGGATCTACTGCGTGAAATGCTTTGTAAACAAAAGTAAAGACCTTCAAAGTAAATGAGGAAATTCAGTTAGTAATATCCCATTCTCTAATCTCTCAGAATCTAAAAAGACACTTTACAAATAACAGTTGCTCAGAAAGACATGCTTATTGGTTTAAACAGAATAACTCTGTCCCCCAAAATACCTTTTCTGTATAGCATTTAAGTTCTTCCTAGTACTCAATAGGTATTTTTAAAAGGTACTATTAAAAATGAAAAGAAAAACAATAGTAACCTCCAAGGTGAAAACGTACACAAAATATTGGGAGAACTTGTCTCTGATAATTCTGTAAGATGTGAAAAAAAATCTGGAAAAGAAAATGCATGGTATATGGGATCCATAAGCACTCAAAAGTGCTACTTAGTAGAAAACACCAGGTAATGAATGGTGCTCGAAAGATTAACCAAATCTAAAATGAGAACCAATTGAATCAATCATATTACTCATGACTTCACCAAAAACCTGGCAATATAAAATGCTATAACTGAAAAAGCAATAAAAAATTTTTATCAATTACTAAATATGTCATTATAACAAGAAACAAATACCTCCAATCCATTTTCTCCACCAAGAAGGCACATATGAGGAAACCAGTGCGATTGAAACCATGGGTACAATGAACACCTAAAAAATAAAACAATTTTGATTTAATAAATCACTTCAGAGGCTACGTTTTACTTTAAAACCCCAACCTGCAATCAAAACATTTCAATCATTTTATAAAATACATTTTTAAAGCTTGGCCTTCTTTTATAACTATTAAACCTGTCAGCTTAAATTGCTTAGAAAATAACTTATAGCACTAGCTATAAGTTTAAATATAACATATACTGATTTATTAGTTACAACTGTTTCTAAGGTCTAAAGTTTTATTTTAAAACTAAAAGATTCCAAGCATTTTAAATAAGGAGGTATTTCATCAAACACACAACTCTAAAGAACATAGGCGCACGCACACACACATGCACGCGAGACACTTCACTAGATACGGAAAATAACAAACTGATGGATACACGGTACAATAAAAACAAAGTTCTCTAGAAACCAACTGACTGTATCTTTACATTAGCTTGTAATCTTCCAAAATGAACTTTTAGAAGAAAAACCTGCTGAGAAAAAGACATTTATTTTTGTTAAGCTTTTTTTCAGGACATATTCAAGATCAGTGTGGTCCTGCCTCTATATTCTGAAAAGCTGCAAATGAGTTTCATAAATTCTAAAACTGACTGCATTTTCAAGTCATTTTAACTACTTTGAAAAGTAATAAAAACAGCTTGGTGTACATTATTAAACGATCACGCTGTAGAGAACCCACTTCAATGGCAGCTCAACGTAAAGTAGAGACGGAGCATCAATGAAGCAAGAAAACTAGTAAGGAAGCCATCCCAGTAATTTATGGAAGAAACATTTAAGGTAGAATGTGCAATCTGAGGGGTGAATAACTGTCAACACTGAGAGTTTGGTTTCTGACTTGGGTGACTATTTGGGCAATGGCCCCCTTTACCAGGTAAGGAAGTACAGGAGTTTACGTCAGTCTTTCGGGCAAGGCAATGAGTACAGCTGGACATGCTGAGTTTAAGGTTCTTATGAGACTTATAAATATTTGGAAATAAGGGTAAAGAGCTTCACAGAGAGATCTAGCTGGAGTTGTGGATTCAAGAATAATCAGCATATAGTCACTACAGAAGCAGTCTGTGGTGTGGGCAAAATCACTGAGAATGGGTAAGTATCAACAGAACAAGAGAAGATAATTAAGGATGGAATCTGAGGAAAACTAACCTTTCAAGAATAAGTTGGCGGATGGAAGGGCATAAAAAACGACTAAGAATGAACAATCACGGGGTCGAGAAAACAAAGAGTGCATGAACACTGGGTCATGTTCACCAGGAAAAGAGGAAGTTCCAAGACAGGAGTGTTCAACTGTTTAAATGTCACAAAATGATTAGAACTGAAAGTCACTATTTGTTTAAGACTGCAGAGGGAGGACTCCAGATCGCAGTGATGTGAATGAAAATAAATGGATTCAAGTATCAATCTTTTGGAAAGTTGACTGGGAAGGAGAAGGGGAATATAAAACAGAAAGGTGTGGGGGTTTTTTGGAGGGAGGGGTAATATTTTAATATAAGAGGCTTGGGTATATTTACAGGCTGAAAAGGACCTGGTTAAATCTCAGAGACTGAAATAGAGAACAATGATATAACTGAAATGAAGTTTCTGAAAAGAGATAAAAAATAAAGAGATCAGCCTTGAACAGAAAAAGTTACCCCTTAGAAATAATTGCTATAATCATGAAACTCTATAAGTTCATCATCTCCAGTGCTTTGTTAAGAAAACGTGCCTCAAAAGTTACACAAAGATGTCAGCTGTAAATAGACATTTTTATTCAACATAAATCTTAACCCAACATGTAAATTTCCTCTCTACTTTATATTTGAGACCAATTTAAGCAACAAATACTCTAAAAATGTTTCTCAACTACACCACTACTATTTTTGCATCTAATTTTTACTCTAGCAAGATTAACTAAATATTTTTATGAATAGGAAATGTAAGAAGAATTGCCAATTAAGTGATTAAGTCATGCCATGATATGCAATTTAAGAAAGTACCAGTGCTCATTATTCAACATAGTTTTGGAAGTTTTAGCCACAGCAATCAGAGAAGTAAAAGAAATAAAAGGAATTCAAATTGGAAAATAAGAAGTAAAGCTGTCACTGTTTGCAGATGACATGATACTGTAATACACAGAGAATCCTAAAGATGCTACCAAAAAACTACTAGAGCTAATCAATGAATTTGGTAAAGTAGAAGGATACAAAATTAATGCACAGAAATCACTTGCATTCCTATACACTAAAAATGAAAAATCTGAAAGAGAAATTAAGGAAACACTCCCATTTACCATTGCAACAAAAAGAATACCTAGGAATAAACCTACCTAAGGAGACAAAAGACCTGTATGCAGAAAACTATAAGACACTGATGAAAGAAATTAAAAAGGATACAGAGAAATGGAGAGAGATACCATGTTTTTGGATTGGAAGAATCAACACTGTGAAAATGACTATATGATCCAAAGCAATCTACAGATTCAATGCAATCCCTCTCAAACTACCAATGGCATTTTTCACAGAACTAGAACAAAAAATTTCACAATTTGTATGGAAACACAAAAGACCCTGAATAGCCAAAGCAATCTTGAGAAAGTAAAACAGAGCTGGAGGAATCAGGTTCTCTGACTTCAGACTATACTACAAAGCTACAGTAATCAAGACAGTATGGTACTGGCACAAAAACAGAAATATAGATCAATGGATCAGGAAAGAAAACCCAAGGATAAACCCATGCCCATATGGTCAACTGATAAAGGAGGCAAGAATATACAATGGGCCACAACTACTAAGCCCGCAAGCCACAACTACTGAAGCCCACACACCTAAAGCCCATGTTCCACAACAAGAGAAGCCACTGCAATGAGAAGCCTGCGCACTGCAAAGAAGAGTCGCCCCTGCTCTCCGCAATTAGAGAAAGCCCACACGCAGCAACAAAGACCCAATGCAGCCAAAAATAAATCAATCAACTAATTTTAAAAAAGAACTTATTATGTGCCAAGTTATTATAAATATTTTTATTTAATCAAGAGAAATGTTTTTTACCAAAATACACGTGTGCTACTCAGGAAAATATATATTCACAAATCTGGCCCATGTATTTATAATTAGAAACACCTAAAGTAATTAGAGGCATTAGTTAAGCTACACATCTATTATATGTAGTCCACCATTTACCAAGAAATCAGCCATTTCTCTTTTAACACAAAACAGACTTTTTTATTTCTCCAGTCCACAAAATTCTTATCCTCAAGTTATTTCTGTACATGCAAACAAATGCACTATAGCTCTATAATCTCTTATTTGTAATTATAATTTCAAAAAAGCTCTAAAAAAGACTGATAGGGGGACTTCCGTGGTGGCGCAGTGGATAAAGAATCTGCCTGCCAATGCAGGGAACATGAGTTCGATCCCTGGTCTAGGAAGATCCCACATGCGGTGGAGCAACTTGAGTCCGTGTGCTGCAACTAAGGAGCCCACCTGCCACAACTAAGACCCGGTGCAACCAAATAAATTAAAAAAAATAAAAGACTGATAGGGTACTATCAAAAGGATACAGAAATCAACTTGAAGGGGCTCCCATTGGCCTAGGATGGAGCAATTTGGGCATAAGAATAAATATTGACTGCAACTGATTTAAATACATCAACTATATAAAAATTCATGAGTTCATACAGATACTCCAAGAAAAGAAAGTAATCAGTCACCACTGGAGATTGGTAAGATACCAATTCATTATTCTGGAAATTAAGAAATAAGAGAATCAGACGCTTAACTTGCCTTTCCATTACAAACTGCATTTCAGGATAATCAAATTGTTGAGAATAGTTCTTTACTAAAGAAGAATTCCAGCTAATCCATGAAGAAATGAGAGAGAATCAGAAAACAATCACTGTTTTCCAACCCCTAATGAAATACTGGATGAAGGCAGCAACCATCAATGGATGATAAAATCATTAGGTAAAAGACAGATGAAAAAGTCTGTAACAGAGGAAACAAGATGGTGCCACCAGAACCCACTTAATCATCTTCGTACCCCTAAAAGCAGGACCATCAGACATTATGTGCTTCCTGATGTGGTGTGAAAGGAACCATACAACGCCAACTATGAAGTATGCTTGCCAAAATATATAAGTACGCCTCTCGATTTAACTACCAGTTTACAGGACATACAGAAGACAAAGGAAAAAGTTAACTAATACTATGAGGAAGCACTCAGGTAGACCCAGATAATGGAATATTTTATAGGACAAATGATGTGGTTTCTCCAGCAAACTGATAGCATTAAAAAAGAGAGTGAATCAGAGAGATTTAAGAGACATAACAACAAAATGCAACATGTGGACACTATTGGAAACTGGTTTGAAAATCTAACTTAAAAAGGCATTTTTTCTATAATTGAGGAAACCTGAAAATGGACTAGGCTTTAATGACCTTAAGGAATTTCTCATTATTCTGTTTGGTACAATTGCATGGTGATTATATAAAAACCAAAAATCCTTATCAGTTAGAGATGCATACTGAAACACTTTAAGTGAAATGACATGGTATCTGTGATCTAATTTAAAATACTCAGAAAAAAATCTGTTAGGGGGAGGAGAGGAAAAATGAAAAAAAAAAAAAACATCAAAATGATAATTATTGAAGCTGAATGATGGATACATGAGGTGTCATTTCACTATTCTCCCTATTTTTGGTATGACTGAAAATTTCTACAATAAAGAAAAATTAGGAGGTACTATCTCCAGGGGAGGTAACATATGGTAAGAATTGGAAACATATGACCCCCACGGGTTTCAGATAAGGGATTATGAAGCTGTAGTTCTTCCTAAACATCAGAAAACGTCTGAGGCTTCTGTGTTTCAAGAACTTTTCATTTCCACTAACTCTACAGTATTATCCCACAACCAGGCTAACTGCATGTACTGACAGTAAAATGATGATTTAAAAAAAAGAGTAGCTTTGAAAATAAATCTGAGTCTAACTTTTGTCATGTCACAAATGTCTACTGTTGATCACAAGTATGCTTCAGCAAAAATGTGTGCAAGGCTGATGAAAATTCCATCTCTGATACTAACACAACTAAAATATTGTAAAAGCAGACCAATATTTTCTGATCCTAAGAACACAAACTTGATTCTTTATTCTTTTTGTTTGAAAAGGTGTTACCAGCAACCAGCTCTAAGACCAGTTTCTGTTGTTGTCTTCAGAATATTACAATAAATAATTGCCACTACAATGCTCCAAAACTGGACAGGACCAAAGCAAATGCTTCCACTTCAATCCTCATGAAGAGAACCCCTACCAGTGATATAAAACAAATAATATATATTAACATATATTGTAGCACAGTTCTATAATTTTTTTTTAATAACCCATAAAACACTCAATTTAGAAAATTTCCCCATCAGTTCTTCTAAGAATACAACCGGACAATTTATAACAAGGGTTGACTTGGGAGTATTAATCTTCCTGAAATCAGGATATCTGATTCCAGATGTTAAGTGTTCTTGAAGTTCTTCTTGAATTCTTCTTCTTTACCCCTATAATGGCTTCTCTCGGATGAAAAAAGTTGTTTTTAATTGTTCAAATAAAGGTCTCAATGCTATTTTAAGCTGTTTATGTTCTGGTTGTATCCTAAATATGTGTGTATTTGTTACATATATTCATGTGAATGTGTAAATATATATACATATCACAATACCATGTCATATAGTCCCATATTATTGTTCTTCTGTTAAATAAATTGCATACTGTACAATATAAATGATCTGCTTCTATCAGAGGTTTAAGCTGTTTCCAGTTTTTTAATTACAAATGAAGATGTGATTAAATTTCTTTCTCATAAATCTTTATGTCCATCTCTGACTACTTCCTTTAAATAAATTCTTAAATGTGGCCTTGACAAGTCAAAGAGTGTGAACACTTTTAAGAATCTTGACAAATATCACCAAATTGGCCCTCCAGAGAGGGCGTACCAATTAACACTCAAATTAATAATGTATAAGTACATCCACTTTATCCAAAGCTTGACATTATGATTCTTTTTTAATCTTTGCCAATTTGATGGGGGAAGGTAACAACATATATTTTAATTTGTATCCCTTGTTAACAAGTAAGAATGAAAATTTTTTTCATGTTTCTTGGCTATTTGTAATTCATTTCTTATAAATTTCATTTTCATTGTTTTCCATATTTTTCTATGGAGAAATGCCTCTTTTGCCTGTTGGATTATAAAATCTTTTTGTATATAAGAATATTAACTTTTATCTGTCATATATGCTTCAAATATTGCTCCCAATTAGTCAAATATCTTTTTGCTCTGTTTCTGTTGTGTTTTATAATACAGAATTTATTTTTCATTTTTATGTGGTCACTCTAGAAACCAGTGTAGCAAGTAATTAGAGATTTGGACTTTGAAGTAAGAAACCGGATTACAAACCTGGCTTAACCACTTATCAGATGTGTTACCATGGAAAAACTATACTTAATTTCTCTGAGATTCAGTTTTCTTATCTGTAAAATATGGATACTGCCACATATTACAGAGTTGTTATGAGGATTACATTCATTCATTCATTCATTCATTCATTCATTGTTTCCCACCAAGTCTGCCAGGCAAATAATAAGCATTCATTAATCCCAGCTGTTACTATTACCATGAATAGATATTTTAATTTTTGACAGCAGTTTTCAAATTTAAGTGTACATAAAAATCACCTAAGACCCTTGTTTTAAAAACAATTAGATCCCTAGGCTTCATTCCCAGAGGTTTTGATCATACAAGTCCAGTACGGGGCCCTAAAGCATGCACTTCTAATAAACATCCTCAGGTGATTCCGACGCAGGCGGTCCAGGAATACGGCTTAAAAAATACCTGTTTATGGATTCTGCCTTTGACGATAAACTTGGAATACCCTTTCTTACCTCAGAGTTAAATAAGTACTGACCTATATTTCTCCTATATTATTATGGGTCCTTTCAAAAATATTTGATCCATCTAAAATATATTTTATTATACAGTCGGCTAATTGTCTCATAACCATCTGTTGAATAATCACACCTTCCCTCTCTGATGTGAAAAACATCTCTACCACTAGGAAACCACTGTAGTTTCCATTACTTTACCATACGCTTGGATAACTGGTAAGGAAAATCCCCTTGTTACTTTTTATCTTTCAAAATTTTCTTGCCCATAATTTCACCTGTTTGATTTGCCAAACAATTGTTTTCTGTACTCAATAAATACTGACTTAATGGAGGCAGTGGACTTAACAAATAGAAATTAACTTCATAGTAATTTTTCCAAAGTCTCATTGGGATTTTGCTTGGAATTACATTAAAAATTGGAAATTGGGCTTCCCTGGTGGCACAGTGATTGAGAGTCCGCCTGCTGATGCAGGGGACACGGGTTCGTGCCCCGGTCTGGGAAGATCCAACATGCCGCGGAGCGGCTAGGCCCATGAGCCATGGCCGCTGAGCCTGCGCGTCCGGAGCCTGTGCTCCACAACAGGAGAGGCCGCAGCAGTGGGAGGCCTGGGTACCGCAAAAAAAAAAAAAAAAGTTAGTCTACTACTTTAGTAAATGCTTCTTGGTGATGATTTAAAAAAGAAAACAAAACTTCCATATCAATTTACTTGTAAAAAAGAAAATGGAAACCCAATCACAAAGAAAATATTCAACATTGGTAAAGTGAAGCCAAACATACCTATAAGTTCAGGCGGGTTTCTTTCATTAAACCGCTCACATAGACGAATAAATGTCTCGGTATTCTCCGTTGTAGGGCATTCGCCATGTCTAGTAATACAAAAACATTTTTTTTTAAGAAGAGATTACAAATTTCAGCAGAAGGTTTAAATATTAAGGAATCTTAATACATGACTTACCCTTTACACTGAAGTTTTATATATTTGATTCCTTCTTTTTCTATGTCATTTCTGTCATAGAATCTTGAAGTATTTGTCAGGTCCACCAACAAGCCCATTTTAACCTTAAAAAAGAATGAAAGAAAAAAGGACAGATTTACTGGTAACTGAATTTGTACCGAATCGAACTGACTAAATGGCAGTATTCCAGGCCAGTTCATTCAACTACACTAAGGGAGATTTTAGGTTCACTCTGCCAATGAACTAATAACAATGAAAGTATCACTTATCCAAGTCTTATTCAAGACATAGAACTTAAGCACTAAATAAAATAAATTAACCCCCAAACTAATGATGAAACAAGAACATAAGCAAAACAGACTCCACTTCAACATTACAAAAGTGTACCTAAAAAAGCAAACACTGATGTAGTTTTCTGCATCTGTCACTCCACCTATGATTTACTAGACAAGAAGCCAGAACAGGGATATCATCTATCTGAAACACACCCCAACCAAAGCTCCAGGCACACAATAACCCAGCACTCCGAGCAGTCATTACTACAGCACATGTTAGGCAGTTAAATTCTCAAGTGAGTACACAGGGCAAAAAGTGTGTACAGTCAAAATTCCCTTGTAAATCCCTTAAATAATCAATAAAGAATAGTACACATGGCCGTATTTGTGCATCTCATTGAAGACTTACTCCCATTCCTCAGCCAGTTTTTCTTCCTGTATTGGAACAAAAATCATTATTTCTTCTGTTGAGCAGTAACTGAAGTAGTTGGCTTGTGTTAGGGGGCCACAGGTTTGAAAAATCTTGAACAACCAGAATCATATTCAGCCTTGAAATATATGCACACTGGAACTGAGCCAAGTAATAGAACAGTTAATCCAAACATCTTCCACCTCATTCTGAAGTATATACTCTCTGAGAAGAATGGCAAGAGAAACAACCTGTACTTTTTAAACTGTTATTTTTCTCTCTTTTGTTGTTACTGCTTTTATTGAGTACCTATTGTTGCGTTTGCCTAAAGGAGACTGGTCTACATAAGAATTCAACTCCGGGCTTCCCTCGTGGCACAGTGGTTGAGAGTCTGCCTGCCGATGCAGGGGACACGGGTTCGAGCCCTGGTCCGGGAAGATCCCACATGCCACGGAGCAACTAAGCCCATGCGCCACAACTACTGAGCCTGCGCTCTAGAGCCTGCAAGCCACAACTACTGAGCCCGTATGCCACAACTACTGAAGGCCGCGTGCCTAGAGCCTGTGCTCCGCAACGAGAGAAGCCACTGCAATGAGAAGCCCACGTACCACAACAAAGAGTAGCCCCCGCTCGCCACAGCTAGAGAAAGCCCACGCACAGCAACAAAGACCCAATTCATCCCAAAATAAATAAATAAATAAATAAATTTTAAAAAAATAAAAAGCCACCTGTAGAACAAGAAAGGGATAAAGTATGTTAAATCAATATCAAAAATGTTTTGTTTCGGGCTTCCCCGGCGGCGCAGTGGTTGAGAGTCCGCCTACCGATGCAGTGGACATGGGTTCGTACCCCGGTCCGGGAAGATCCCACATGCTGTGGAGCAGCTGGGCCCATGAGCTATGGCCGCTGAGCCTGTGCATCCGGAGCCTGTGCTCCGCAACGGGAGAGGCCACAACAGTGAGAGGCCCACGTACCGCAAAAAAAAAAAAAAAATGTTTTGTTTCTTACCTTCAGACTCTTCAGATAATTTGAAAGCATACTGGGATGGAACCGATTTTCTTCAGCAACTTGACTGTCATATCTTGGTCCTAACATTGTCTTCAGAGGTAAAAATCTTCCTAAATAACATGAAGATAGGTAATAATTTTCAATAATGAAAATGTTCCAGGTTAAAACTCTATAATTAGCAATTCTCAAAATCACTTTCTAACAATGTTTTAAATGGAATTTAAAAGAGTATTCATGAAATACTCTCAACCTACACTATATTTTCAAAAGGCACTCCTTGGAACTTTTTAAGACAACATAAATTCTAGATATTGATAATCAAATATAATAGCAAAAGAAAAAATTACCAGTGAATAGAACTTCCACGAAGACTAAGTTCTAAACCACTATATTTAAAAGTTATTGCCTTAAAAAAACTAGAAAACTGATAATGAAGTAAATTAAATCAATTCTTTGAAATTCCTATCATACTCTTTTAATATGAAATTGGAACTTTCTCCATCTTATAAGCTTATCCTACATCTCAGGAGAAGGATCATGCTGAGGAGCATACTGACCAAAATCACACTCCAAAATGTATCAGTGATTCTAATTTCAGCAAAACTGACTGACTTTTGGCCTTTTTTTTTCCTGAATCACCGTATAAACACAGGGGAAGTCATCTTTTAAAATCACCTATTTTAGCTGATTTATATTATAAAATCAGTAAGAATAAATATCTACCTAAAACAATATCTAAGTGAAGTCTTAACATCTGTCCAGAGGCTTTAAACAAAATTCATAAAAAGATCATTTTTTTCTATTTTTATTTTCTACAAAACCAATCAAGATCACCAGTAACCTCCATGTTGCTAAGTCCAATGGTCAACTCTCAGTTCTCAAATAATTGATCATTTTTTAATTCAAGAGGGAGCTCTTGAATCGCTTTTTTCACGTGGCTTCCAGGATACTACATCCTCCTGTTTTCCTCCCCTCTCTCTGGCCTCTCCTTCTCAGCCTGCTTTACTGGCTCCTCTTTATCTCCCTGGCCCCTCTATGTTTTGTCCCAGGGCTCTGTCCTTGCACCTCCTTTCTAACTACATTCACTACCTTGGTGTCTCATCAAGTCTCACAGCTTTAAAAGCCATCGGTGTGTAGGGCTTCCCTGATGGCGCAGTGGTTGAGAGTCCACCTGCCGATGCAGGGGACACGGGTTCGTGCCCCGGTCCGGGAAGATCCCACATGCCGCGGAGCAGCTGGGCCCGTGAGCCATGGCCGCTGAGCCTGCGTGTCCGGAGCCTGTGCTCCGCAACGGGACAGGCCACAGCAGTGAGAGGCCCGCGTACCACAAAAAAAGAAAAAAAAAAGCCATAGGTGTGCTAATGACGGACAAAGTGTATCTCCAGGCCAAACCTCTCTCTTAACTCTAGAATCAAATATCAAACTGCCTACCTGACTTAGTCTCTACTTGATGTCTAAAAGACATCTGAGACTTGATATCCAAATCTGAACTCTCAATCTTCAAACTCCTCTCATGGTCTTCCCCATCTCAGCAAATGGTAACACCATTTTTTTAGTAGCTCAGGCCAAAACCTTTGGTGTTATCCTTGACCCCTCCCTTTCTTACACACACCACACCCAATCCATCAGCAAATCCTATCAGATCTCTCTTCAGAATATATCCAGGATCTGACCACTTCTCACCACTTCTACCATCATCTCACCTAGATTATTATGCTTCATTTAGTTTATTTAACAGATATTTAATGAGTGCCTATTATGTTCTAGGTGCACAGACTATATAAGTGAAAAGAAAAAACAAACATAAAAATCCCTGCCCTCGTGAAGCCTATATTCTATTAGGTAAAGATAAACCACAAACAATGAACATAATAAATAATAATGGTACATTAGAAGTTTCATCCCACTAGACCTCTCTCCTTCTCACTGTCATCTCAGAGGTCCGATTCTCTTTCCTCTACATACCCTTAACCTCCGTGCTCCTCCCCAGCTGCTTAGTCACACTCTCCTGAGAAAAAGCCAGACCTCGATAAACCCAACGACCTGACTGATTTCTTTGGGCCTCCACCTACACAGCTCAAGGCTCCTAGAGAAAATCTCAGAGCACAGCAGAAGGGTGACAATATAAATCATAATCATCAGTCTCAAAGGCAATCCTATGTTTCACATCTTTTCCTCATTCATAAAATATACCAAGCTCCCCTACCCCCTTCTCAACTGATGGCTTTGTATTATAGCGTACTGAAAAGAAAAAGTAGAAAGAAGCAACTTTATATGTCTAACACATACCAAACAATGTTTAAAACATTTTACATAGATTTATTCATTTACTCCTAACATAAACATATGTAACGTTATTATCCCCATTTTACAGATGAGGAAACCGAGGCAAGAGAGATTAAGTAACTTGCCCATTGTCACACTTCTAACAGTGATCCAAACCCAGGTGATCTGGATGTAGGGTCCATGGAAATAACTGCTATTCAACAATGTCTCTCCACCACCAGGTAGAAACTTGCCTCACCTTTGCAGTTATAAACCTTTCTGTATCTGAGTCAATTTACTCTTTCATCCCCTGTCCTTACTCCCATTAAAGGCAAATCCCCTCCCTTCTGCTCTGGATTCTTTCCATTTTGCACTCACAAGGACCATCAATCAACTCTTCCTCCCTTCCATGTTGCTACCAACTTTTCTAGTATCTTAACATCTCACAGCATCTCATACATCTGGCAACTCCTTCCTTCTTGAAAAATTCTCTTGGCTTCCATATCACCATACTCCTTTAGTTTCTACCACCCACCTAACACCACCCCCAATTTCTAGTCATTCTTTCTCAACTCCTTTGTTCCCTCTACCCAATTTCTTTTGTCTTCTTTTTCTTTTTTTTTAGTTGCAGCACACAGGATCTTTGTTGTGGCACACAGGATCTTTGTTGCGGCACGCAGGATCTTTAGCTGTGGCATGCGAACTCTTAGTTGCGGCATGTGGGATCTAGTTCCCTGACCAGGGATCAAACACGGGGCCCCTGCACTGGGAGCATGGAGTCTTAGCCACTGGACCACCAGGGAAGTCCCTACCCAACTTCTAAAGGGCAGGTTTTGGTAAGGGGGGGGTTCCATCCTGGGCCTTGTCTTCTACTCTTTCTACATTCTCTGCCTGAAAGGTCTTTTCCACTGCCATGGCAGAAACAACGCTATCTGTTCATCAAACTCCATTTATTTTCCTCTTTCGTGGCACGCAGGAAGACTACATTTCTCAGCTTCTCTTGTAATTTGGTGAGGGTCATATGACTGGACTCTGACCAACGGGATATGGGCAGGAGTGAGATATAACACCACCCCAAGAGCACCCACTCCTGCTCTTCCCCTTCCATGGCAACCCTGCAGGTCATATGTTTAAGAGGACCGCATCACAAGATGGGAAGAGCCCAGAGAGTCACCACTTGGAGAAAAGTTGCCCAGGAAAGCTGCCTGAAACACAATGCATTGTGATATGAGCAAGAAATAAACATAGTATGTTGACTGGAACCCTTGAGTTTGGGGAGTTGTTTGTCAGAGAAACTAGCATTACTTACCCTGACTAATCAAATACCATGTCTTTAAATATTGTCTTTATGCCGATGATCCTTAAATGTACATCTCCAACTCAAACTTGTTTGAATTCCAAACCATATATCCAACTGTGTACTCAACATATCTACCTGAGCAATCAGGATCTTTTTTTTTTTTTAACATCTTTATTGGAGTATAATTGCTTTACAATGGTGTGTTAGTTTCTGCTGTATAACAAAGTGATTCAGCTAGTATACATATATCCCCATATCCCCTCCCTCTTGTGGCTCCCTCCCACCCTCCCGATCCCCCCGGTCTAGGTAGTCACAAAGCACCAAGCTGATCTCCCTGTGCTATGCAGCTGCTTCCCACTAGCTATCTATTTTACATTTGGTAGTGTATATATGTCAATGCTGCTCTGTCACTTCGTCCCAGCTTGCCCTTCCCCCTCCCCGTGTCCTCAAGTCCATTCTCTACATCTGCGCCTTTATTCCTGTCCTGCCCCTAAGTTCATCAGAACCTTTTTTTTTTTTTTAGATTCCATATATATGTGTTAGCATATGGTATTTGCTTTTCTCTTTCTGATTTACTTCCCTCTGTATGACAGACTCTAGGTCCATGCACCTTACTACAAATAACTCAATTTTGTTTCTTTTTATGGCTGAGTAACATTCCATTGTATATATGGGCCACATCTTCTTTATCCATTCATCTGCTGATGGACACATAGCTTGCTTCCGTGTCCTGGCTATTGTAAAGGCTGCTGCAATGAACATTGTGGAACATGTCTCTTTTTGAATTATGGTTTTGTCAGGGTATATGCCCAATAGTGGGACTGCTGGGTCATATGGTAGTTCTATTTTTAGTTTTTTAAGGAACCTCCATACTGTTCTCCATAGTGGCTGTATCAATTTACATTCCCACCAACAGTGCAAGAGGGTTCCCTTTTCTCCACACCCTCTCCAGCATTTAAGCAATCAGGATTTTAATACTTCTTCCAACCTGCTTTCCCCCTCAATAAGCCCTAATGGTACCAGTCATCCCACTGCATAAGCAGAAACTTGGGACTAAGTTTTGACTCTCTTTATCTCATTCTAAATCCAGCACCAAGTCCCGTCTATTTTCCCTCTTTAATATCTCTCAAATCAGCCTACTACTCTTCGACTCTACTTCTAAACCATCACCATTATCTTTCACTTGAACTACCATGACAAGTTCCTAACTAACCTCCCCACTTTCACCCTTGTCTCTTTCATTAAACACAGCGCAATCAAAGTAAGCTTCTTTAAACTGAAGTCAAATCATCTGACCCCAATGCTTAAGAAATGACAATGGTTTGCCAGTGCACTGTGAAAGTATATAAATATTAAAACCCCTTATCACACCGTAAGCTTATACGATCTGGCTTATACTCTCCACCCTCACATCCATATCCTCACTTTCAGTCTGAAATCTCTCCACCATCATCCTATCCCAACAGAAGACCTTCAAAAAAAACAAAAAAACAGGACTTTCCCTGGTGGCGCAGTGGTTGAGAGTCCGCCTGCCGATGCAGGGGACACGGGTTCGTGCCCTGGTCCGGGAAGATCCCACATACCGCGGAGCGGCTGGGCCCATGAGCCATGGCCGCTGAGCCTGCGCGTCCGGAGCCTGTGCTCCGCAACGGGAGAGGCCACAATGGTGAGAGGCCCACGTACCGCAAAAAACAAAACAAAACAAAACAAAAAAGCAACACTCACACTCTATCTAGCAAACTTCTATTTATTCATGTTAATTCATATATACCTCCCTCTGGGAAGCCTTCCTGATCCCCTTCTTCTTCCCTAACATCAAGGTTTATTATCTCTCCGAGAAAAAAATAATAATAATAATAATAAAAAGAAAAGAAAAAAAGGTTTATTATCTCTAGTATCCCATAAGATTCTATAATAGAGTCATTATTGACCTTGTTAAAACAGAACTGTGTTTAAAAATGATGGTTTGCTACTCACAGAATTGTGTGCTCTTTAAGGTGGGGGACTATATCTTAATCATCTCCCAAGTCCCAAAAACCAGCACAAAGTATATACAAATATTTGCTAAGTAAAATGTCTTCAAAGTCATCACTATTATCATAAGACTGAATCATATTTATAGTCCCCCAGTTAGTTCCCAGGAGGTTCTTTATACATAGTACATACAAAATAATTTTATGTTGAATAATCAGAAGTTTGTTTTCTTCAAAGTGTTCACCTGAAATCTATCACTCAGAAGCAGGAAAAAAGAATTCTTCAGAAATAAAGCTTGGCCCTATCTCCAGGTACTCACTCTCTCACTAGAAGTCTGGTTTAATTAGAGAAGGTGACTTCAGCGTGGGACAAATTACTATTTATAATTAGCACCATCTTCTTTCTGATTCAGAAAAATTATGAACTTCTAGTACTAATAAGATTCATCCTAATGTTTACAATGAGAAAATTTAAGCAGTCATAACACATTTTCCTAAATATGCAAAATATCAAAGAAATTATACAATAAGCATAAATTACTTTTCTAATCAGAACAAAAAAGAGGAAGAAAATAGCAGGTAGAAACGGGAATGTGAATGATTCCTTATTTTTCTCTAACGCTTGCAAGAATATAGCTAGTATTTCTTATTCTACCACTATAAAACACTGCCAACCCTACATTATCTAAAATACACAATGTGTCATGAACACTTCTAGGACAGATATGTTAGAGAGATCAAATTTTAAGGGAAATTCAGAAAGACTTATCAAGAATTTTATGTTGTATTCACCTTACTTTCTAGTAAGGATCACAAAGCCAAGCCAAAGAATTGATTACCAGTAAAGATTCAGTTTGGTTGTCAGGAGGCCTGGGGTTCTGTTCAGGGCCCGCAACTGCTCAGATTAGGTGAGCTTAGTGACTCACTGATCACAGTAATTAAGAGTCTATGTTTTGGGGGTCAAAATACTGTAATACAACAAAAAAGGAAAAACTTTTTATTCCTGACCCTTCATCTCCAGGAGAGGGAGGAAAAAAAAAGCACACAACTCTATTTCTTACAGAAGTATTAAGCTGCCTGGAGCTTAGCATCTTATCTGCTGCTGTCCGCCCCCAGTCAGTACCACATTTGCCCCATTCATCTAGGAAAAAGTCAGTATTCTGATATTTGTCATTGCCATCTGCAGATTATATTAAAATTCTGATTTTAAAACTGTTTTCCTAATTCCAAATAAAAAATATTCACTGGGACAAGACCTTCTTTATGATTTTGTTTTTCTCACAAATCAGTGCAGCAGGTAACTAATGAAAGGATCCAGGAAACATGCTCCAGGTTAAAAAAGAAGCTAGACATCTAAGTTTAGAGGTTTCTTCATAACTCCATAGAAAAGGCCACATGTAAAAAGAAAGGATTCAACAGTAAGTTAGAGATGCCAAGGGAAAAAACGTCAAAATGTCTGAAGAGTGAGATGAATTGTAATCAATTCACCTGAAGACAGTACAATGACTATCAAGCACAAGTGAAAATCATATAAAATGGTTAGAACGTAAAAAAAATTATTCATTTTTGTTAAGGAAAACCATTTCCTCACCCCAAGGCTTGCTCAGATTATCTTTTTTTTTTTAGATTATCTTTTATCCATCATTTATATGGCTTTATTAACTGAGAATTTTATATAAAATGTGAAGAAAAGCTGACAAACTAGAAGAACCAGAAAACCTGAATTAAAAAATGACTAGAGAATCTTCTCTTCCAACAACTTAAAATAACTAGGCTGGGACTTCCCTTGTGGTGCAGTAGTTAAGAATCCGCCTGCCAATGCAGGGGACACGGGTTCGAGCCCTGGTCCGGGAGGATCCCACATGCCGCAGAGCAACTAGGCCCGTTCACCACAACTACTGAGCCTGTGCTCTGGAGTCCTGGAGCTGCAACTGCTGGGCCCGTGTGCCACAACTGCTGAAGCCCGCACACCTGGAGCCTGTGCTCTGCCACAGGAGAGGCCACCACAATGAGAAGCCCGCATACTGCAAGAAGAATAATCCCCACTAGCCACAACTAGAGAAAGCCCGCGCACAGCAACAAAGACCCAACGCAGCCAAAAATAAATAAATAAATAAATAAAATTTAAAATAATTAATTAACTAGGCAGACATATTATTGCTGTGTACATAATTAGTAAGTATGCATAGCTCACTACAAAATCCTGTAATTTTGTTTCAAAACACCTTCTAGAAAAAGCATTAAGTTGGAGTTAGTTAAAATTTAAAACTTTAACTCTTCAAAAGAAACTTTTAAGAGAATGAAAAGGCAAGCCACAGATGGGAGAAAAGACTTTTAAAAGCATATATTCAACAAAGGATTTGTATTTACAATACATAAAGAACACTAACAACTCAAAAATAAAATAAACAACCAAATTTTAAAAATCAGCAAAAGATTTGGACACTTTGCAAAAGAAGATATGTGAATTGCCAGGAAGCACATGAAAAGATGCTCAACATCAAACCACAGTAAGATAGTACTAAGCACCTATTAGAATGGGTAAAATTAAAAAGACTGATCAAATCAAGTGTTAGAGAGGATGTGGAGCAAACAGAATTCTCATAATTGATGGCGGGAATGCAAAATGTTATGACTTGGAAAAGAGTCTGGCAGTTTTTTAAAAGGTTAAACTTACACCTACCATGTGATGCATTCCTCTCCTAGAGATTTACACAGGGGAAATGAAAGCATATGTCCTACAAAGAACTGCACATGAATATTCATAGCAAGTTAGTATGCAACAGCCAAAAACTGGAAACAACCCAAAGGACCATCAACAAGTGAATGGACAAACCAATTTAAACTGGTGTATCCGTAACAGTGGAATACTACTCAGCAGTAAACAGAGATGGGCTATTGATACGTACAAGCACAGCGTGAAAATCTCAAAAAATAATGCTGAGTTAAAGAAGCCAGAGACCTCCCCCCCCCAAAAAGAGTGTGTTTCCATTTATTTTAAAAATTATACAAAATGCAAACTAAATCTATAGTGACAGAAAGCAAATCACTGGTTGCCTGAGGGAGGGAGGGATTACAAAGGGCAGGAGGAAACCTGGAGTGGTGATGATTGTGTTTACTATCTTAATTGTGTTTCACAGGGTGTGTGTGTGCGCCTGTGGTCCAAATGTATCAAACTGTACACTTTCAAACTGTACACCTTAAAGTCTGTTGTGTCAAACTCAAAGATGAAAAAGTCCTCAATTAAGAATCATTTAAAAAACATAACAAAAACCTCCACTCTCAGTGTGGATGAATTTCACCGCTGGGAACTGCCCCTCCCTTTAGCCTTCCTCTCAAAACCGACACTTGTCCCTTCCCCTTCCGAGAACCCTCAAAGGTTTACAAACTCCTGACTAAGCTTCAGAGTATTATTACCCACTGGGTTCTTGGGTTCTCGGCTCCTGCCACACAGAGCTCCTATCTACCTCCCCGTTCGCAATATTTAGCCTTACTGAAGAGTGAGAAGTGCCCCCACTCCCTCCAGTCCAGGTTCCCAAACACTCATCCACGAAGCTTCATCGGACCGAGCACGTCTCGGTCCTGAAACACCACTACCGAAAAGCTGCGCCCCACTCAGCCCACCCCCGGACCCGCCGGTGCGCGGGGACTCGAACACCCCCCGTCCCGGTTACCTGCCACCGGCTGGCCGCGCCGCGGACAGTTTAGCCACCGCGGGGGAATCTTGTTGTGAGCCATGTCTTGGGGCCGTGCACAGCCGCCCCCTCCACCAACTCGCAGCGCCGCCGCCGCCGCCGCCTCCTCGCGCTCCGCTCTGCTCCCGAAGTCGAGGTACCCGAATCCCGGCCGGTGTCCGAACCCCAACAGCCCGGACCCGGTAATGTCAGCACCGTCGCGCCACTTCCATTCAGGCTCAACTCTAAGCGAGCCCACAATGCACCGCTACTTCCGCCCCAAAAGCCCCACCCCCTTCTTTCCGAGGTCAGAGGTGAAGAAACAGACGCTGGCGGACGGATAGGAAGGAGTTAAGGCCAAGGCGAATGGGAGGGGCGGGTCTTCCCTCGCCCCGCCCCGCCCTGCCCAGACCCAAAGCGCTCTCAGGGCGGCTTTGCACATGCGCAGCTGCCGTAGTATTGGGAACCGGAAGTCGCACTTGTATTCATTTCCCATAGACTGCCGATGGAAACCCCAGAGAGTGAAAGGAAACAAATCCTCTTTCCACACGTAGACTGGTCCGCAGATTCCATAAAGGCATCTGTTTTACTGACGAAGGGGGCCATTCCACCGCCGTCGTAGCTCAAGAACCTGATAGCCCTTTTTCGGCCAAATTTGATGTCCCGGCAGGATCTGCGTTTGATTGGGAATTTGGAAAGTTCTTCCTGACGTGGATTAGGGGAACAAGCTTTAGAGAAATTCTAAGAGCGAGAGATTGGAGCACCAGGAATGAGGAATTTCTCTTTGTGGGAGTACTTCTGGGGATCCATGAAACATATGAAATAAATCTCAAAACACTTTTTATGAGTTTTGTTTGTACACTTCTGGAGCAAAGTTTTATAGCGTATTTGGGAGTCTCAAAATTACCAACTAAAGTGTGTAATTTGCAAAGGCAGGAATTGCCCAGTGGAGCACCACTACCTGACGGTGTTACTTGCGTTACCAAACAAACGGTCTTTCCCTTCTAGTTGAGCAGGGGCGATTGGGAGTGTTTTCTAAACTATGTACTGTAGTAAGACTTTCTGTAGTTAACAGGCTAATTTAGTTAAAGTATTCAATATAAAGCTGGATGCTGGCAAATTAGTTATAATGTAGCAGTTCGGCTTTTACTACCAGTGATGTGTTTGAACTGCAAGAGTGTGAGGTTTGGGAGAATGCATTTTAAACTTACGGGACGGTTCAGCCCCTGAATGCCTGTACCCTCTCAGTAAGATCAGAATTCTCCCTTGAAACAGAGAGGGCCCAATGGCTCTCTCTCTGAGAGAGCCTGAGTTAGGTCACACTCCTGGTCTGTCCTGCCATTACATCTGCTGAGACCTTTTAGTGAAAGTATCACTCCTCTGCTGACAAGACTGTTGCCTTACAAATCAGCAATCTGCCCAAATGATGCCCAATTCTCTTCTCTGCTGGCAGGGGGAAGTTGGTACCAGACCCAGAGTGGTGAAATGTTTGATCCTCCAAATCTCCAAGGATGAAAAAGGTGAGCCTGGTCCTGGAAAAGTATTTCACTTTCCCCTTCTGGGGATGACTCCCCTTGGAGACTGTCCTTCTCACACACTGTGTCCACCTAGGGAGCTCAGTACTAGGCACAGGGAATGCTTCGCAGAGGCTTCATACCACCGATGAGCAGCTGTTAAGGCAGCAGTGTGTGCTTAATTTTTACACCACTATCCAGTTATGCCCTCTTTTTTCTTTTAAAGATTTTTTTTTGATGTGGACCATTTTTGAAGTCTTTATTGAATTTGTTATAATATTGCTTCTGTTTTATGTTTTTGGTTTTTTGGCCGCAAGGCATGTGGGATCTTAGCTCCCCAACCAGGGATCAAACCCGCACCCCCCTGCATTGGAAGGCAAAGTCTTAACCACTGGACCGCCAGGGAAGTCCCCAGTTATGCCCTCTTTATCCTTAGTGCCAACAGACCCAGAGGACCCTGTGGTTCCCTTCTGCCCACAATAAAGGGCAGAGTAGGACAGTGGCATCCAAGTGAGAGGGCAATTTCTCCCATTTCTCCCTACCAGGAATCCTTCGCCTGATGGGTACTTCTGCCAGTATCACTCCTACTCCCACATCTCTGCTATCCTTCAAGAAGAAAATTAGATGCCCCCAAAAGAACCAACATGTCTCCTCCCTGGCCTCCTGGAACCACCAACACATTCTCATAAATATGTCTTGGCCTCCTCTTTATTGACTCTTCACAGGTGAATTCTTCCATAGAACATTTATTTTGCCCATAAGGAAAGGTGTGTGTAAGGGTAAAGAAGACTGAATTTTCCCTCTTGACAAAAAGGAAAGAGGCTTTCCTTTTCCCAGGGTATTTCCTTGAGAAAGCTTGTATTTGTAAATCCTTCCTCATCACCCTGATATGTATATAAATCTTTTGAACAGCTAAACGAGCCTCTTGCCTGTTTTACAACCCAGGAACTTTTCTTAGGGCCTAGGGAGCCACCTCTTTGTAAACATGAAGGAAGATAGCGCCCCCTGTCTCCCTGTCACCATGGGAATTTAACCTAAAACACCTCGTTCCAAGCTGAAAGTCACAGAGATTGAAAAGTTTTGTTTTCCTTTCAGATAATGGCAGTTAGCTAACACAGGCAGCCAAGCCAGTTACCAAGTAAATTTAGGATGAACTATGAAAGACTGTATAATAAACGGTGCTGCCGAAGTCCTCTTACATGGGGACTAGTTATTATTTATCTCGAGAACATGTATAGAATGGATCATGTATACTTGGCTGTTTGCAAGGGTGAGTGTTCTCACTTTGCAATCTCATTAGAGGATTGCCTGTGATTTGCATTAGAGTCTGGTTCAGTGCATATTCAATAATAAAACTGGTTTATTTCTTTGCTACATTTGTGGAGTGAACGTTCTCCTCTCTATGTGTGCCTCTGTCCAAATTTCCCCTCTTCATATGAAACTGGTCATATTGGATTAGGGCCCACCCTAATCCAGTATAAACTCATCAAGATTCCATCTGCAAGACCCTACTTCCAAATAAAGTCACAAGTACAAGGTTAGAAGTTAAACATATCTTTTGGTACAATTCAACCCATAACACCCACTCTTACTTTCAAAGGCGCAGTCCAGGCTTGCAGACACACAAGCTGTTTTGAATCCCAGGAATGTGGCTGCTCTATGTCTTCCTTTTTCTGAAGGAAGTTTTTCTGGAAAGTCAGAGACTGTGATAGAGGCCTTAAAAATCACCTTCTACACCCCTCCCTTTTTTTGCATACTGCTAGTGGAACAAAGCAGGACTCTATAGGGCCTTCCTTGGACAGACCCCTCCCCCCATGTCCTCTGCTGTAGCTCCTTTCCGAAGTACCTGATAACAATATCTGATGCACATTTCCTGAGTTGTTTTACAGATGCTAAAACCTCACCAAGGGAACTCCCTGGCAGTCCAGTGCTTAGGGCTCTGTGCTTCTACTGCAGGGGGCATGGGTTCGATCCCTGGTCAGGGAACTAAGATCCCGCAAGCAGCATGGACAAAAAAATAAAATAAAATAAAACCCCCACTAAATGAAAGAAGTTAACTACCAGAGGACCATGAGCATGTAGCCCCCCAGACCTGCTGGAGTCTGAGGACTGATAATGTTAACCCCTGACACCACCCTGTTACCTCACCATCAGCCATTCGGATAATTGTGCACGCAAGCTGATCACACACCCTGCAACTCCTCTCCCTCACCTGGCCTTTAAAAGTGCCTCCTTGAAACCCATCAAGGAGTTTGGGCTTTTTTTTTTTTAAACAACATTTTTTTTTTTTTTTTACTAATCAGCTCTTTTTTTAAATTTTTTTAAATTAATTAATTTATTTTTTGGCTGCATTGCACAGCATGTGGGATCTTAGTTCCCCGACCAGGGATCGAACCCGTGCACCCTGTGGTGGAAGCATAGGGTCTTAACCACTGGACCGCCAGGGAAGTCCAGAGTTTGGGCTTTTTGAGCATTAGCTGCCCCAGACTCCTTGTGTGGTGCCTTTCAATAAATGCCACACTTTCCTTCATCACAACCCAGTGTCAGTAGATTGGCTTTCCTGCACATGGGCAAACAGGACCCAAGTTTGGTTCGGTAACACTAGAAGCTACAGGAAATGAGATATCTTGAGCAAACTCAAAATCACCCTATTTTCTTCCTTGCTACCAACAATACTGATCCCACTTGAACGGTTTAAATTCTTCAGTGACACACTTTCAAACCTGCTCTCCAGAGAGGCTCCAAGTATTCCCTCAGTGATCAGACTTCTAAAGACCCAAATTCATATCTGCATATTTTTAAAAGATAAACTGAGGCACATTTTTAAATATCAAGAGTTTATTTGAGCAAAAATCAATTTCAGTTGAAGTGCGCCAAACCAGAAGTGGTTAGGAGCTCCCCAGGACAGGAGCCAGAGAAAGGACTTATATAGAGAAGGTGCAGAAGCAAAGAAAAGAAAGGATTTGATTGGCTAGAGCTTAAAGCCTCGTTGGCTGTCTGATTAGTTGACCTTAGCGTTTTGGTTTCCTAATCTGGAGGCATTTACAGGGTTTGATTTTGGTTTGTCTCTGTAGGCCTCCTTGGCATGAGAGCCACATCAGCTGAATGGCCTCCTTGTTTAATTAAATTAACAAAATCAATTCCCCAACAAAGTCTCAACATGAAAGACTCCAGTTCCAGGGGTGCAAATATATGCCCAACTCTGAACAGGCCACAAAGCTGTGTGCAAGGATATCACATGTATTTTCTATAAATCAACTCAATCCTGATTCTGAATTCCTTCCTGCTAAATCAGTTGTTTAGAGGAGGAAAAATAATGTTCCCTCTACCCTTCTTGGCTGAGACCTCCTGTGATAAAAGACAAAGAGGAGAAAAATGAACAGAAGTTTATTAACATGTATACCTCATGTGCGGATGCGAGATACCCAGGGAAGCTGAGATGGCTAGCACCTTAAATACTAATATCTTTAGCCAAAGACAAAAGAAAGATGTTGGGGGAACAGAGAGACCAGTTATGGGAAGTTACCAGGAAAAGCACAGTAAAAGGTAAGGTTTGGGGCTTCCCTGGTGGTGCAGTGGTTGGGAGTCCGCCTGCCGATGCAGGGGTCACGGGTTCATGCCCCGGTCCGGGAAGATCCCGCGTGCCGCGGAGCAGCTGGGCCCGTGGGCCATGGACGCTGCGCTTGCGCGTCCGGAGCCTGTGCTCCGCGGCGGGAGAGGCCGCAGCGGTGGGAGGCCCGCGTACCGCAATAAAAAAAAAAAAAAAAAAAAGGTAAGGTTTGTTATGAAGATTTAAGTCTCTGCTTTCTTCACTGATAAGTTTCACGTGATTTTAGAGTCATCCCTCTCTTCCTGGTACTGAGAAGGAGACACCCTCACAAATGGAGATTTCCTTTGTAAATATAAGTTTCCCTGACAGAAGGGTAACTTCTATTCTGTTTTCAGAGCTTCTCCTGTGTCTGCCTTTTCTCAAAAAAATAATTCGCTCAAAATAATCTTTATACCAAAGAGACATATTTGGGGGTAGCATACTCTGCTACCCTTTAGTGAGAAGTGCTAGCTCTGGCATTCTTGGGGCTTCCTGACCCCACTTCTGTGCCTGGAATTATATCTTGGTTTCAGGGGCTCTGACAACACATCTCCAAGAAAGAGGTGAAGGGAAAGGCTGGTCTCCTTTTTTGTTTGTTTTGTTTTTTATTTATTTATTTATGGCTGTGTTGGGTCGCGTCTTCATTGCTGTGCGCAGGCTTTCTCTAGTTGCGGTGAGCCGGGGCTACTCTTCGTTGCGGTGCCCGGGCTTCTCATTGCAGTGGCTTCTCTTGTTGCGGGGCTCTAGGTGCGCGGTCTTCAGTAGTTGTGGCACGTGGGCTCAGTAGTTGTGGCGCACTGGCTTAGTTGCTCCGCGACATGTGGGATCTTCCCGGACCAGGGCTCGAACCCGTGTCCCCTGCATCAGCAGGCGGATTCTTAACCACTGTGCCACCGAAAGGCTGGTCTCTTGTCACTGACCCTCTGTTCCCTTGGCTGACACTGATCCTTGGCATGATTCCCGTGGCCCCAGGGGGTCTCTATTGCTCCTCGGCCACATTGTGGGGAAAGGGGATCTTTTGTGAGACTGGAAACCCTACAGCTCAGGCCTTCTGAGTGCACCCATAGGCATTCCTCTCCGAGATGCCCAAACTACAGGGTCTGGAGTAATGTCCAACACCTTTCGTCACTAATCAGACGGTCCCAAAGGAAGGATTAAATAAGTACATGTGGCTGGTGTAGAGGAACAAAGTTTGCCACCCCAGAATGTCCCTTTGGCACATGGGTTACTTCAAGCTGAAAACAATGAGGGCCTGAAAAACTCAGGAAGAAACTTTGAACTTCCCCCTAACTGTCTAAAAAAGAATTTAGGTAGAAAGCCTGTTCCCTAACAGAGCCATCTCCAGAGATATCCACAAAGGGTATGGGCTATATGTGGTGAGGAAAACTCTCTAGAGATCAGGTCCCCTCTGTGTCCCATTATCTCTCCATGGCCCGGGCGAGCATTTATTTACCAAATATTTGCTTTTTTTAATCTCCAAGTCAATTGCCTTTCTCCCCTCTCAAGTCTCAAACCACTACCCCCAACATCTCTTGTCTTTAGCTGAAGATGGTGTTAAGGTTTATTACTGGTTTGGGCCATTTTGGTGAGTTACTCAGTTTTCCTGGGTCTCTCCCATGTAGATCTGTTATTAAACTTTGTTTGATTGTCTCCTGTTAATCTGTCTCGTGCCAATTTAATTCTTAGACCAGCCAGAAAAACCTAGAAGGGTAGAGGAAAATGTCTTCCTCCCCGGCACTGGCTAATGTCTTGAGAAATTAATTTTTTAGTGTTTGATGACATAATGGATACATCACATGAGGGAAGTGATGAAATAAAATTATTTTAAGGCAAGAAAAGGAAAATTTAACATAAAATTTTCTCTGCTATTTGAACCACTCCCCCTCCCCTTTAGTGGGCATTGTGCACCTGCATTATGCATTAACTAGAAGACACAGGAATGCCTCCTCACCAAAAAAAAAAAAAAAAAAAAAAAAGCAGTTTCCTCCTGGCACCAGCAAGGTAACTCCTTAGGAGATGACGTTCCTTTCTGAATCCTATAAGAGGTCACAATAAGCCGCTGCCTACCTTGTTGGACTACTTAAACATTCATGATGTCACTTTGATGTATAACCCTTTGTCTCAAAAACTTCTATAACTGTGCTTTAACCTCTAACAGGAGAACAGTCCTCAGAGCTTCCTGAAAGACTGTCTCCTGGCTTATAATCCTCAGGTTGACTCGAATAAGGTTTTCTATTTCTTTCTTAGATTATTGACTAATTTTTTCATCAACAGAAGCATCAAAGATGACTCTGATCTTCCTGTTCCAAATCGGAAACTCTCCAACTTTCCAAGCAGCAACAAGCATCCTAAACCTATTTTATTTTTAAATCAATTGGATTTATTTTTTAGAACTGTTCTGTGTTTACAGAAAATTGAGCTGAAAATACAGCGTTCTCACAGACCCTTCCTCCCCTCCCCCAGTTTCCCAACTCTCATCTTGCATTAGTATGGTACATTTGTAAGAACCCTAAGCCTATTATTTCAAGTATAACAAACAGCATTAAAAATGTGTATGTTGGATCATTTCTCCTCAATAGTGAGAAGTTGGATGTTTTTGTGTTTAAGACATGAAAACCTATTGTAGAATTCCCGATAATTTCTCTGTAGCGGAAAATTGAGCCATGTACCATGTTTGCCACTAGATGGAGCAGAACACTAGGAAATGCAGTCCTTCCTGTTTCGGTGGCCAAGAAAGTAGGTCAGTGAGTCAGATTCTTTAATTACATATGTGGGTGCCTATTCCAAAAGTTGAATTTGGCCCGAGTTCACCACTTTCATAATAACAGAAGTCAGCCTAACCTTCAAGATGATTAAATTACAGTGACTAGCAGAGCACCTCTGCAGGGTAGCTTATATAAGCTTCTTCACTGGAAAATAGGAAAGATTAAAAGGAAAAATAACTGTTTTCCAAACATTACTGTCAAGGCATGAAGATTTTCAGAGATATAAATAACAATCTGCTTCTGTGTGCCATAAAAAATTTACTTCTACTGTTTAAATTATGTGGAACATTGTCTGCCTTTTCATTAGAGAATAAGAAACCTTTTCATGTGAATTATGCCTTGGACAAAATGTTCAGAGATTTTCTAATTTGTGTTAAACCTCACAGCTCTGTGAGGTAGACATTGCTACCATCTCCATTTCATAGATGAGCAAACAGACTCAGAGAGGTTCAGTAACTTGCCCTAAGCCTCACAGCCAGAAGCTGAAGAACCAGGCTGTGAGGTGGTGAGCAATGCTGGAACCGCCAACAGAGTCGGAAAACTTTTCTTTCTAATCCAGGCTCTGCCTCCCATGCCTATTAGACCTTGAGGGGAAAAAATCACCCTTAAAGTCCTGATTTTTTGTTTTTCCATTTGAAAAATTATTAGATGGTCCCTAAGGCAGTCTGCCTTAAATTTAAATACACTCAATCCCTGGAGATCTTGTTAAAATGCAGGTTCTGATTCAACTGGGGTGGCCCCGAGAGTCTGCATTTCTGACCAACTCCCCAGGGGATACCCGGGCTGCTGATCGAAAGAACACACCATGGAGCCTTCCTATTGTGGGCAGATAATTATTAACATCTGCAAGGGATGTCCCAACACTAAGAAACGGGCGAACAATACTTGCAGTTTGCAATATTCACTGGTAGCTGCCTATTTAAAAGGAACACTTGCTTGGTATTGATCTATATTTTTTGCATCTAGATTAGTTGGAGACTATCAGATCCTATTAAGGAATGAAACTGTTTTTCCAGTTATCGGCCACCAACATGTCCTTATCATTTGCTTCTTAGATTAATTGTTTTTTATTGCTGATTAATAGCACACCTGGCATCTCAGATGGAATCACCCCAGATTTCCTAGGTGACATCTGATACGAAGCCAATGTTTTATTTTTATGTCTTTGCAATACAAAACCATAATCTTTATCTAATTACATGCCTGGACACAGGTAAGGCATCCTGTTCCCCAAATAAATAACCTCTAGATTTCTATACCCTTCCATACTGGAACATTCTTTTATCTCCTTGCATATTCCACGTGCTAGGGAGTTACTAAACCATAGCACGTGCTTGAGATCCATTTGTTTGAGAGATTTTGCATCTACTCTATGCAGTGCTTTACAATGTATAAAAGCACTTTCACCTATGTTAACTCATTTGATCCTACAAAAACGTGGTGAATTAGATAGGGAAGATACCATTTTCCCCGTTGCAGAGGAAAAGACGAAGGCTCCAGAAAGGGTGTGACAGGCAGGAACACAGCCAGTGTCTCCTGACTAAATGCCAAGTGCCTTCCACTGCACTGCACAGCTCTCCTACTCTACCTCGTGTTCAAAGTGCGTGTGAGTCTGAGCAAGTAGCGTGTGGACGCTGTAGCTAAGGGAAGAGGAAAGAAGGAGGTGGGGTAAGCTTGGCATCACTGCATTAGGAGAAACGAGGAAATAAGAGTAGAACATTGCAGCAGGTTGATGGCTAGGAAGAATCTTAAGTTTCCGGTGACATATTTCAAGACTCCAGGTTTGGATTCTGCAGACCCATAGCTTTAAAGGTCATTGCCTCACTTCTAGGATGAATATCTTAAATTGGGCCCTCGTTTTAGGATCAGCAAAAGTGCACTCAAGCCTAGTTCATTCGTCCTATTCCATTTTCTACTGAATGCTGACGTGTATGAGGAAATCTAGGGGATGCAAAGATGAAGACACATTCTTGAACCCTAAAAAGCTTCTTGTTTGATAGAGAGGGCTAATTATTTCAATTACTCATGTACTGCTTCATTTCGAAATATGATGTGGCACCTTGCTACGTGCCAAACACTATCCCAGGTGGAGAACAATGGCAATGAATAAGACAAGGCCCCTGATGTTTTGTTTTTGCATTTGGAAAATGATGAGATGGCCCTAAGGCAGTGCACCTTAAATTTAAATGCACTCAATGCCTGGAGATCTTGTTAAAATGCAGTTTCTGATTCAATCAGTCTGGGGTGTGCCTGAGAGTCTGCATTTCCAACCAGCTCCCCCCAGTGATGATCACGCTGCTGACTGGAGGACCACACCTTGAAGGCTTCCCTGACCTCAAAGACTTCCCTTGGTCAGTATAGGATACAGAAAAAGTCAGTACGATACATGCCATGGGGAGGGGGATGCGGGAAGGGTGCTGCCCACGTTTCCATAGAATCACAGAGAAAAGTATCTATCCCAATCTTTTTTTTTTTTAAATATTTATTTATTTATTTGGCTGCACAAGGTCTTAGTTGTAGCATGCGGGATCTAGTTCCCTGACCAGGGATCGAACCCAGGCCCCCTGCGTTGGGAGCACAGAGTCTTAACCACTGGACCACCAGGGAAGTCCCTCTATCCCAATCTTGAAGAGTCAGGAGAAGCTTCCAAAAGGAAGGGACATTTAAGCTGATCCAAGCTGGGGTGGAGGGGAGAACATATGTGCACAGGCCTAGAAGCAATGGTGTGTGGTAGGTATTTAACAGCCATCTCTCTAGAGGTAGGCAAGAAGGCCCTAGTTTGTAGAATTTGCCCATTTCCTTGATATAAATACTCCCACCATGGCCGACTTTAGGCTACCAACAGGGCATCACCAAACACATAATTGGGAAGAAATGTACAGCAAACTCTCACAAGCGGGTACAAACCACTTCAGAGCATCCCTGCCTAGAGGTGGAAGTATGATGCTTCTGGGGAACTCCGAGCAGTCCTGTGGGGTGGGAACTCACAGTGTGTGTGGGTGTGGGCAGTGGGCAGCAGGCAAGGGAGAGGAGTGCAGGCAGAAAAGGGAGTGATGGGAGGGAAGGCTACAAATGACCGCATGCCACTTTAAAGAGTTTGGACTTCGTCCCGAGGAAAATCTGGAGTCATCAAATGGTTTTAAGAAGGGAGTGACCTTGTTGAGAGTAATATCTGTAGAGTGATGGAGACAGAAGCCTGACCACAGTGCTCTGGAGTGTGAACGAGAACAGATGGAGCCAGCCTGGGGAGTGGAGACTGTGCATGCAGACAACATCTATACTTACCTGCGAAGCAAAAAAATGCAAGGACGAAAGTAGAAACTGTTGGGTAACTTGAAGCCTAAAATCCCTGATTCGGGGATTTTTTTTTTTTTTTTGAATATGAAAAAAAGTGTTTATGTTTAAATGAATACGACAAAGAGCCAGTAGAGAGGAGCAGGGACCCCTGATGAAGGGAGGTCTCTGAGGCAGGTAAGGAAGAGACCCCAAGTTCAGATGACCTAGTACAGGATAGAGTAATATAAGGACCATGAGATTAAGCACATTTTATTAATGCTAAAAGAAATTCAAAATAGTGCTCAGAGGGCAAGCCCCTCGTCTGTTCTATTCCCCAGCACCTGGAACAACGCCTGGAACATGGTGGGCGCTCGGCAAGTATCTGCCGAGGGAATTAATGCATGAACAGATGAGAGGAACCACCGATTAGGCACACACTTTGTGGCAGGACTGTGAAAATGATGGTCATCCACGTACTCCCTCGTGCTCTCTCTCTCTTTAGCTCCCCAACCAGTGGATCGAGCCGGTGCCCCCAACAGTGAAAGCGCAGAGTCATAACCGCTGGACTGCCAGGGAATTCCCGCGTGTGCTCTTTAATTCTTACAACTGCTCTACGAGGTGAATGTTTACTTCCACTTTACAGATGAGGAAAGAGAAGTGCAGAGAGATTTAGAAATGAAAGAGTTCAGGATGTGGCACCCCAAAATATATTGCTTTGGTATGTTGATCATTTTGAGCCGAAGGCATTTGAGAAACAGCAGGTGTGAGAGAAGGACTCTCTGATCTACACTTTTCTACCTGAAAACAGAACATAAAATTTCCCAGGAGGAAGTTGCCCATGCTGTACCAGGAAGAGAACATCCTTGTCCCCAGAGCCGGGGAATCGACATTGAAATGTACAATTGGTCTGTACAAACAAGCTTATTGAAATAACCCTTGTGTTCCACAACTTCCCCTCATGTATCTCCTAGTCGCTTCCCCACGACTTACTGCGCCAGCCCAAACCCCTTTGTCTGGTCATTTCTTCACAAGTTATCATTTCTTTGTCTAAAAGGTATAAAAGCTTCCTGCTCTGGTCACATCTTTGGGTTGTCATTCTCTTGTGAATGTACATGTAAAATCTGATAAAAACGTGTACACTTTTTTCCTGTTATTCTTGTGTCAGTTTAATTCTCAGGCCCAGCTGGAGCCGCTAAGAGAATAGAGAATTTTTTTCCTCCCCTGCGCAAACTTGCCCATGATCACACAGCTAATGAGTGGATGTGGGATTTAATCCAAGTCAGTCTGATTCAAAGCCGTGCTTTTAATAATGATGATGCTTTTAAACGCCTGGCTTTTAAACATTCTATCACTTTGCCACTTTAACATATTAGCGAAGTGGGCTGAACTCACTCCAGAACAATTGAATCAGAATTCCTGGAGGTGGGACCCAAGCGTCCATATAGTTTAAAATTTTCTTCAGATGAATCTAAGGTGCAGAGAAGGTTGGCCCCTACTTCATTAGCTCATTTCCTAATTTGAGGTTATAGATATTATCTACCTGCCATTTTATTTTGAAGGAAAATTTTCACAAGTACACCAGACAAAACATTCACCTTATTTTCATCAGGTAAGTAAAGTACCAGGCACACAGTAAGTGTCCTGTAATTGGAAAGTGTTGGCCGTCATACTAATCCAATACCTTTACAGAGAAATATTAAATATTTGAAGTAAAAATTGAAAATATTTGAGAAAGGAAAAGGAAAACTTGTGATACCTTGCATCAGTCGAATAAGTATAAATAAGCTAATTACAGAGACAGGAGAACATAGCAGTTGAGCATGCAGCGTGTGGTGCCACGAATCCCAGCTCAAATGCTCACTAACTGTGTGACCTTTGGCAAGTTATTTAACCTCTCTGTGCACTAGTTTCCTCTCCTGTAAAATGGAGCTGCTGATAGTACCTACTTCACAGGATTGTTTAGAGAATTAAATGAGTTAATATGTGTAACCACACGCAGCACAGAAGCATTCTGTGTCGGTCAGGGTTGAAATCGCCTATCTTGTTGTCCTACTAGAGTAAGAAAATTTTGTTTGTTTTCTTCCCGCTATATCTCCTGTCCTTAAAACAGAGCCTGTCACAATGTGGCCTTCCGTAAATGCTTATTATAGTTAATTTTTAAATAAGATAATTATGTAAAATAAATGTCCAGAATGTGTGTATACCACTCAAAAATATTCATTGACTCTAAAGCTAAAAATTTTAAATTTACTCCTAAATCATGTTGACATCATACTTGTATAGGAACTTGGTAAGCCACTCTAAAATAAAGAAACTGGGGACTTCCCTGGCAATCCAGTGGTTAAGGCACTGCGTTTCCACTGCAGGGGCACGGGTTCAATCCCTGGTCAGGGAACTAAGGTCCTGCGTACCGCAAGGCACAGCCTAAAATAAAAGAAAGAAACGGATAGCACCATTTAAAAAATATGATTAGATAGTCAAACCTTAAATTTTACATATGTTATCATCCAAATAATATTGGTCGTGGGTTAGAATAAAAATATGCGAAAATGAAAATAGTTGAATATTAAGATTATAGAATTGCAAGGATTTTACCCTTTTTCTCAGTTTCCTTTGTTATTACATCATCGTTTTATACACTATCTGTTTTTGCCTACTGTTATTAAACTGACAGCAGCTTCTTCTGCTCTTGAGAAGGAGAAAGGAAAGTCAGGAAATATTCCAACAGTTGAACCGCACTGAATAGTTTAATGCTGCGCTTTTAATGACTGGAAATTTTTCATGGCATGGCTCTAGCACCTCCACTACTTGTGAAAATGCCATTTAGGGAGCTTCTCCTTTATGAGCAATTCATAACCCTTAGGGAAGTTGGAGCAAAGAAATGTACAATGTGCCTATGAGTCATCCTTCAAATACTTGTATTTTCTTCAATAAGCCTCTGTAATGGGAAAAAAAAAATCATTCCATACAAGCTTCTGAGACCCGTTATCACTTTGTAGCTTGAGTAACCCTTGGAGACAAGGCAATCTAGCGGCTAGACAGCCTGGAGACAGCTTCCAGACCAATCAACTCCCTGGAAACAGTTTTTGGACCAATCAACCACCTAGAAACGGTACCTGGACCAATCACCGTTTTCTAAGAACTATTTCCCTAAAATCTGACAACACTGCCTTGCAGAGAAATAAAATGTACCTGAATTATTTCTATGCTGACCTCACGTGTCCTAGCCCATCTGGCGGCCTATTTGACAAGTACCTGGAACTCTGTGCCCCTCAATGGAATTCATTCTGTACCGAATAATTTTTTTTAGCCACATCCTTGTGGAATGAAGCAAGGTAAATACATTTCAGAACATATCATTTTGTACATTGTAGTGGTTTTGATGTTATTTTTATGAGTGTTTTCAAATCACACTAGGTGGTTGTCCATGTTGGCTACACCTTAGAATCACCTGAGGAGTGTTTAAAATTCTGATGCCCAGGCCTCCCCCTAGACCAATTAAATCAGAATTTCTGTCATCAGTATTTGTTAAAGTTCCACAGATGATTCTAGTGTGTGTCTTAAGTTGAAAACAACTGCTTAACTAGATCTTAACTAGATTAAAAGCTCGCCATTTCTTCTATTTTGCTTTATCTCACCCCACGCAGCCTAGTACAATTTTTCTGCCAAAACTAGGCAACCAGTTGATAGTAAAAACACAGGGAGTTACAGACAGGTACCTGGGATTGGGGGTAAGATCAGAATTACGTCATCCTCTGAGCTGAGGAAGGAGTTTGTAAGAGCTTGTTCTTCTGGACTCAGATCCGTGTTTGAGGTCCAACTCTGTCACCACCCAACTCTCTGTCCTAAAGTATGTTAATCGTAAAATGGGGAAATAAAAGTATCAATTTGAAAGGGTGTCATAAGGATTATACTGAATAATGTAAGGAAAGCACTTAGCTTGACCCTTGGTACATGCTCCAGGAATAGCAAACTGAGAATAAATGCAAAATGATTGAGATGACCCACTTGCAAAAGTAATCCTTCCTAAGAGCTGATTTGTACAATTCGTGGAGGAGTTGAGAAAGTAACCACAGTCACAGTGTTCAAAATGTGTCCTCAGGTCTGCTCGTTAACTAAACAGAAATGGATTCTGATCAGCCCTCCTGGAATTTGAACACTTCAAGTGACGTTATAGTAATGGAAGTGTCATTGCCTGCACAGACTATAAAAAAGAAAACACTATAGAGATAGAAAAAAAGAAACGAAAAAAGAGGTAGAGAGAGTGTATGGTGCCTCTCTCTAGCACAGTATGGGAGAAAGAACCTATCTTGCGTGGTGGGAGCATTTTTGACCCAGTTTTGGGAGACTTTCCTGGATTATTGGAATAAGAAATTGTACAGCTACTCCAGCTATAACTTGATTCTCTAGAATCAATAGGCCCTTTTGGAAGCAGAAACTCCCTGGGGAACACCAAGCCTTATCTAATCACAGAGCCTCCTGGATCTGGGAGTTACAACCACAGAGCAGCCGGATCTTTCATCCTCAAGAAATCCCTCTCAAAACTCAAAGTGTAGGAGGGAAAAGTTTCCAAAACTTAACCACATTTACATTTCAGTTTGTTGGGGCAGGAACTTCTCCTTTTGATTAACCTCTGTTAGTCACAGTAATAATGCCAGCTCCAGTGTACATCAAGGATTTGATTCCTCCAGCATCTAAAAGAAGCCTTCCACTATTGGCTTATGAGATTTCATTTTTGCAACCTGCCCTTCCACCCAGCTAGGAGTTTCACAAATACATATCATTTGGAAATTTCTCCTACTACCAATATACAAGGAGGGACTAAACTCATTGTAAAAACAGAAGGCCATTTTTATTATATCATCTAGGAAATAAAGCATTATTTAATGAATTCAAACTATTTTCTGAATGATACCCTTGTGTCCTCAATGTTATTGCAGCCCCTTAACAAGTTTTTCTTTTTTGTGTGTGTGGTACGCGGGCCTCTCACTGTTGTGGCCTCTCCCGTTGCGGAGCACAGGCTCCGGATGCTCAGGCTCAGCGGCCATGGCTCACGGGCCCAGCCGCTCCGCAGCATGTGGAATCTTCCCGGACCAGGGCACGAGCCCGTGTCCCCTGCATCGGCAGGCGGACTCTCAACCACTGCGCCACCAGGGAAGCCCCCACAAGTTTTTCTTAATGAATAATATTCCTGTGGCTTGAGAAAGCTAGTATAGCAGTCCAGATGCATAATTTATTTCCCAGGACATGGATAGCATAGGGTGAAAATTTCTAATTTGTCGTGCATATATACTACAAATGGGATTATACAATGACTATTTTTTCATACATTGTCTAGTCATTCCAGTCACATTTGTTGACATGACTGTCATTTTTCCCATTGGATTCCCCTGACACCTTTGTTGAAAACTAATTAACTGCAAAAGTGTGAGTCTGCTTCTGGATTCTATTCTATTCCATTTATCTACTTACATCAATATCACTCTGTCTTGATGACTGTAGCTTTTTAGTAATTCTTGACATCTCAAACGTTGTCCTTTTTCAAGCTATTTTAGCTATTCTCTGTCCTTTACAATTTCACATAACCTTTACAGTCAGCTTATAAATTTCTTTTTAAATAATCCTGCCATGATTCTGATTGGGATGGTTTTGACTGTGTACATCAGTTTATGGAGGGTTGACATCATAATAATATGAAGGCTTCTAATCATGAGCAATTTCCATTCCGTTTATTTAGATCTTTAATTTCCCTGTATAGTATTTTTCAATATAGATGTTTTGCATATTTTTTGTAAAATTTGTTCATTCCTGAGTATTATGTTTTCATGCTCTCATAAATGGTATTTTTTTAAATTTCACATACGGCCCGGTAGCATAAAATATATCTTGGTGAATGTCCGATGTGCACTTGTAAAGCATGTATACTCTGCAATTGTTGGGTCATCTACATATGTCAACTAGGTCAAGTTGGTAAGAATGTTATTCAAATCTCCTATATCCTTATTGATATTTTTGTCTATTTATTCTATCACATCTCTTCTCAAAAAAGAAGTATTAGAATCTCCAAGTATGACTGCAGATCTACTCCTCTCTTGTCAATTTTCGTTTTCGTATACTTTGATACTCTGTTATTAGGTGATCACACACTTGGGATTGTTATGATTTCTTGATTGATTGACCTTTTGTTATTACAATATTATTCTTTATTCCTGGAAATATTCTTTGTCTTTAAATTCACTTTGCCTCATATATAGAAATACTAGCTTTCTGATGCTTAGTGTTTGCATGGTATAGAGAAATAGTTTAAAAATTAAAGAGGGTAAAAAAAAAATCTATCTATGTCTCTGTATTTAAATGCATCTCTTGTAAACAGCATATAGTTGGGTCTTGCTTTTTATCCAGGCTGACAATCTCCATCTTTTAATTGCAGAGTTCAGTCCTTTTATATTTGGTGTGTTTATGTTATAGGTAGATTTCAGTTTACCATCTTGCTATTGTTTTTTACTTGGTCTTCCTTTGGGTTGAAGTTTTTTGTTTTGGTTTTCTTCTTTCATTTTTTTTTTTTTTCTGTATTCTAGCTTATCTCCTCTTTTGGCTTTTTAGCTAATGTTTTTAAAGTGATTACTAAATATTACAATTACATCCTTAATTCATCACAATCTACCTTGAATTGATATTATACCACTTCATTTATAATGTAAAGGCCTTATAACAGTATATGATAATAATTTTTAGTAAAAGTTGTATCTTTTTGAAACTTCAAATTTTTACGTACATATTTATCAAAGCCTATCAAATGGAATACTTAAGATGTTTGCATATCACTGTATATGACTTTTACCACACACACAAAAAGAACCATGAACAAATATTAAACTCTAGATAATGGTATGCATACTGAAGTGTCCAGGGATGAAGTTGACTGATGTCTCCAACTACTTTAACATGCATCAAAAAATAAGATGGACTGGGGACTTCCCTGGTAGTCCAGTGGTAAAGAATCCACCTTCCAATGCAGGGGACAAGGGTTCAATCCCTGGTCAGGGAACTAAGATCCCACATGCTGTGGGACAGCTTAAGCCCACAGGCCTCAATTAGAAAGACAGCGTGCCGCAAACTACAGAGCCCACGTGCTCTGGAGCCGGCACGCCACAGCCAGAGAGAGAAAACCCTCACGCCACAAATAGAGAGAAGCCCACGCACCGCAACGAAAGATCCCACATGCCTCAACAAAGACCCCACGTGCCACAAGGAAGACCTGACGCAGCCAAAAAAATGAATAAATAAGATGGATTGATGGACAGTGAGGGGAATGCCTAGATGGACAGATATGTGATAAAGCAAAGAGAGCAAAACATGGTAGAATATAGGCGATTCTTTCCATTTTTCTCTTTGTTTGAAAATTTTTGCAATAAAATGTTGGATAAAAATGCCAATCTTCAGGCTTCCGAGGTGGCGCAGTGGTTAAGAATCCACCTGCCAATACAGGGGACACGGGTTCGAGCCCTGGTCTGGGAAGATCCCACATGCCACGGAGTAACTAAGCCCGTGCACCACAACTACTGAGCCTGCGCTCTAGACTCGCAAGCCACAACTACTGAGCCCATGCACCATAACTACTGAAGCCCACGCGCCTAGAGTCCATGCTCCGCGACAAGAGAAGCCACTGCAATGAGAAGCCCACGCACTGCAACCAAGAGTAGCCCCCGCTCGCCGCAACTAGAGAAAGCCCGCACAGCAACAAAGACCCAACACAGCCAAAAATAAATAAATAAAATAAATAAATTTTATTTTTTAAAAAGCCAATCTTCTAATTTGGCATGAAAATTAAACTTTAATCTATTTTGTAATGTCTATTAATTACACACTGAAACCTTAAGGGTAGAAAATATTTCACACATAAACTGTTCTGGTCATAGCCTTCCACCCTAGCCTAGCCCGGTGAATACTTAACCCTGGTTTTTGGTTTATTTTTCTTAATTTTTAAAAACGTTTTTTAATTTTTAAAAATGTATATGTGTGTGTGTATATATATATATATATATATATTTTTTTTTTTTTTTTCTTTTGGCCATGCCATGCAGCTTGCAGTATCTCAGTTCCCCAGCCAGGACTTGAACCTGGGCCCATGGCAGTGAAAGCACTGAGTCCTAACCACTGGACTGCCAGGGAAGTCCCTCCTTGACCTTGTTAATTCCAGACCTGGCCTGAACCCTAAATTCACCACAGTTGCAAGGCCGTACAAGATCTCACCCTTGCCTCTCCTTCCAGTCTCACCTAGCACCCCTCTTCTCACTCTGCACGCCATGCATATGAAATTTTCAGTTCCCTGAACGCCCTGGGATTGATCTTGCCTAAGGCCTCAAAGCCTCCACATAAACTGTTTCCTTGCCTGGAATGCTGCCCTCCCTAACCCTCTCCTTCTTTTGGAAAAACCATGCTCACCATTTAGGTTTCAACAGAAATATCATTTCCCCAGTAAAGCAATCCCTCCTCTCCCAAAGTAGGTCAGGTTCCTGTCCTGGAGGAACTATGCCGAAAGCACCTCCCAAGGCCTGAAGCCAGCACAGAACCACGGAGTTTCCTGCTCAAAGAAAGCAGGCTGGGACCTTTGTAAGTTGCTCTTAAGCAAGGCATTCCCCTTCTCAGAATGAAGGAGGAGTGTGTATACCACCTAAAAATCCCCAATTAAAAGCTGTTTTGGTTTAGAAATCATGCTTGCTTGCTTTTCACGTTATGTCATAAGGAGAGAAATATGCCCCCTCAGTGCCCTAAATAAGAGAAGAGAGTTATGATTGGATATTACCCCGGACCGACAAGTTCTACCCTCAAGAAGCAATGAAATGGGCCAGAACACCAGCACCACACACACACGCGCGCACACACGCACACACACACACACACACACACACACATGACAGTAGGACAGTAGTCAGTTAGTTTGTGCAGTAGCTCATCAGCAGTCTGTTAGCTAAACCTCCTTGCTGGCTCCCTTCCGCGCCACTCTGTCCAGTCGCCAGCTGTAGAGCCATCCGTGCATGTGCAAAGCTCCACCTTCAGTCAGAGCTCTAGAAGCAGTGCCTTTATAACAATAGAGAAAAACTGGAGTCACAGGGACCAGAGAGCCAGTGAAAGCCTTGGCTTGGTTACTACCTTCTGGTGCCCTGAGTTGTCTGTCTCGTTAGAAGCAAAAGACCTAGAGCCAGACCTGATTCTGATAAGAGAAGAGAAGCAGATCCAAATTTGACAAAGCCCAGAACAGCCTTCAGCTTCATAGCTCCCATCCCCCCTGCACCTCTCTTTGTAAAACAGACTCCGTCCTTTCTTCAGTGTTCCTCTTCCCATCAGAATCTAAGTTCCATGAAGGCAGAAACACGTCTGTCTTGCTCCCTGTGGTATCTCAGCAGGTAGCTCAGAATAAGACCTCTATAAATATTCATTGAAAAAAGGAATCTCTGTCTCTTCTTCATTATAACATCATTCTGTATCTTAATCCTAAATGCCATCTTATTGTATGCATTTTGCACTGCATTCATTCATTTTTTCTTTCATTTAATCATTTATTTAACTGACATTTATACAACACCTGCTAAGCTCTGAGGAAGCAAGTGTTAGTATTACAGATTCCTTATCTTTAAGAAGCTCATAATCCGTAAGAAGCCCACAGAGGGTAAAGAATCCGCCACCATCTGACACAGAAGTGCCACAACAGAGGGCAGGAAGGGAACGACAGACATGAAAAGTAAAATAGAAATGAGGAACTCTCTCTCCTATCAAATTAGCAAACATAAACGTAAAAAAGTAACAGTCAATCTCTCCTTGGTCCTTCCTAACAGAATCCCAATTTTTCTTTGGGTGTTCATGCCTCATCTATGCAGTCAGATGACTCAAGAGAAGTTGACTTTATCCTGGGATCCAAAGGCTGATTCCAAATAAACCAAAGATCATAATCCTATTTGGTGGGTGGCCAGTGATTGGTTCAAGAACCAAGCTTGGACTTCCCTGGTGGCCTGCCAATGTAGGGGACATGGGTTCGATCCCCGGTCTGGGAAGATCCCACATGCCATAGAGCAACTAAGCCTGTGCGCCACAGCTACTGAGCCCGCGAGCCACAACTACTGAGTCCATGTGCCGCAACTACTGAAACCCGTGCGCCTAAAGCCCGTGCTCCGCAACAAGAGAAGCCACCTCAATGAGAAGCCTGCGCACCACAACGAAGAGTAGCCCCCGCTCGCCACAACTAGAGAAAGCCGGCACGCAGAAACAAAGACCCAACGCAGCTCAAAACAAATAAATAAATAATTTTAAAAAAAGAAAATACCTCAGGCTTAAGGTTAGAGTTAGATTCCCTCAGGAACAATTCTACGTCCAGGAAAAAGCACATTACCTAAAAATGGCCCAATCAGACTGAAAAGTGGAACTTTATTTCATCATTAGGGTAGCATTTCTCCCCCTCATGAGCAAGGAAGCAGGCTGCCCCAGCCTGTGATGTGAGGGGGCCCTGAGGACGATGTTAGCCCATGCGGGGAAAGGGGAGCAACTGCAGATATGAGATAACTACAGAAAAATAGGGTAGAAACTCAAATTATAGCATGCCTGGAGCCTGCCCTACTTCTGTGGTTCCCACTATAGCAGTGATTATCATACATTCCTTATTGTTTAAGACAATCTGAGTTGGTTGTTAACTTGGATCCAAAAGTATCCTAACTGAAAAAGTAAAGGTATTGTGAAACTGTGTAACATAGGAAATGTTGATGCCAATACTACTAGCCCGCCAAAAGTAGACTGCCAAATAATACACACATAGTGATTACAGTGATATTTTTAAATCTATGAGAATAGTTATAAAAATAGTAACAATGATTGTATTTGGATAGATGTACTGTTGAGGAATAATTTTTAGATCTCACAATGTTCTATAATACATATATGTTACTGATATAGTGAAAATATATTTGAAGATTTAGTGGAAACATAGAGGAATGAACACCTAACTCTATCTAGAGAAGTTGGAGCAGGCTTTACAAGGAAGTGATGGGAGCTGATGCTGTCAGGAATGTCATTCGCCAGAGGAAAGAGAGAAGCAATTCTAGGTCATACTCACTTCCTTTGTTAGATTTGGGCAGATAAATTAACTCCTACCAGCCTCAGGGTCCTCATTTTAAACTAGGGATAATATGACCTACCTCACAGTTTCGGTTGGAGATGATGATGGTGATGATGATGATTGATGTTATGTCAGAGGCAGAGTCATGAAAGTGCATGGCTGTAGTGAAATAATGCTCCAATGGTCATAAGGGACTTAGAAGCACTCACAACTGTAAGAAATCATATTTTGGTCAACAAATATATATGCTACCTAGAAAATTACATGATCAACGTCAAATTCATGAATATATATATGAAAAAAAAAGTGCATGGCTGGTTCAGGGAGATTAGAATATTTTAGTATGTTTGGACCACAGGACACATGGCAGACCTGGAGCAGTAGCCAGATCGTGAAGGGCCTTGTATGTCCTACGGGAGATAGAGCTTCCAATAAGCTTGAAGCTTTATCCTGTTTGGGAAAGTGAGATTCAAATATCACTGGAGATTGTTCTTGGATTCCACCTGGGCCCACTGTGGTTGCTTAGAAATGTACTGAGCCTGCTTCACCCCATCCCTAATACCAACCTGAGAAAAGGCAGAGGTAAATATCCCCAGGGCAGGGTACGTTCCTACCGTGAGAAAGTTAATTCATAGTTTGCACCAACAAGCTGTCAGGAACACAGAAGAGCTATTGGCCTCTGAGAACAACTGGCCATTCTGAGAGGGGCTGGGATGGTCTCTTCTCAAAGGACATTGGTCTGGTGGTAGCATCAGCATAGGGTGCCTTTATGGGAACTCAAGGACAAGGAAAGCTTGGCTTTCCCTTTGGGAGGATGCTGCCAAGTCTTGTTTTGTTTTTTGTGTTTTTAAATTTTTTTTATTGAAATATAGTTGATTTACAATGCTGTGTTAGTTTCAGTTGTACAGCACAGTGATTCAATTATATATACATAAAATATTGATGTATATAATTATATATTCTATTATATATTTTTATATATATTCTTTTTTAGATTCTTTTCCTTTATAGGTTATTAGAAAATACTGAGCATAGTTCCCTGTGCTATACAGTAGGTTCTTGTTGGTTATCTATTTTATATACAGTAATGTATATATGTTAATCCCAAACTCCTAATTTATCTCTCCCCCCACCCAAGTCTTGTTTTGTGATGCACAACATTTACCAGATTGGAAATTATACCTTTTTGCCTGTGGTGTTTAGAGCATCTTTTCACCAACTCCATCACCCTTTCAACAATCACGTTACTTGCCAAAGAATTTGCTTTTCTCCTGTAGTTTAGTGGTTCTTCCCTCTTGTGGAGCCACAGACATTTTTGAGAATGTAATGAAGGCTACACACCCTCTCCCAAGAAATGGACATATTCACGTCATTTGTCTGCACATCTTCAAAGGGTTCCTGGTCCCTTGTCCATACATCTGCCTAATGTCTGTGGACCATGGGATAAGGACCTCTGCTGATGAGGATGGTGAGTCTTGGAAGGGTTGTTTAAGAGACAGAGTGGCCAATTACTCCAGTAGTGCTACGGAAATGGACGAGGAGGTAGATGGAGTGAAGATGAGACTGCAGGCAGGAACACCACTCATGAGGCCACAGACCTGGACTCCCCTGGCCTTCCAGTGGTTAAGACTCCGAGCTTCCAGTGCAGGAGGTGCCGGTACAGTCCCTGGTTGGGGAAGTTCCACATGCTGAACAGTGCGGCTAAAAGTCCACAGGCCTGAACTAGAACAGTGTCAATAGCAAAAGAGAGAAGGTGGCAGCTTGGAGAGGAAGCATATATGGTCTTTGTCAGGAGATATGTGGAGGGTGGGTGAAGAGCACTTGAACGAGAGGATGGGTTTGGGGAATCCTCGCTTACCTTCAGTCACCATGGTTGAAGCTTTGGGACGCCAGTAGAGTCAGTTCTAAGCTGCATAACATTTAGGTCTCCACATGCCCTCTCCTCACAAATACAGCAACCAAAATTTCCAACCTGGCAGAGATTTATGATCTATAATAGTTTGTCTTTTTTTTTTTCGGTACGCGGGCCTCTCACTGTTGTGGCCTCTCCCGTTGCGGGGCACAGGCTCCGGACGCGCAGGCTCCGCGGCCATCGCTCACGGGCCCAGCCGCTCCGCGGCATGTGGAATCTTCCCGGACTGGGGCACGAACCCGTGTCCCCTGCATCGGCAGGCGGACTCTCAACCACTGCGCCACCAGGGAAGCCCTATAATAGTTTTTTAAAAATGAAAATAACAGAATAAATTGACTGAAAGTTCTGGCCCTCTGGAAGTACCCTCCATAATAAATCTCCTGTATCAACTTTAAAAAAAAAAAAAAAGAAACAATTTCTCAGAAGCATCATTTTATATTCTAACAGAAATCTGTTGTTTTTGATGATGTTAGTTGAAGTAGCCATCTAGAAACGATCAGTTTTCGAAAGAACATAGAATACTTCTACAAAGATTTATTACCAATATGGATTTCCTTTTTTAACTTAATGACTCACCAGCAAAATCCTTTAGAATTGGAAGGCTCTGTACTTGGTAAGAGTGCCAAAGTTAGTCACTGATTTAGTCCCCTGAGTATAATTTGGAAGAAACCGCTGTGTAAATCTGAATACTGTAAACCTGTAAATCATGAATCTTTTCAAATCTAGTTTCCCTATTAATAGTGCCTAATGCTTGAGAGTAAAATCACTAATGTGGTGGCGGGGAGAATATGGGATCTTTACTGTGCTAAACGTCTGTGCAAAAACTTCTACTGAACCTACATTCAGAGGATCAGCTACAGATTCAGCACAAATGAAAGCAGAGGACCGGGCCCTGGGGCGGGCGGACCTAACTTTTTGACCACTATTACAAGGACTGATGCCTTGAGGTTGGGTACTATTCTTAGAGTTCCAGAATTTATCACAGGAAAGGGACGCTAAAAAGGAAAGTCATTCTTGAGTTAAATGTATTGTTACAGAATGTGCTGAGTGTCGTGAAGGCCACGTGCGTGGTGCTGGTAATGTCTGATGGGGGAATGACTTGATCTAGGAAAGGAGGAATCTTCTCTCTCTTTCTTTTTTTTTTTTGGAGGAATTCTCTCAGCTATCCATTGCTGCACAACAAACTACTCCAAAATGTAATAACTACAAACAACAATCTTGAAGAAGAGGAGCCTTTTACTTGCTCACAATTTTGTAATTTGGGCTCAGCTGGTCCATTCCCCTACTGGTCTTGTCAGGGGTCACTCACGCGCTGCATGCAGTTGGCACATAGGTTGGGACACAGCAAGGATTCTCCCGTGTGGTCTCTCCATTTGGTGTCTCCAGCCGGGGAATCAGACCTTTGATATGTCAGCCCAAGTCTTCCAAGAGCACAAAAGAGGAAGATGCTTTTCTTAAGGGTTAGGCTCGGAACAGGTGCAGCACCATTAGGTGCTGAATTCTGTTGGTTACAGCAGTCACAGTGCCAACCCAGAGCCGAGGGGAAGGGACTGACTACACAAGGGCACGGATACTGGAAAGTGTAATTCATCAGGGGCCACGTAACAAACTACCAGAGTAACACTAGCTAGAGATCTGGAAGGTGAGTAGGAGTTAACTGGGCAAAGAGGATGGAAGACTGTTCCAGGCAGGGGAAATGGTACCTGCAAAGCAATTACAGTAGAGGGGCACGACAGCTTCTAAGTGACTGAAAGAAAATCAGTGTAGCTGGAGTGCAGAAACCCAGGGGAGAGTGCTTACAGGCCGGAAAGACCATGCCATGCCATTATACCCCTTAGCTATCCTCTGTGTGCAAGTGGTAAAATCCCAAGGGAAACTGGCTTAAGCAAAAACAATGAAATCAACAGAAACAAGAGGAAGAGAGGGAGAGAATTTATTAGTTCATGTTCCTGAAAAGGCCAGGGCACACTTCATTCCAAGTATGGCTGTATCCACGGCTCAGACGGTATCACCAGAATTTGTCTACCTCCATCTCTTAGCTCTGCCTTCTTCTTGGTTGCCTTTGCTCTCAGACAGCTTCTGAAGCTCTAGGCTTATGTCCTCCCAGATTTAAGTCCTATAGAAAAGAGAGCTCCTTTCTCCCTCTGACTGAACAGTCAGCCAATGTTCCAGGATGGTATCAGAATCAGTCTGAGGCCCAATAGGAATCAGATGGCACACTCCAATTAGCATAACTTTAAAAGAATTCATTTACAAGAGGACTATTCAGGGCTGTGCTGGAGCTGGCCCATAGCAACTTATAAAAGCTGACTCAACATTTCCTCCCAACTCCGTGTTCAGTGACTTCACACAGGTAGCTTGAAATGGGCCATGATGGGAATATTTACACCATGGCAATTGGCAAGTGCTACAAATTAAGGCTCTGCCCCACCCCACTGCCACCCCCCACTGCAGCTGCTTACCAGCACATCACTAGACTATTTACAAAGGTGTGGGAGAGATATAGGGATCCTGCAAGGACCCAGGACTAATAGCAGGAGAGGTCCAAAGGAACAGGGGGAGAGAAAGGTTGCTAGAATCCAGGAGAGAGGAGTGGTGACACCAGTAGTCTAAGGGATATCACAGGAAAGGAGCTGGAGGATAAATATCCCGACCTTATTTTCTGCACCAACGAGGGTAACATCATTTTATAGATTCTAGAAAGAAAACGCTAAAATGACATAATCAGTTGTTAAATCAATTCATATTATTGGAATTTAGAATATTTAGCTGCCAATTTATTTGCCTAACACCAAAAAGTACAGTGTTGGCTTTAGAAAGTCCCCATCCTTTCCTTGCTGGAAACTCCCATGGCCTGACAGTTCAGGAGCCAGTCCTTTCTTGTCATGAACTTCCTCCTTCCCCTGGTTTCAGATTCACTTCTATATATAAGCATAAGAACTGCCACTGATATGCGAATTTAGTATATAACAAAATGGTGTTTTAAAACATTAGAGAAAAGATAAAGTATTCAATAAATAGCATTGAGGCAATTGTCTAGTCATTTGGAAAAAAAAAAAAATCAGGTCCCAACTCATACCAAGATCATATGTTAAATGTCCTGAAAACAATCTGTACAATAATTCCCACTTTTCTGTGATCCTTATTCTCTTCATAGTTTCCTTTTGCGATTTTTTTTGAAGCAGATAACTTTGTGTAAAATATATTAAAAAGATTAAAATGTACATAAGAAAAGAAATCATTCCCTTGTGGTAAACAGCACTAAGGCCATCCGTTCTATTCAATCCAAAAGTTTAGGTGATGAGTCTACTTATATATGTAATTCAAAAGCATTCCGAAGGAGACAAATCCAAATGATGAGAATTTTATTTTTCTTCTCTTCAAATTCCATTCAAGGGCACTGTTTATTTTAACGAGGACACGTAAATTTTACAGATGTAAAATTGTAAGAAGCTGTATTTGGAAAACCTGAGTTAGTAGACACCATATTCTAATGTGTTCAGCAAAGATTTGTGCCTCTTAGATGTACTTCAGGCCTCTGCTGGCTTGCTTGACCCCTAATCCAGCTCTGCCTGCAGACTTTATATTTTTGGTAGGCACAGCCTCTTGGAGTAATGAATTCTATATTTTAATGTATGCTATATAAAGAGGTATTCCCTTTTATTTTTATTAGAAAGACAGTCAGGCTTCAAGGAATGTTACCTATTTTTATTTTTTCAGATTTGAGAAAATAATCCAGGATTGTTCTTCATGAATTTAAGACTTAACTTTTTTTGCAAATAGAATCTTTTTATTTTTAACCACCATACCTAATTCCTTCTGCCCTTGATCATTTTTAATGTCCTCTCTGGGTCTTTTCTAGCTCTATTATATCTTTGAGACACCAGAACCCTATGAAATATTCATCATATAAAATATTCCAGAGCCAGGCCCTCCTTCACTTACAGTCAGCTCTCTTTTTCTACAACCGTCCCCAGACCTGTTTTCAATCATTCCCCGGACACACCTCCCAGACCTGTGCTTGCCAGGGCCAGAACCTTATTTGAGAGTCCACAACTGGTCCCTCCACTTTGACACGAACTGAATCCAACCAAAACAAAAATCACACTTGAGACCATAATTTTTCCTTCATCAGATATTTATAGGAGTTTTAGGATGTGCCACGCACGGTGCTAGGTATGTAGTCGTGGGGATAGTGGGTGTTTTAAAATATTGATAAGAAGCAGCAGACTCCTTGACTTTTCCTTGGCAGAGAGGACCTTATTGAACCGGGTTTTGTCTCTGTCTACTCACTGGTACAGTTTGGTACCCAAGCCTTGGCCCTCCTGAGATAAATACAATTTGAAGAAGGATTTGTTCACACTCATCACACACACACATATAAAAGCATCAGACCCTAAGAAACACACAGTCTAATGGGGAAGACATATGAATTAAAAACTATATAGAGACTAGTTATAGATATAGATACAGATATGTAAGTGTTATGGGATTCACCCCATCTCTAGGAAGTTGTGTTCGTTTCCTATTAATGCTGTAGCACGTTAACACACACTTAGTGGCTTAATTCAACAGAAACATATTCTCTTACAGTTCTGGGGGTCAGAAGTCAGAAGTGAGTCTTAAAGGTTAAAATGAATGTGTTTGACAGGCTGGTTCTTTCTGGAGACTCCAGAGGAGAATATGTTCCTCGTCACTTCCAGCTTTTCGAGGCTGCCAGCATCCTTTGGCTCATGGCTGCATCAGTCCAATCTCTGCTTCCACCATCACACTGCCTTCTTCTCCTCTCACTGACCTTCCTGTCTTCCTCTTATAAGGCCCCTTGTGATTACTCAGACACACCTAGATAATCCAGGACACTCTCCCAGCTCAAGATCCTTAACTTAATCACATCTGCAAAGTCCCATTCCTATGTAAAATAAAACCTAATATTCTTTTTTGTGTGTGTGTGGTATGCGGGCCTCTCACTGCTGTGGCCTCTCCCGTTGTGGAGCACAGGCTCCAGACGCACAGGCTCAGCGGCCATGGCTCACGGGCCCAGCCGCTCCATGCCATGTGGGATTCTCCCAGACCGGGGCACGAACCCGCGTCCCCTGCATCGGCAGGTGGACTCTCAACCACTGTGCCACCAGGGAAGCCCAAAACCTAGTATTCTTAAATAACTTTCCCAACATCCCAACTGGCAAGCAGAAGAGTCAGGATTCAAATGAAGGTGTCTCCCCAGAGCCTTTGCTCCGAAGCACTATGCTGTAAAAGAAATGAAGGAGAAGGGCATTCCAGGACAAAAAAATAGTATATTAAAAGGTCCAGAGGCCTGAAAGAGCACAGAGCCTGCAAGTTATAACTGGGGTGAGGATGTGAAGAGAAGAATGGTGGAAAATAAAGATGGGACGGGGGACAGAGATTCGAGGTGACAGACTCCATGGGGGGTGGGGAGGGTGGAGTTTTTCTTCTGTCAACAATGGTGAATCATTAAAATATTTTACAAAGGAGGATAATCTGATCTGATGGTTGAGAAAGATAACTGGTGGCAGTGTTTTGGAAGAAAATTACAGAGGTGTTAATTTAGCAACAAGGTTATTACAAAGGTCGAGGTAAGAGAGGATGGGAGCCTGCCCTGAAGCCTGGGTGAAGAGGAAGGCGGGTCTGAAGAGTCACGGAAGAGGTAGAATCAACCGGGTTTTGCTGACAATGTCTGTATGGGTGTGAGGGAGGTGAAGCAGGCAGAGTGAAGCATGTCTCAAGTTTCCGGCATGGCAGCTGAGTGTCACTAAATTGAGATGAGTGGTAGAAGTTTCATATATCAGATGGCATGAAAAGCCCTCTGTTTGGATTGATAAAGTAACTGAGGGCTTTCCACCCTCTGAGAAACTGAACTCTTACGATGCCAGGAGACAACCCTACACAGTAGTCAGCCAGTGACTCGGGTCCAACAGCCCTGTCACAGGGTCCCTACATTCTAGCCACCTGGTCTGATCTCATTAGCACAGCCTAATGGAGCCGAAAACAGTGGTGTCAACAAACTAAGCTGCCCACCAAGCACATCGTCCAAACCTTGCGTGAACTAAGCAGACATTCTAAGAGGACTTCAGAAAAGAGTAAAAGCTTTTTTCTTTCCCCAGGGTAGGTTGAGGCTCACTGAGGGTATAAGACAAATTGCTCCATGAAACAGTGAGCAGAAGTGCAAGCGAGCTTATAGTAAAGTGCTGACTTATGAAGTACATTCCCTTCAGAGGAAAGTGATGCCATTTTTACTCTCTTATGGAACAGCTAGGAAAGATGCTAATTTTTTTTTTTTTAAGATGCTAATTTTTATTGAGCATCTCGTGCCAAGCCACCACCTTAAGAAGCATTGTCCTATTTTCCAGAGAAGGTAAAAGAACTTCCCTAAATCACACAGATGCTTAAGGGGCAGAGCCGGGTGGGAACTTAGGAGAAACCAGCTCAGAGCTGGAGCTCCGGGAAAGCTAGCGGGGCCTGGTGTGGACAGGCCATGGGCGCAGCAGGGCCGGGAGAATCACATGAGGAAAAGTAGGGAGGCAGGACTTGGCAGTTAATTATTGGCAGTTGGTAATAATTAACTTGGTAGTTAATTATTCCAGAAAGGAGCCCTTCTGACTGGAGACTTTCAGTTCGCCTACTACTGCTGGGTGTTCTAAGCATTTCACTTTGGCAGTAAACATCAAACGTTGTTTACGTACACAGGCGTACACAGGCGTACACAGGAGTATGCCTGGAATATTCAGTGACTGCTCACTACCATAAATCATTATTACAAAATAACAGCTGTGAAGAGATCATGAGGCAGCAGCCCCTCCTTTCTACCCTTGGGTCTGAACTACCAACTACAGGCTACTTTCCAAAGTCCCCAGGAACCAGTCCAGCTGCTGAACATTCCAGATATGGAGTTTCATTGGTCACCTTCCAGTTATGTCGTTTTATTGGTGAGAACGATGACTAACCAGCCGGCTGATTTACAAGCAAGTTCCTACTTGGCCTTTCTCCTGGCAGCAAAATCTACTAATGTCTTCTAGCTATTTTCCTACTTCAGTATAAAAAATTGTCACACTCCTGGCAGCAAAGCACATCCAGCCAAGTGACAAGCAAAGGAAGGTTAAGGAGAAGTCCAGCCCAGACACAAGGTGGGCTGGACTTCACCAGGAAGAGCAAGAGCACACACTGGCCAAGAAGTGTTGCAAAGAAGGAATTTTCTAGAGCCTTACGTCAACTGCAGTTATTATCCTGGGCAACGTTACAGTTTCACTTCCGATTTATATTACCCAGTACTACAAACACATAATGAGTGGCCTAATTCTTTTCCAGTGGATTTTCCTTTTTTTTTTTGGCTGTGTGGCATGTGGGATTTTAGCTCCCCGACCAGGGATTGAACTTGTGCCCCCTGCCGTGGAAGCGCAGAGTCTTAACCACTGGACCACCAGGGAAATCCTTTGATTTTCCTTTTATTAGAGTTATACCCTGGTAGGCTGCTTAAAATAATAACTTAATAAATCAACTCTCAGTACAACTTTAAGCTCAACCCTGAATTAAATTTTCAACTATATCATTACCATATTTAATAAATATGAATTTGGGGTTTTTAAAAATTTTTTGAGGTATACTTTTACATTCCATGGAATTTGCCCATTTTAAGTGTACAATTCAATAACTTTTAGTATATTTACAGAGTTGTGCAACCATCACCACAATAAGAATTCTTATTTGAGGGGTTTCCCTGGTGGTGCAGCGGTTAAGAATCCGCCTGTCAATGCAGGGGACACGGGTTCGAGCCCTGGTCCAGGAAGATCCTACATGCCGCGGAGCAACTAAGCCCGTGCGCCACAACTACTGAGCCTGTGCTCTAGACCCCGTGAGCCACAACTACCAAGACTGCGTGCTGCAACTACTGAAGCCTGTGCTCCTAGAGCCCACGCACCACAACAAAGAGTAGCCCTCGCTCGCTGCAACTAGAGAAAGCCCGCACGCAGCAACGAAGACCCAACGCAGCCAAAAATAAAATAAATAAATTTAAAAAGAAAAAGAATTTTCTTTTGGCCACACAGTGTGGCTTGCCTGTAAGATCCCTGACCAGGGATTGAACCCGGGGCCACAGCAGTGGAAGTGCTGAGTCCTAACCTCTGGACCGCCAGGGAAATCCCAAGAATTCATTTCTGAGTTTATTTTTTATTTGAATTTTTCAATAGGTGATCATTTTCAAAAGTAAATGATAAGCGACAGAAAGGTCTGTCACCTAAGTTATTGAATAAACTTTTATTGCGTTTTCCTTGAGTGGCCAGAGGTCTCCCTCACCGCCTTTTCAGACACCTGTGTTTGGAGACAGAGTGTGTCCAGATAATGTGGTTTATTGTTCCAACTCATCCTCTGGTTTGACTGTTACTTGATGTCCCCTGAAGTGAATAACCATTGAGTAGGGAGGAAACTGTGCCCTCTCCTTCCACTGGGCCTCATCATCACACATGGCAACCAGTGACCAAACAACTCCCGATGTCACCAACAAGTGCTTTTGGAGAGCCATAAAATCAGGCATCTTAATGATTCTTGACAGCACCTGTGGGAAGTCCCCTCATGGATCAACAAGGACAGGTATTGCTATTGTTGCTTCAACACTGATTCCAATTCCCTTCACCCACCTACATCAGTCACTATTACCTTGAAATGTGAGACAAATCTCTTTCCAGTTTTTTCCTTTCCCACATGGATCTCTATGACCTTGATTTTGGCTTTCTTTACTTCCTTTACGCTTGAAACGGTTATTAATCCTTCCATCAAAGGCATCTTCATTACTGTCTCCTTCTCCCCTCTCTTCACAAACTACCGTTACAGAACATACCAAACGTTTTACTTATGAACGCCTCATACACCGAAATTGAAAACTTGGTCTGTGGAGCTCCAAACTCTAAAGTTCTATACTCAGCATATCCTCTGCTTTATCACACGTTGTCATAGATAAACTATCCAAGCTCCCTGTTCAAGGTTACTGTCTCCACTTGGGTACTAGACCCTATGTTCTCTCACCTACTCAACGACATTGTTTCAGAAATTATTCCTATCTTCCCTGCTTAGTCAAATTTTCCTGTCTACTAGATCATTCCCAACAGCCTATCAACATGTTCTAAAATATATTCATCTTACACATGACAACATTTACCTCTCAATTTCACATTAATCTCCCTTCTGGCTTCTGCCCTTATCTCTCTGCTTCCCTTCAAACAGAACTTGGAAATGTACATTGTCAGTACATGCTGTCTCCAATTCGTCTC